>NW_004567133.1:19204086-19211034 GCF_000260355.1 Condylura cristata | reverse complement strand
CTGGACGGGCGGGGGAGGGGGCGAGGCAGGTGCATCCCGAGGGAGGGAGAAGCCTGCCGCTTCCCTCCGGCCCCCGGGATGGGGCTGCAATCCAGGCTGGCACCTGGAGGCCTTGGCACACTGCCCTGCCCAGCCGGGTACTCAGGCCACAGCAGGGCAGCGTGCTGCCTCCCCTCCTGTCCAGGAGGGCTGGCCGGCGGGCACCGGGCAGGGCGGCCACAGCAGGGTGGCAGGGAGCTGCCCAGCCCTGCCCTCTGGCCTGGGAAGCTAGCAGGGACCTTGGGAGGAGCCCTGGCCCCGCCACCGCAGCCCAGGATCTTGGCTCTGGAGGCCACGCTTGACACCGAGGGGCAGCTCCGCCAGCCAGGGACCTGCCCGGCCTGGGCGCCCCGTCCCGGCCTGGGCCAGCGCCAGCGCCGGAGCGGGCTTCTGGGGGCAGCGGAGCCCGGGCCTCACGCCGGTCCTGGGCTCCTGGGGGCCGTGGGATGGCCCTCAAGACACCCGTGCCCCGCGGACCTTCTCAGCCCTGGCCCCCCCAGCCGCCCGGTGCCACAGTGGCACAGCTGCGCCAGCCCACCCACACATCCCCCCTGACCTCCCGGCCTCCCCCTCTGCTCCTCCTTCTCCCCTCTGGGCCCAGCCTGGGCCTCGCAGCTGGCCCTGGCCTGCACTGGGGGAGGGGCTGCACCTGGGGGCTCCTCCCTGGACACCCCTTTCCAAGCTCCAGCCAGCACCACTTCACCACCCACCCCTGCTCCTGGGCGCTGTGCACAGTCAGCCAGGCCACTGGTTAGGGCACTGGCCTTGGGGGGCGGGGACCCCTTGCAAGCAGCCCTGTTTTTCTTAGCCTGTTCCCCTCCCCCTCCTTTCCGGAGCTGCCATTAGTGCTGACCCTCTGACCCCCCCTGCCTGCCCGCCCTTCCCTGTCTGTGACCTTTGACCTTTGGTGTTAAATCCCTCCAGCTGGGGCTCTTCGGCCCCTGTGTGACCCTGGCACAGGCCTCCTGTGGGGCCTCTCCCTGCTCCTGGCTCCCCACACAGGGACACCTGCCAGTCCTTCCCTCCCTTCCCCATGGAGAAGGGGTGCCCCGGGAAGCCAGACAGTGAGTCACCCCACTTCCAGGCACCACAGCTTTTGGGGTCAGTGGCTTTGGGGGATTATCTGGAGCCAGGCCGCAGCCTGGAGCCGGAGTGGGAGAAGTCCCTGGCCGGAGCCTCATGTCCAGGGTTCAAGTCTTGGCAGGGCCACCCTTTCCCAGGGGCCCTGGGCCAGACTCCACCCCTTTTGGGGTCTCAGTTTTCTCATCTGGAAAGTCAGGAGGTCAGACAAGGTGAACTTCCAGCGCTCTAGCCCCTGAGGAGGCTGGGGTGCTGAGCGGAGGTGGGCCAGCTCCCCGTTATCCGGGGGGCGGAGCCAGTATGAATAAGGACGCCACAGAATCCCGAACCTCATTTAAACAATCGTGAGAGCCGGCCCCCCAAAGCTTCTGTTGTTCTAAAAGCCCAGCTGCACACGTGTGGCCAGGGCGCTGTCCCCTTGGGCCAGGGCCCTGGGAGCTCTGCGGGAGGCCAGCAGGCCAGAGCCTCCAGGAGAAGAGGCTCCCCAGGAGGGGCGCTGGGGAGGCGGCCCCTGGGCTGCGCCGCCCCCACCTCGTGGCCGTGGGCGTGCGGCCACCTAAGCGCGGGTCCAGCTGCGGGTCCAGCTGCGTGGTGGAGGGAGAGTGCGTTTCCCAGGTCCCAGGTCTTTTCCATCCTCCCCACCAGCTCGCCTGGAATCTGAATTCCCACAGGGGCTGGGGGCGGGGCGGGTGGCTGCAGTTTGGGGCGATCCCAGCCTGAGGGAGGGTGAGGGTGGCGACAGCTGTGGCTGGGGGACCAGATGTTGGGGCTGGGGCTGCAGCTGAGCTCTTTGGGAGGCTTTTGGGGCGGGGCCCCCGGCACTGGGAGGCACCCTGGGTGGGGGCAGGCTCGGCTCCTGCACGCCCTGCGCTGAGGGTGTCCAGGCTCCCGCGGGAGGGATGGGGAGGACTGGGGTTCCAGTGCAGACCTGGGCTGGCGGAGGGAGGGGCCCCCCCAGAAGGGCCCCCCCCAGGCGCTTTCCTTGTTCGGTCATTACCGGTAATTTCTATAGCACACAGCCAGCTGGGGCCAGAGGGCCCGCCCCTGGAGTACCGGGGCGCCCTTCACCCCACTGGCACACATCACGGAGGCGGGCCGTCCTGGCTGGGGACGGGGTGCCGGGGGGCCAGTGGAAGGTCAGGCCCCGCCTCCTGGCCAGGGGCCTCCCTCGGGCCGGGCTGTGGAGGGGCCCCTCGGAATGGCTGAGGCCTCTGAGAGTTTCAGGGTGAGTCTGGGCCTGCCGCCAGCCGGGGGGAGCGAGGCTCTCACAGGCCTGGGGACACACCGCTGCACCCCATGGCTCCGAGGTGGCCTCACCCTGGCAGATCAGCGTCCCGCTGCGGCCCCTCGGGCCTCTGGGGCTCTGGGATGGGGCATCTCGGCGCGGACACCGCCTGGCAGACCCGGCTTGCTCTGCTCACCTCAGCTCGCCCGTCCAGCTCGGGCCGAGAGGGGGGCTTGGGGTGCTGACGTGGGTCAGTGGACGGGGCAGCGCGGGAAGTCACGCCGCGCCTTCCCATGGCCGTCACATCTGTCACCCGAAGTCGCTGCGTCAGCCTTGAGTGACCCAGTCGTCCCTTTTGACAAGTGGGGAAACCGAGGCTGAAGATGAACAGGAGCCGGTGGGCTTCTGGGCCCGACCTCCTGGGTCCCTGTGGCGAGGGGCGGCTGTCCGAGCCTGGAAGGAGAGGGACCTTGTTCTTGGGTCTGGCCGCTGCCTTCGCTGGGCCCTGGCCTGCCTGGGCCTCTCCTTGGGCCGGCGGCGGGGAGCCCTGCTGGCGCTGGCCCGCACGTCCCCAGCGGGAGCTGGGAGCTCCCACACACCCGCCCAGTCCCGGGGGCCACCCAGAGCCCCCGCCTCTCCCCGCTCCCTCGGGCTGGCAGCGGAGGCCGGGATTCTGGGCGGCTTGCGGGGAGCCCTGGCCTTCCCGCCCCACTTTCAGGTGGGCTGGAGGGTTCTGGCTAACTGTTGACCAGGCTGGAGGAACTTGGGGGCACAGATGAGAGCCGATGGCTGTGGGGGGCCTCCATCTGCTCCGGGCGCCATGGTGGGGCAAGGGCACAGGGGACCCAGCTGCCTCAGGGGACACTGCGGGGCGCCCGCCTCCCTCGGGCCTTTGTCTCACTGCCCAGAGGCCAGGTAGCAGGCCCGGGCCTCGGCGGGACACATGTGCGCTCCTGCCTGGCAGATGGCTGCTGCCGGCCCCAGCAGCCCGCCCCTCCAGTCATGCCAAGGGCGGTGGGGACCTCGGCGCTCAGCCGGGCAGCCGTCCTCAGCTGGGCGCAGCCCCCGGGGCCCTTCCTGGGGGCGGGGCGCCCTGCCCTGTGAGCTCAGCGCAGCGCCCTCTGGGCCTGGGTGGAAGGAGCCTGCTGGGCTCTGCGGTCAGCCTGCGAGGGCCAGGCCGGGCGGGGCCAGGCCCAGGTGTGTGTCCCGCCCCCAGCGCCAGCCCAGCGTGGGAATCCACCGACCTGCCGCGTGCGGGTGGGGCAGCTGTGTCCGGGGCCCTCCCCCGCCTCGTCCCATCGTCCACTGGGACTGAGGGCAAGCCCCAGCGCGCCCCAGCACCTCTGCCCTGGGCCACCCAGAGCCCCCAGCCGCCCCCCACCCCAAGGCCGCGGGCTTCCACTGTCCTGCGCGCCCTCTGGGCCGGGCCCAGCACCCCCTTGGGACGCCGTGGAGACCCCCTCATGGCGCTGCGGGCTGCCGCTGTCTGGGGGTGCCCTACTCAAGGTGCTTCCTTTGGGTCCTGGGCTTGGACCGGCAGGGCAGGGCCGTGTGGCCAGGAGGGGGTGCGGGCAGTGCCCAGAGCGCTGCAGGAGCCGCAGCCGGGCCCGGTCGTGCCCGCTGCTCTGGCTGGGCGCAGCGCCAGGCCGGCGCCGCGGCAGGAGCAGACACCGGGGAGCCCGGCCCTCCACGCCCTCGGCCTCGTCCAGGTCTGCTCCCGGGCCCCTGGGCAAGCGGGAGGCCTCGTGCCGGGACCAGCCCTCCTGCCATGGAACCCCACAGCCCTCGAGGCCTCCGGGCTGGTGGGCACCACGCACACACTTAGTCGTGCAGGTGGTGGGCGGACAGGGCAGGTGTGAAGGCTGTCGCCAGGTGAGGCTGACCAGCTCCTGGCCATTCGAGGCCGGCCCCCGCCTCTTGAAGGGACGCTGAGGCCGGGCATTGCCCACAAGCCAGGCAGGCCTGGTGTGCACACCGTGAGCCCTGGCAGACCCCTCCCTGGCCGGTTCACGCCGGTGGAGGGCGTGGGCGCGCTGGGCAGGGGCAGGGGTCTGCTCAGTCCCAGAGTGCCCTGGGCCCGCCCTAGGCCTCCCTTCCTGGGAGGAGGCTCCGGCCACAGCTGCAGGGCGCCAGGCCCGCCTGGAGCTGCTGCCTGGAGCTGCTGACGTGCAGCGTTGGTGTTATGCGTGGGGGGTGGGCAGGGGCTGCTGCCGCCCCAGCACGGAACAGGCAGGGCCTCCGCTCACCCCCAGTACCGAGAGGCTGAGGCAGGAAAGGTGAATCCGCAGAGGCCCCTGCTGGAGGGAGGAAGAGGGGAAGAGGCAAGGGGTTGCCCAGCAGACGCGGTGCCCACAGGTGACCCCCGGCTCCGGAGGCAGCGAGTCCTGAGAGGAGGTGATGCAGGGTGATGCAGCCCAGCGGCCCTGGGCTGGCCAGGAAGCCGGGGTGCTTCTGCGTGCGCCCCCTTGCCCCTGGGTCCAGGCCCCGCCTCCCTCGGGACCCCTCAGGGCTGCAGGCTGGGCAGCTGCGCTGTTGGCCCTGGAGGCGGAGACGCGTCCCAGCTCCCGACTGACCAGCTCTGCGTCCTCGGCAAGGGCCCCGCCGTGCCCAGCCTCGGCCGCCCATCTGGGAGACGGGGACAGTAGCGCCCAGTTTCCAGGGCCACAGGATGAACCCTGTATCTGGCCCCTGAGGCTTCCTCTGCCCAACTGCCACGCTGTGTC
Source organism: Condylura cristata (assembly GCF_000260355.1). NCBI lineage: Eukaryota > Metazoa > Chordata > Mammalia > Eulipotyphla > Talpidae > Condylura > Condylura cristata. Next base: position 19,205,967 of record NW_004567133.1, on the reverse strand, counting down.
CACGTGGCCAGCTCGGCCCTGCCGGCCACCCCGTCTCTGCCCACCGGGTTTCCCTGCCGGGGTCTGGACACCCTCGATGTGGGGTTCTGTCTCTTTCACCCAAGTGGAGGGCCGGCGTTGGCTTGCAAGGCCGAGGGGCTGGGTGGACGCGGCCGGGTGGGGGGCAAAGTCCAGAGCCTGGTCTCGCCTCTTGCAGCTGGTGGGCGGCGCAGCGGGCCTGGTGCCTGCCCTGGGGCAGCGGGAGGGCGGGGCGGGGTCCCCGAACGGGAGGGCCGTGGCCGGCGCGGTCAGCCGAGGGGCAGCTCGCGCCCTCCCGGTGGCTGGGCCTCTCTCACCTGCGCAGGCCTCACTCCTGGGCCAGTGACCGAGTGTCCCCCTGCGGTGGCCACGCAGGTGTGCCCGTGGCCTGTGCCGCGCTCGGGAGTACCGTGGGTGTCCGCCACGTCCTGTGGGATGCTGGCCAGTGCCTTTGCTGGCCCCGGAGAGCTCTGGCTGAGCGCCCGGCCTGGCCGGCCTGCCGGAGGGCCTGTGCCTCCGCCCGGCTGCGTGTGTGTCCCTGTCTGGCTCCCCGTGCCGGCCCCTCCCAGAGATTTAGGATTTGGGAGGCCCTCGCCCAGCCCTCCCCGCCCGCCGGCCGGCTGGCGGGCGTGGGGGCTGCTTGGCGGGGCCGCCTCTGGCGGGGGCCCAGGTGCAGGCGGTGCTCAGAGCCCACGAACCACCTCCCCACAGAGCCGGGCAGACAGGAAAATACCAGACATAGTTGTGCAAAGGTGGCTGCAGGCGGGCAGGCAGTGGGGGGTGGGCCCCCCCACAATGGGGGCCTGGAGCCACCAGGCCGAGGGGCGGTCTCTCGCCAGGCTGGCCCGCAGCTGGACCGGCATGCCAGTGGGGGGGCACGCCTGCCAGGGCCCCGTGGGAGCCCGTGCCACCCTGCTGGCGCTGGGACGCAGCGCCCCTGGGGGGCCAGCCAGGGTGCCTCCCAGCTGCGGTCCGTCCAAACTGTCCTGTGACCCTGGCAGGCCAGCGTATGCAGGGGCACCCCGGCCTGGGGCCGGGAACAAGAGCCCCCCGCGACCAGTTGCTGGCACTGCCTGTGTGCCAGGGCCAGGCCAGACCCCCGCAGGATCGCCGCGACCCACACGCCCGGGGCCTGCGTTACCGGAGGGACCAAGGCTCAGTGGGGACGCGAGGCCCATCAGAAGCCCGAGCCAGGGGCAGGGCACAGCCGACCTGGCTCAGGTAGCCGCCTCTGGCGCTGTCTGCAGCCCGTGGCGCCCGAAGCACCTGGCACAGCCGCTGGGAGCGCCCCGGGGCCAGAGCCGAGGCAGCCTGCCGGGGCCTTTGGGCCTGAAGGTGCGTGAGGGGCGCCTGAGCCCCTCCATCTTCCAGGAAACGCTGCCGCCTGGCCTCTCTCCTGGCCCTGCTGGCCAGGCCTGGGTGGCTGAGCGCTGGGAGGCGAGGCCTCTCCCCTAGCTGCTCAGCCCCCCTGCTGACCCCCCCCCGCAGGGGGCCCCCAGGCCAGAGCTGCCCCCTGGGATGCCTGAGCCCTCGGGGCTCCCAGGGGCTCCCAGCTTGCTTTGACCCTGTGGGTCTGGGGAGTGTGGGGTCGGGTGGGCCCTTCCCCGCAGTCAGGCGGGGGCCGGGGGGCCGTGAGCTTGCCAGTTGCTCCCCAGGCTCAAAGCCCCAGTGCCGGGCTGGGGTGAGCCGAGCCCCTGGGGGACAGCGGGGAGGGCTGGCCCCGCGCAGGGCCCCCGGCTCAGCGCCTCCTCGTGCGCCGCTGGCCAGCCTCGTCGCTGCTTTCTCCCGAGACCCAGTGGGCGTGGGTGTCTCGCCGCCACCCCCCCATTTTAGAGACGAGGGCGCCCAGGCCCAGTTTGGCGG
>NW_004567133.1:19200645-19201905 GCF_000260355.1 Condylura cristata | reverse complement strand
CAGGTCGGCGGTCCCGGATCCCAAACCCGCCTGCCCCGTGGCCCTCTTCCCGGGAGGGCAGTGTCGGCGAGGCTGAGGGAGGCCTGTGGCCCTAGTCCAGCCCAAGGACCACGCCACCAGCCCTTCCTGGCTCCTGAATTCTTAATCAGCATAAATATTTACTTCCTTCCTCCTCTTCCAGGCTCCCAGCACAGAGTAGCTTCTGGGAGGTTGGACTGGGTCTGTGTCTAAAAATAAACAGGTGGGGGGACAGCAGACAGACAGACAGACGGGGCTGGGGGTGGGGTCAGGTGGAGGGCAGCGCCCTGGCCAGCCGCAGGAAGTGCGGAGGGCCAGACCCCTTCGTCCCCATCACCCACTCCCTGCCCACCTGAGCCTGGGGATCCTGCAGGACAGAGTGGGGTGTGGTCCCAGCCCACCGGCAGTGACCGGAGCCCCCAGCCCACGTCTGGCCTGTGGGGCAAACCTGAGCCAGGTCTCCAGGCTGAGTTCATGGACACAGGCAGGTGCTCTGGGTGCTGGGGTCCTGGCAGAGCCCCCGGGGGAGGGACCCCCCACGCCTGCCCGAGGTCTCGGGGGGCACTTGTGGGCTTGGGGTCTGAGCAGGGGAAGACTCATCTCAGGAGGCTGAGTGGGCACAGGCGCCGTGCCAGCCCCCCGGGGGCCTGTCGGGCGCCCGAGCCGCGCCCGGGACGTGCCAGGGACTGCCCGCTGCAGGTGCACGGCGGCTGCGCTAATCTGGGAGCCGGGCTCCGCGGCGAGGGATGGTCTGGGTTAGCAGAGAGACTCTCGGGTGCGATCAGCGCAACTAAGAGGCGAGGAGACACGTGACTGCCCCCACCCCTGCGACGGGATCGCTGCTCTAAAAACAGGCGTGGGTTTGGACGTTGAACTTGTTCTTGGGTCCTTGACATGCAAAGAAAATGACCCCACTGAGAAGTCCTGAGAAAATGGAGGACAGTGCAGCCCGAGAACTGGCAGTGAAGGAGAGTGGTCAGTAACAGGCATATGCGTGACGTCTCGCCCCGGCCCGCAGTCCCCTAGGTCAACCCTGCCCGGCCGCGGGCCCGGTCCCTGGCGCCCCCTGGTGGAGGCCCGGAGCCCCGCGAGGCGCGCGCCCTCCTGCCTCTCCTCGCACCTCCGCGGCACCCCACCCAGCCGGCCGGGTCCCTCAGGGCCAGCTCAAGGCGCCCCGGGGGGGTCACTGGCGCCTGGGCGGCTTGCCCAGGCCGACTTGCCTCACGACCTTTGGGGGGGGGG
>NW_004567133.1:19199028-19200010 GCF_000260355.1 Condylura cristata | reverse complement strand
GGCCCCTGACCACCTGGTGGGCTGGGGGTATGGCTGGGCTCCGCTTCCCCTCCACGCTCCTACACCGTGACTGTCCTTCAGGCTTCCTGCTGAACCCCAAGTTCCCTGAGAAGGTGGAGGGACGTTTTTCGGCCGCCCCGCTGGTAGACCTCAGCTTATCGCCGCCATCTGGGCTGGATTCCCCCAATGGCAGCAACTCGCTGTCCCCTGAGCGCCAGGGCAGCGGGGACCTGCCTCCAGTGCCCACCGGCCCGGTAAGGAGGAGTGTGGCATCTGGAGAGAGCAGGTGCCCTTGTCCCCGGGGCTGCAGTCCCCCAGTTCTGGGGGGGGGCAATTTCCTGCTCTCCAGCCTCTGGGTTCCCCTCTCCTGTGTGTGTCGGGGCCCCCAATCTCCCTGTCCCTCCCAAACTCCCTGGATGTAGGCCCCAGTGCAGTCTGCACATCGCGGTGACGGGGCAAGGCCCCGCCTCCCTGCCAGGCCCCGTGCACGGCCCGGCCCGGCCCGGGGTCGGGGCTTGTCTTGGGGGACGCCGCGGCCCCTGCAGAGGCAGACAGGAGTCTGGCTGTTGGCCCGACACTCAGCCCCGCCCCTGCCTCAGGACTTCCAGCCGCTGCGCTATCTGGACGGAGTCCCCAGCTCCTTCCAGTTCTTCCTGCCCTTCAGCTCCGGGGGGGCCCTGCACCTGCCTGCTGCCTCCTTCCTCACCCCCCCCAAGGACAAGTGCCTCTCGCCGGAGCTGCCCCTCCCCAAGCAGCTGGTGTGTCGCTGGGCCAAGGTGAGTGGGGGCCCGGCGCTGGTGGCGGGCGGGCGGCTGCACGCGGGCTTCACACGCTGCCTGGCCCCCAGTGTCACCAGCTCTTTGAGCTCCTGCAAGACCTGGTGGACCACGTCAACGACTACCACGTCAAGCCCGAGAAGGACGCAGGCTACTGCTGCCACTGGGAGGGCTGCGCCCGCCACGGCCGAGGCTTCAACGCCAGG
>NW_004567133.1:19190678-19197889 GCF_000260355.1 Condylura cristata | reverse complement strand
GCCCCTCAACCTGGCCAAGAACCCACTGCTGCCCTCGCCCTTTGGGGCTGGTGGACTGGGCCTGCCCGTGGTCTCCCTCCTCGCTGGCTCCGCTGGCGGCAAGGCCGAGGGGGAGAAGCGCGGGGCCGTGCCAGCCAGGGCCCTGGGCGCGGAGGGCCGCAAGACACCCCTGGAGAGGACTGAGAGCGCTCGCTCCCGGCCGAGCCCCGACGGACTGCCCCTGCTGCCGGGCACTGTGCTGGACCTGTCCACGGGGGTCAACTCGGCGGCCAGCAGCCCGGAGGCACTGGCCCCAGGCTGGGTGGTCATCCCTCCTGGCTCCGTGCTGCTCAAACCGGCAGTGGTGAACTGAGCCCCTGGTGGACAGCCACCCCCCACCCACCGCAGCTCCCGCCCGGCCCCTGACGACCAGAAACTCCTCTGCGAATAGCAATAATGTCCTCCTGTCCCCAGGGCCCACCCAGCCCCAGACGAGTGGGCAGCAAGGATGGTGCTAGGTCACTGCCGGCACACCCGGCTTCCAGGGCGGAACTGGCCCCCCGGCAGGGGGAGCTGTGCGCCTGCTGCTGAGGCCCGCCCTGGCCGCCCCCCTGGGGCCCCGCCCACTTACCCCGCACCCCAGCAGTGGGCTGGGTGGGTGGGGGCTGCCACCCCTACTGGCTCGGGACCTTGTACCCCCTTCATGTAGTGAGCTATGATAAGGAGCCCCCAGATCAAGTCCCCCCTCCCCCCCACCTGTTCCTGCCTAGCTTCCCCGACCTCTGCCCTGGGGTCTCTCTGGACCCCTTTCCCTCTGGCCCACCCCCCACAGGGAGAGCAAGACAGACGCAGGCCCTGGCAAAGCCGCAGGAAGCAGCTACCACGATGACAAGGCGCCTCCCCCCGGAGGCCCGCTCTGTGGCCCTGTCCCGGCACCCCCAGGCTGCTGCTCCACAGGGCTGCTCCGCAGTAGGGCCCGGCTGGCCATTCTCACCGCCCTCCACCGTGTGGGGGAGCCCTGCAGGGGAGGCTGTAGCTCCCATCCTGGGTACTGGGTCCTGGCCTGTAGGCTGGGCAGGGCTCCATGATGGCCAAGGGCCCAGCCTGCCGGACAGGGTGAGCCCCAGCAAGCTGGCTCCCATGGTGTCCCTCCGCCAGGTGTCCCCGTTACTCCTCACCTGCACCCGGTGCCATGGTCCTTGGCCCCACCCAGGGACACAGGCTTCCCTCCCCAGCCTGGCCTGACCATGGGGAGCTGCTGGGCCCAGGGCCCCGGCAGCCAGCACCTCCAGGGCTCCCTTGCTGTCCCCCCCAAGACCCCCGACTGCCCTTCTGTCCCAGAGGGGTCACACTGACTCCCCCACTCCGGGCCTGGCAGTGCTGGCTCTGCCCCTCGAGGGGGCTGTAAGCAAAGCAGGAGGGAGCTGGCCTCCTTTTTTCGGTCCCCCCAGGTGCCCCCCCCCCCTGTTGAGGGTCACGGCCGTGCGTCCCCAGACTGGGACCAGGGTCTGCGCCCAAGCCGAGGGAGCAGGGGACAGGGCCCGGGCCGCGTGGAGGCTCGGCACGCGGGCGCCTGCTCGCGGCCTGGGCTGCCGCAGTGCGTGCCAGCGTCAGTATTCTACAGGTTCAAGTGCCTTTATCGTAGCTTGTTTCCCTCCTCTGGCTCCGTTGCTGTTAGCATAGAGTTTAACAAAAGAGATAAGCTAATGACTATAACAAAATACTCCTCCGTGTGAGAGGAAGTTTATAAAGAAACAATAAAAGCGAATCGCAAAGATGGCTCTGTCTGGAGGCGCTGGGCTCCCCCCAAGGCCAGGCCGGGCTGGGGGTCACACTCCCAGGGCTGCCAGTGCCTGCAGCAGGCAGACGCCCGTGACCATGCTGCGGGTCAGGCCCTGTCCCGCTGCCCCCTGCTGCAACTGGCCAATGGCTGGGCCATGGGGGGACCCACCTGCTTGGCCGTGCTCCACACCCGGGCACGGCTCAGACGTGAGATGATTCCGTGCTCGGGAAAGGGTGTCTGCCACTGGCCGCCTGGGCACGCACTGCCCCTGGCCAGCAGGAGCGGCCTGCCTGCTGCCATCTGGACTTGCAGACTCAAGAATGTGGAAAAGGCGTTTATTACCAAGCTATAAATTAGAGGGATGGGTGAGCGGAGGAACCCCAAGGTCACGTCTTGGGGTCCTTCTCTCTGTTCTCCTGCGCCTGGATGCGAAGCTCCTCATCTAGGCGCTCCTTGGCTCGCACCACCTGGAGGAGTGGGGTAACGTTAGTGGGACCTGGTCCAGCCTCAAGTCCCTGGACAGCGCCGAGGTGCCAGCGCGAGCCGGGGAGCTGCCCCCAGCTAGGGTAGCAGGCTCTAGTCTCCTGGTGGAGCTCCCGGGGGACCACTGTCCAGGGGCTGGCTAGGACCTCCCTGAAGTTGGGGTGCATGAAGAGGCCCTCACACCAGGGATCGTGAGAACAGCCCCACATGGGCTCTGCCCACAAAGACCACGCACCTTTGACTGCAGGTAGAAGGAGCCGCCCACGGCCTTGTCGTTCACCTTAAATAGGTGTTCATAGTTCTGCAAGGGAGACAGGAGAGGCATGCAGCTTCTGGCGCAGAGGTGATGGGGGAAGTGGAAAGGCTCAGCCCTCCGCGCCCACCCGGTGACACCAAAGTGACCCCAAGCACGCGGGCAGAGGGGTGGGCAGGGCCCACGGGAGGGCTCAGCTGCCACCCCACTGCTGCTCTCTGCCACACCTGCCCTGGGCCTGCAAGCGGGAGCCCAGCCTGGCTGCGCCCAGGCCCCTGCACCCCGCTGCCCCCCCGCCGGTGACCAGGTCGGTACTCTCGGGGAGCAGCCCAACGCCCCACCTTCTGGATCTCTTCGGGGCTCAGCCTGGAGACGTTGAGAATCTGCTGGGCCTCCTGGAGGCTGAGGCCAGAGAGGTTGGAGGCAGCGGCAGACTGGTGTCCGGCACGTCCTCGGGCGTCAGCTGCCGCTCGGCTGGCTGTGTGGGCACACGAGTGTGTGCTCAGCCTGCGGTGGCCGCAGGGACAGAGCATCTCTGCAAGGGTGGTGGTTTTGGCGGACAGGTGGCAGGCAGGTGTCCTCTGGAGCCATGACCCTGCTCCCCTCGTCCCGGCACACAGCGAGCTGGGCCCTTCAGGCCACTGTGGGGACTGCGTGGAGCGGGCGGCCGCTGGCGGGAGGCACAGATCTATTCCGCACTTCCTGCCCACCAGCCCCTGGGCCACCCACCAGGCCTTGTCAGTGACTGAAGACCAGGAGTCAGCCTTTTTCTTTAAGGACCAGAGTAGATACTGGAGACTTGCAGGCCAGTTCCTCTGCCTGGAAAGCAGCCAGGTGCGGCTGTGTGCCAATAAAGCTTTATTTATACAAGCAGGTGTCACGCAGGCCAGCTTGCCAACTCCCGCCTGGACGCTCCCCTTGCCCAAATCTCCCTTTCGTGGAAGGGCGCGACACCCGATTGCTCCCAGGCGGAGCCAGCAGCGCAGCCCATGGAGGGACCCAGCAGCCAAGGGCCCAGAGCGGCGGGCAAGTCTGTCCTGGGGGGCGGGGGCAGGGCCTGAGCTCACCTGCAAACTCCTGCTGAAGGGCCCGGGCAAAGGCTCTGCCCACCACCTGCACCCCCATCACGATGATCTGGGCCAGATACTTGGCCTGCGGGCAGAAGCGGGCACCTGGTTAGCGGGCTGCCTGCTCGGACCCTGAGACCGGACCCTGGAAGTGGCTGCGGGCGCAAGGTTCCTGTGGTCAGCAGTCAGGCCACTTCCTGCAAGTGCCCGGGAGAAAAGTTCTGGGTGCTTCGGTCCACGTGGACAGCAGGCTGGGGGGCGCTGAGGGCCTTCAGAGGCAGGCGGAGCCCAGGCAGAGCGGCCGCCTGGCACCGAGGCCGCTGGGTTCTGTACCAGTGCTGGCGCCAGACCCAGCGCCTGGCTTCCGGAGCTCCGGCAGACACCCCGGCGCAGACCCAGCCTGTCGCAGGACCCCCACGGCTGTGCAGGGCGGTGGGTCTCCACCCTGAGACCCCGTGGCCCCACGCGCCGCAGGAGCACGCAGGGGCGCTCACCAAGACGTGGGCAGGGTGCAGAGTGGCCTGGCCACAGAGGGCAATCCCGGAGATGCTGGGGTCTGAGGGCAGGCAGAGCTGTGAGGGAAGCACTTCTAGGCGGAGGGGCTGGGAGCCAACCGGAGCACAGTCCAGAGGGCACCGAGCCGGGGACTCGTCCGGGCGAGGGCACGGGGTGCTCTGAGGCTGCCGTGGCACCCATGCACAAAGGTGGGGCCCGAGGCCCCTCGGAGACGCTCCGGCAGGTCAGCGGGCTGCTGTGCCTCCTCCGCGGGTCCCTGCTCTGTGTTTCTGTGGTCGGAGCTCCCAGGGTCGACGAGCGCTGCCGAGCCGAGCTGACTATCCCCGACAGCCCTCGGCCACTGAGCTCAGAGGGGCCGGGCAGGCAGTCCGAGGACACAGCAGCTTGCCAGAGGGGCGGGAAACGCAAGCCGACCCACTGGCCTCAGCTTCCAGGGAGCCAGGAGCCAGAGTGGCCCTGCTTGGCCCCTAAGGCAGGACGTGACTCGGCCATTACGGGGAACTAACAAAAGGAAGTGGTCGGCTTTCACAAGCAGGTTGAGGCTTCACAGGCGCCGCGCTTCACACCAGAAGCCAAGCTCTGCAAAGACGCTCCCGTGATCGAGGGCAGGTAGGCTGGCAGGCCACGCTGCCCGGCCCTGGCAAGAGAAACCAGGGCACTGCGGCTGCCTGAGCAGGGAGAGGCCCCGCTCCCCTCCCCAGGGCTCCCACAGCAGAGCCCACACCCCGGTCTGGCGAGTTCACTCTCTGCCCCCGGTGCAATGTGCGAATGGCCACTCTGGAGGACCCCGAGTGGGCGGGCCGGCGGCTGGACGCCGTGTGCCTGGCCCGGCCCTCAGGTGTGCACGAGGCGCCACGTCTACTTGCCTCTCTCCATCCCGTCCCGCCGCATGCAACGTGGCCAGCAACACTAGAACCGGGACAAACCCCCAGCCACCCCCGCAGGCTTCAAAGCCAGGTGCTGTGGCGGCCCCAAGGTGCCGGCTGTCCATGGCTCCATGCTGGGAGAGGCTGCTGCCAGCAAAGCTCCCCAGCCAGCCCAGGGGCCGAAGAAGGCAACTCCTGAGTAGGTGGTTACGCATGGACTGCTCGGGGTGCCCGTGGGGCCGCAGCCCTGGACACACCCGCAGTCTCCGGGGCCTCCGCCCCTCACCTGTGAGCCGTGGCCACCTCTCGCCATCCCAGGCCGGTGCCGGGCCTCCGCAGTGACCTGCGCCTTGGCACAGCACTCTAGACACTAATGGGACCAACAGCTTCTCCCCACGCTTGTTTCCGGGACACCGCTGAGGCCTTGGCGGAGGGGCCGCGCAGGCCAGCTCGCTCCCCTCCAGGCTGGAGGAGGGTGAAGGAGTGCTGGCTGACAGCGGCTTCTGGCTGCAGGGCCCTCAAGCGCGCAGCCTCTCCGAGGCTGTCTTCTGTCTGCGAGCCCGAGGTTGTCCTCCCAGGATGGTCCTGGGTGGTACGGCCCTTGGAGCTAAGCACAGATGAAGCAACCAGAAGGCAGCCTGGGGGCGCAACAGCTGCCTCCCCCTCAGGACCAGCGGGCACTGTGCGCGGCATCACCCACTCAGCACCCAGATGCCCGCTGCAGGTCAGCCGTGCTGGGAACTAAGTATTCAGGGGGCGCCGAGCTCTGCCGCTGCAGCAGCTGGCCGCAGCGCTCCCAGAAAGCCGAAGGCCTGCCCTAAATGGCTGACAGGCCGGACAGCCTGCAAGTGACCAGCTGACACAGCTCGGCCTCAGGCCAGGGCTCAGAGAGCAGAGATCAGGGCCACAGGACTCCTAGCCCAGGGGCTCATCTGGAGGCCTTTGACCGCACCAAGGCCCACAGGATGGTGGGGTGGCGTGCACACGGGGTGCCCCAAGTTGGGTGCCCCAAGTTGGGGTCAGGGGACTTGGGACAGGAAAAGTTTGGGGGCTGGTGGGCCAGGACCCTCACTGACAGTCACCCAGCTGTCAAGCACCCTCCAAGAAAGGGGCGTGCTTTGTCCACCCAGAGCCCCTGAACACAGCTGCTGGCATCGAGGCTGGGCAGGGCCATAGCCTGCACAGGCCCATGGCTGGTGCAGAGGGCTCCTGGTGCGAATCTGGACAGGATGCTCAGCTGGGCGCAGCACCTCCGTGTGGGCTGCGGCCGGAGTCTCACAAACCCTGTGCCCCAGACGGGCAAACACCTCCTATGCCCTCTGAAGGGCTCTGGTCCTCCCCTCACAACACTCAGGCACACGCCGTCACTGCGGCCGGTAAATGCAGGCCGCAGGGCTTGGCCTGATTTCTCCTCCTCTCTTCTCCTTCCAGGTCACCTTTCCCGTTTACCTTACTGTTGCTGCCACTCAGAATAACCCCACACTGCTCTCATCAATCCAGCCCCTTGTCACATGTTTGGAAAGCAATGCAACCATCACTAGTTCCAGAATATTCTTATTGCACCCCCTAAAACCTTCGTATCAATAACCTTGAATATCTTCCCTCCAACTGAGTCAACACCCAATATCCTTCAAAACTAGCTCCCCGCATCCCATGCCTCCACCCCATGAAACCCCAAATCCTATCTACACCTCCCACCAGAGGCCTTTCCTCCTAGCCTGCTGTCTCGCAGTCTTCCTGCACCAGGTCCTCCAGCTTTTGCTCAACAGCTGCTCAGTGCACAAGTGAAGGACCCAGTTCTGCAAGGCTGATGTCCCTGATAAGGGCAGTGACATTATAAGGGAGGAAGAGGTGACACTAAACACGGCTCACAGCTCAGCAGGAGCTGGTTCAAAAGCCACCCCCACACATGCCCGAGGCTGGGCCCCCAGATGTCAAGCTGAGCTCGGGTCCTGATCTGCAAAGTGGGTGCAAGCACGGACCCCTCTTACAGGAACTGAGCGTCGGCAGGGCGCCAGGCGCCTGGAAGCTGCTATCACAGCAGCTCAGAAGTGTTTCCAACCACAGGCTGGGCCAGAACCACTGCTGGCTCCCTACAGAGGGGCTGGGGTGTGCTCAGCGCTCGGTCCCTGCGCCTTTCAAGGGTCCCGGCGACCTGAGGCGGCGCGAGTGGCCCGGGTCTGTGGTGCCAGCGGCCCGGCGTCTCCGGTCGCGGGGTTCGGGTCGCGTCCCGGTCCCGCCACCGGCGCTGGAGCGCCTCAGCC
>NW_004567133.1:19187088-19190377 GCF_000260355.1 Condylura cristata | reverse complement strand
GGGGGGCGCGGGTCCCGCGGTCCGGCCCCGCCGCCCCGGCTCAAGGGCGGCCGGCGGGTCAGAGTGTAAAGGAGCAGCCGAGAGCGCGTGCGCGGCGCCGCACCGGGCATGCGCAGTGCTTCCGCTGAGGGCGGAGCATGATGACGTATAGTGTGGGCGGAGCAGTGACGTATAGCGGGCGGGGCCTTCGCTGGGCTCCGGGGACGCCTGGGTGGGTGCAGGGGGGTCGGGGGGCCTCTCTGGCTTCTCGTGACTTTGTCCGAATATTTGGCACCAAAAGATGGGCAGTGCACACAACGGCCCAGACTGGGAAGCCAAAGTTTCATAAAGAAACAAAACTTCAAAGTAGCTTTCATTCCAGGTTCCTCCTGCCTGGGAAGCTTCTGGGGTTTGGGGGGAGGTTGGGCGGCCCCCCTCGGGCCTGTTCAGACCTCACCTTCCCCACCAGGCTCTCCACTCCTTAAGAAAGCCACTTCGGCCCTCCCTGGTGGCGCAGCGGGTTAAAGCGCAGCACTGAAAATCTAAAGCCTCTTCCGCATGAGTTCGATCCCCGCCTGCCCCGGAGGAGACCACAGGGCGCGACAGACCTCTCCTGACCCGCCCGCTGCTCCCCTCAGCAGTGGACTTCGTCCATCTGCCCGTTCTGCTCCCCACTCTGTCTCTGGTGAAGCCTCTCACCGCCCCTGAGCCTCTGGCCTGTACCCCAGTTCTGTATGCACAAAATAAATCTTTAAAAAAAAAAAAAAGCAAGCAAGCCACTTCACCGAGCTGTAGCTTAAACACTCTCACCTCACCCTCTCAAAGTGCGAAACTTGCTGCTTTCTGGTACACGTAGAGCTGTCACCTGCCACCGCCATCTAGTCCCCATGTACCTACCTCAGCCCCCCAGAACCCGTGGTCACTGCCCCCGCCAACCCACGCGCCCTGCCCCGCGGTGGTCAGCGGTGGCCTCTCGTGTCTGAGGGCGACCTCCATTCTTGATGCCCGTGGAAGCACTTGTCTGTGCCAGCCACGAGCCCTCGGGGCCCTCCCCCGGAGTTGGGGCTCTGGCGGGCCAGGCCCTGTCCCTGTCCCCTCTGGGATGTGACGCCCTGGGTGATGTCCTCTCTCCTCAAGCCCAGGCCCTCCTTCCTTCCACGGGGAACACTGGCCTTGCTCTCTCCATGCCCAGCGGCCTTCAGGTCGGGGCTCCCAGCCTCAAGGTCACCTGCTCAGTCCCTATGGCTGGGCTCGGCCTCCCGCCTTCCCCCAGCCGTCTTATGCTCCCTTTGGTCATGGCCGTCCTGCGCCAGACCCAGAGCAGCACCTGGAACGGCGCCCTCCTGCCCAGGGCTTCTGTCTGAGCATGGCCATGGAGACAGGAATCGCCCCCACCACGGGCCCAGAGACCGCAGCCTCACAGCAGGGGCCAGCTCAGAAGAGTTTAATTGCTGAAACCCCAGGCAGGGCCCATGCAGGCCAGTCCTTGAAAGGCAAGCGGGGGGCCAGCCCCCCAAGGCCCTAGACTAGAACTGGGATGACCAGCAAGAAGGGGTGGCAGGTGGTAACGGAAGGTGCCAGGTGAAGGCAGCCGAGGCTGGGACCAGCCCAGGTCCAAGGAGGTGCCCTCCAGGGACCTACACTGACCCCCGCCACTGGCCCCACGGCCCTTCTCCACATGCGAGCAGGCAGCTGAGACCCAGCGGCCCCAGATGAAGCAGGGGTGCGGACAATTCACGGGGGGTGTGCTGGCCCCGAGGGAGCAGGGCCAGGAGACACCTTCCAGTTTCAGGGTGAGACGTGACGTGTGCGGGGTCACCAGGTGGTTCCCGGCGGAGGCCGCGGCAGGCAGCTGGCGGGCAGGCTAGTCCTGGGGAGACAACCCAAGAAGTGTGAGGGGGCGGGGGACGGGGGGTGGCGGACACACAACGGGGCCCTGATCTACTTACCCACTCGTCCTCGTCCACACCTTCAAAGGAGTCCTGGGGGAGGGGGTCCTCCCGGTTCCCCAGCTTCGCCACCATGGCATTCAGCAGCTGGGGGGGGGGCAGAGGGGGGCCCACAATGGGACTCAGAGCGCCAGGAACCGCCCCCACACTTCGAACCCCACATCAGGGTGCCAAGAGCCTGACATGGGTGTGTCCTCGAAGACGACACCTGGACAGGCCATGCACACTGGAGCCCCACATGTCACCTCGCCCCCCAGTGTGCACCCCATACTTGAGTCCCGGAGCTTCCGGCTCTCTGGCCTGGAGCCTGGCCAGCAGGGTCCCCGCTGCCCCTCCCCGGCTTCCAGGGGGCCTGCTCTGGAGGCAGTGGTCTGGACGGCGTCCCCATGAGCTGTCCAACTGAGAGGGTGGACACTGCCCCAGCCCCCGCCTGAGCTGGCCCGGCAACTGACCCCCAGGTCAGCTTCTCCCACGCCTACCTCCTCCTTCTTTTGCTGGTCTGACTTCTCTTCCAGGTAGAGTGCCGAGGAGGGGGTCCGCCGGACAGGGGCCTCACGGGGGGCCTGGCTCACTGGGCCGGGCAAGGGCAGGCATCAGCGTCCCCGCTCAGAGGAATCCCCACCCTGTAGGGCAGCCCCTCAGAGACCCCAGAAGTGGCATGGGCGTCTTCTCTACCCTGTTCATAAGGCCGTCGGGGCACCAGCCTGCGTGTGGGCACGGTGCAGGGGCGGGTGGACAGACCTCGGGCCCTCCCTCCGGCGGCCCAGAGGCTGAGCCGGAGATGCAGTCCCCAGAGCCCTGAGGGCCAGCTTCCGCTGGACTTGGCCCTCTGCCCTATCCCCAGCCCTGCCCCCGCCTATTCCTACCCACCCTCGAGCCCCTCGCCGCACCTGGAGTCATGCCGGGGGGCTGGAGGCTGAGACGCCGGGGCTGCCCGTTGGCGCCCCCCAGCCAGGCCTGGGCAGTGAGCGCCGGCTCCCAGCTCACGGCCGTGTCCGGGAACACGTCGTCCTGGAAGAACTCTTTCTGCGGAGGGGAGGGGCAGCTGAGGCAGGCCTGGCGCAGGGCACTGCAGCGCCGGGGACGAGACCTGCGCCCGCCCTCAGCTGGGGTGTCCCAGAGCCCCAGACCGGAGAGGAAGGGGGCAGGAGCCCCAGAGGGCAGCGAGTAGGGCAGCTGGGGACAGGGCAGACAGGTCCCAAAGCCTCAGGCGGGGCGGGGCCAGGGGGCTGGAGCCTCACCCTGACTCGGGGCAGCCGGAAGGCCACGGGCTCCAGGGAGCTTTGCCGCAGCCGCAGGCACCGGGCGAACTCCACCTCCGCCACGTCACACTCCGTCTTGGGCAGGAGGACGAAGCCCTG
>NW_004567133.1:19183747-19186088 GCF_000260355.1 Condylura cristata | reverse complement strand
CACACACGCTCACACACGCGCCAGACCCACCAGCCCAGCAGGCCCCTGCGCTTCCCCCGTTGGCCACGAGAGGGCGGAGGAGCTCTGCGGTGGCACCCAGGGCAGGGGGACCAGGGAGCACCCCACTCACCTTGTGGGGCTCTGGCGACGTGAAGCTGTTGCACTCCAGGAAAAAAGGGGTCTCGGGGAGCAGCTCATACAGGAACACGCGGGTATCGCCCTGGTGGGGCCGGCAGACGGAGGTGAGGTGCGGTGCCAGCTAGAGCTGCCTCCCCCCGCCGCCTCTCACCCGCGCCACCCGACCTGCGCCTCCCAGCCCACCTTGCCCGTGAGTAGCACCAGGCCGGTGTCAGGGTCGTAGCTGGGCAGCAGGGTGGAGGGAGCCACGTCGAGGCCCAGCACTGCCAAGGGGCCCCCTGCCAGCTCCTTCGCTGAGAAGAGGAGCAGCTGGCGCTCGCTTCGGCTGCAAGAGGGTGGGGAGGCACACCCTGAGGTCTCGGGGCCCGGGCAGCGACAGCTCCGAGGACCCCAGCCGCGCGGGGCTGAAGGACCGAGGGCCTCAGGCTAAGAGGGGACGCCTGCGGCCTCCTGCTGGTCCAGAGCTGGCCGGGCTGAAGCTGCCACCTCCTCCCTGGGGCACCCCGCCTGGCCCCACACTGCCCCGTGGCGGCTGCGGCCCACCAGCCTGGGCACCGCACCCACGTCCTGCTTCTCACCCCTGCGCTGCTCCGACCAGCACGCTGGCTCGCTGGCTGTCCACTCAGCCCTAAAGGCCCGTGCGACCCAGCTCGGCGGCGCCTCCCCGGGGAGGCCCTCCCTGACGGCCCCCAAAGGCTTGTCCTGTTTCTGGGCTTCCCTGCTCCCCACCGCAGGGGGCCCGTCCTCCTGGCCCCTGGTTGACTCACTCTCCATCCCAGCCGCCCCCTCCCTACTCGCCCAGCCCTCCCCCAAGTTAGTGAGGCTTGCTCGACAGGTGTCTGGGGAAGGGGACATGATGGCTGTGCCGCCCAGGGAAGGGGAACGCGGGCCCCGAGTCCTCACCTGTCAAAGCCGGACACCAGCAGACAGTGACCACCACACACCCAGACAACACGGGCTCCGCGGGCCCCCTCAGGCCCTGGGCCTTCCTGTTGGGGTGCAGCACATGAGGCGCAGCCAGGCCTCCTGACCGGGCCCCAGGGCCACTCCGGCCCACGTGGCTCACCTGCAGGGGCTCAGGGCCCGAGCGCGGCGCATAGACCCGCAAGCGCCCGTCCTTGCAGACAGTGGCCAGCTGCTGCCCATCAGGACTCCAGGCCATGCTGAAGATCTGGGGGCAAGGGGGAACGTGAGCGGCAGGCTCTGGCCTGGTGGCCGAGCGCCTGCCCCAGGAGGGGTCCCACCTGGTCCCGGTGGCCCTCCAGCCTCAGCCGCTCAGCCCCTGCCCGCAGGTCCCAGACGCGCACGGTGAGGTCGTAGGACGAGGAGGCCAGCACGTCGGCCGCCAGCGGGTGGAAGCGCAGAGCGTAGATCTTCTCCGCGTGGCCTGAGGAGGGCGGGGGTGAGGCCGCCGCCACGCCCCAGCCTGCCCGCACCCCGCCCTCACGGGCCCACCTGACCTGTGAGCTCGGCCTCAGGGGTGGTGAGCACCTCCTTCAGGCCCCCGGGGGGCACCCGCCACAGTCGGATCCTGGCGTCCTCCCCGGCTGCAGAGACCGGACGGCTACAGTGGGGGGGGCTCAAGGCCCCCAAGCCCCCCGCCCCGCATTCAGGGCTGCGGACCCTCCCTGGGCCCAGCGCCCAGGCCTCTCACCCACGGCCAGGCGGTGAGGGTCAAAAGGGTCCCAGGCCAGGTCGGTCACGGCCGCCCCATTCTGCAGCGTGGGCAGCGCCGTGTCAGGCAGGCGGCCAGGTTTCCGCAGCTGTGGGAGATGCCCCCAGGCCCGTCAGGACCATGGCCCAGCCCGCCTCCCATGGCCCACGGGTGAGCGGCGTGCCCAGCCCCCGCCCCTGCAGCCCGTGGTGCCAGCTCCCTGCAGCAGCGCCTCGTGCCAGCCGTGGCCCAGAGAGTGAAGGGGCAGCGCGGGGTGCTGGAGTGGGCACAGGCCGGCTCTGCCACTTACACAGCTGAGTGACCCGGCAGGTCACCGAGGCTCTCTGGGCCTCACGGCTCCCGTCTGTCAATGGGGGAACAGCGCACCCCGGCTGGCGCCATCGGGAGGGCTCACGGACGCGGGCGGCCGGTACCGGGGGTGTGCTCAGACGACCGAGCCGGACGGGGACCCGGTGCCCTGGCTGTGCCGGGGCCCTCACCTCGAGCACAGCCACCTGCCCGCCGCTGCTGAGCAGGGGCACGGCCACG
>NW_004567133.1:19177381-19182128 GCF_000260355.1 Condylura cristata | reverse complement strand
GCTCACCTGGGCTCAGGGCCGGCTGCTGTGGGACCACCTCGTAGCAGGAGAGCTGACTCTCGCCCTGAAAGGAGCCTCACTGAGGCTGCACCTCACTGGGCAGGCGCCAGCCCCGTCCTGGGGACCTGGCCCACAGAAGGCCCGGGCACCGAGCCGGCCGGCGTGGTCCGCCCTCCCTGTCGGTCACTACCGTGGGGGGAGCACCCGGGCGGCGCTGGGCGTCTGAGTGCCCACTGTGTGCCAGCACTGCCCTGTTCTCTGTCCACAGGCAGCAGGTGTCCCGGGCCCCTGGACATCCTGACCACACTAACACAGACCGAAGCGGGACATGCAGAGGCTGCTCAGTCTGGCTCGGCGCAGCCTGGGCAACACTGTTCTGGGTCCTTCTTTCCCGGAGTGATAACACCAGCCCGTCCCACTGTCCCGCCAGCTGCTGAGGTCAAAGGCTGGGGGAGCCCGCAAGGGTGGGCAGGCTGACCTGGGTGGACAAGGGCAGGGTTCCCGCTTCTCACTCACCTTTCCTGCCAGGACCAGGAGCCCGGAGTCGGGGTCCAGCAGGGGCATCAGAGGCCTGGGGAGAAAGGGCCGGTCAGCAGGATGTGGCCAGTCACCCCTGGCACGGGCAGCAGGAAGGCTGTGGGCCTTGTGGCCCCGGGCGGGGTCCGGCCAGTCAGTGTCCGGAGCGATGCGGGCCCCCGCTGTGTCCAGCCTCCTCCCGGCCTTTCAGCCACCTCCCCCGTGTCGCCACGGCACACGCGCGGGCGGGCCTCAGCCTTCCTTCCTGGCTGCCAGCTGCTCCGCCCCCAGCACGGGAGCCGTGCCCGCTTTCTGCGCCGTGGCCCCTAAGTCCATCCCGGCCCCAGGTCTGGGGAGACCCCACCCCTGCTGCGTCTCGCCAGTCAGACATCAGCGGGCAGGCGGGGGCGGCGGCAACCAGGCGCCTCCCTGTGGTGCTCTGGGGCCGCACGCCGGCCTGTCACCTCACACTCCTGGGCTCTGGTGACAGCTCAGACACTCTGGCCGCACCCCCAGAGGCAGAGCTCTCTGTCCGCGGCGCGTGGGGGGGAGGTGGAGGCACAGGGCTGGGCAGCCGAGGCAGGCTGGAGTCCCTGGGCCCCCCACCTGCCCCACCGCAGCCACGGTCAAGGGCAGCACTGCCAGGGGCCCGCTCCCCTCCCCGGGCTCTGCGGGGGCGGCGGGCCGGCCCTCGGGGTGTGGCCTGCAGCCCCAGGGTGTCCTTCATCGTTTGTTTCTTGTCTCTGGCCTGGGTCTCACGTCCCTGGGGACCCACAGGCCTGGACCCCCACCCTGACACACTTCCAAACAAACCAGCCTCACCGTGGACCCCGTGGTCAGAGGTCGCCCAGCTGCGGCAGCTGCCTCCATCCCTCACCCAGGCAACCAACGTCCAGCTCTCCCCGGCCGGCTGCCCGAAGCTGCCCGCTGCCTCCCCTCCCCCTGCCGGGTCCAGAGTGAGCTGGGAAGCTGGGGAGGGCCCGGTGTCTCCACAGCTTCCTGGAGTGACCGGGCCGGTCACCTGTGAGTAACACGGGTCTCTAATTATCTGGGGCCGGCAGGGTGAGCCACTCAGAACTGTCCTCCTTGACCCAGTCTGACCACTGCCTGCTGTGGGGACCGGGCTGGGGTCCCCACCCTGATGTCGGTTCCCAGCGGGCTGCACTCAGGCCCTCGGCAGCTTCAGCAGGGCTCATGCACACGCTCACTCCCACGGTTCGTGCCGTCGTGGTCTGTGCCTGCCCTTGGCTCGGCCTGCAGCACGAATGTGGTATGGACAGGAGACTCCCCCACCGGCCGCCCGCCCTCAAGCAGCTCATAGGCTGGGGGAGAGGCAGACCCCATGGGATAAACACTGACGGGAAAGTTCTCTGAGGACACGGGGCCGGAGGCAGAGGGACCAGGCGGCGGCTGGCCACAGGGGACTCGAAGTTTCGGGGGAAATCAGCCACGTCACCCGGAAAGAGCTCCAGAAAGCAAGAGCAGCGTTGCAAAGGCCCTGTGGCCAGGGGCGTCACCATTTATTTGAGGGGCAGGGAGGACCACAAGGCTGGCGGCCTGGGTGGCGAGGGTGAGGGGTGAGGCTCGGGATAGGGCGGTTGGAGGCCAGACATCAGGGAGGCTCTGCCCCCCCCCGACAAACAGTGAAAAGCTGACGGCATGCCCTCGGTGATAAGGGGCAGGGCGCGTTGTGCCCCGAGCACAGGTCCTATGTGGAGGTGGGCGGGAGGGTCTCGTGCCTGTGGACAACTGGGGGACAGGCCTGCAGGTCACAGAGGCTCGAAACCAGCCTCCTGAAAAGGCTCGACCAGCCCCGCGCACCCCACCCCTGCAGATGGCCCACTGACTCAGGTGCGGGTGGCGCGGGGGCAGGAAGTCACGGAGGGCGGGACTGGCTCCTCCGACAGGTCGGGCCAGTCTTCCCCGCCTGGGGCAGGGCCATCTGGGCAGCTCCACCGGGCCAGGGCAGCCTGCACATTGCCGCACGGGCCAGGAAACGGGGTCATGGCACCCGGCCCCGAGATTGGCCAACAGCTGGCACGGGTCTGACCCCAGGCCTCGTAAAGAGAGTCAAGCTGGGTCTGGGTTGGGGATGCAGACTGGGCTGGGGCCTGGCAGAGGACCAGAGTGGTGACAGCTGGTGCAAGCCCCTACCTGCTGTCCATTGCTGGGGGGCAGCAGGGCAAGGGGGTCATTTGGACCTGTCCCCAAACCCAAAGTCATCAGCATCTAAAGTCCAGACCTGTCCCTGCCCCCAGCCCAGTTCCCGAAGATGCAGGACAGTGGGGGGGAGGGGGGACGGTTAGTGGAGGCAGGGCTGGCCCGAGTGCGCAGTCCCGTCCGCTCTCAGGGTGCCTCAGCTAGCACGCATGGGAGACCCCGCGCCAGCTGGGAAGGCCCCTTCAAGAGTCCTCTGTCTCCCCTTTCCAGCTGATCTCCCTCACACTCGCCAGGACATGCTGGCACTGCCAGGGCTCCAGAGCAGCCAGGACCCTTGGAGTTGTCCTGGTACCCAGGCTGGGCAGTGGGTCTCCCCCTGGACCGAGACCCGCCCCATATTCCCTAGCCACCCCCCACGGAGGCTCCTGGGTGCCCATGTTCTAAAGGGAGTGGTGCCCTGAAGACCCCTGAGAGAAGGGTGAGGAAGGGGTCTCCTGCAGCCACGGGGGTGGCTCGGGGGGTGGGGGTGGGCCTGGCCTGTGTGTGTGTTTTCTTTTAAGGCAGCTGGGACCCTGTGCTGGAGACCAGGTGCAGGGGTATGTGACTTCTTCAGGACAGGAAGTCCTGCACCTCGGGAAAACAGGCCAGAGGTCCTCAGAGCATTCTCCGAGGGACTCTGTGGGCCTTCCTGAGAGCCTGGGGGACACAGGGTCCCAGGACAGAGACACAGGGACAGTGTGGCCAGAGACACACAACACTGACTGCAAACCAGGTGCTGCCGGGGCTGAGTGGGAGGGCAGCAAGTGAAGCAGCCTGGTGTGGAGCAACAGGGAACGATTGGGACTGGGGCACCCCGTGAGCCCGGCCTCGGTCAAAGGGGTGCGGACTTCCTAGTCACAGCAAGCCGGGAAGTCCTGTTTCCAGGTGAAACCACCAGCTTTTTCAATGTTGGCAATGGCTTCCGAGTTTTAAAAAGTACCACTGAAGTCAAATGAAACAGCTCAGGCCCAGGGCAGATGCCTGCAAGCCAGGGTCACCTCTGAATGTGGAAAGAAATGCATGAGGTATGGGGGACGGATGTGGCCCCTATCATGCCCCCATAACGGGGTGCTGTGAGGGAGAGGCCTTGAAGAGGCAAAGAGCTGGGACGGGAGTTGGGAGGAAACTGTCCCAGATGGACCCTGCTTAGTCGCTTACATGACTGGACGTGAGGTCGTCCACCCTTCCGGAGGCAACAGAGGCCCCCAAAGACCACGCCACCCCCAGCTTGTTTGGCCCAGCTTCCCCTGAACAGCCTTCGGCACCCACGCCGGGGCTGCTCCAGCTGAAGGTCTGGCTACAGGCTGGGCGGGTGTCCTCTGGGAGTTGGGAGCCAGCTCAGTGCTGAGCCTCTGAGGCATGACCCTGACCACAAACGCGGAGGCCGGGCAGTGTTCCTGGAACCCTCCAAGGCAGGGGATTTTTCTGACCAGTCCCACCCCTGGGCCCGCCCCTCCTGCCCCAACAAGGGCAGATGACTGCAGCCCCGCCAGCCCACTGCCACTGGGGCTGAATCCGCCACACCGTCCCCTCAGGTTCACGCCCCGCACCCTTCACCGCCCAGGCTCACGCCCCGCACCGTCCCCCCAGGCTCACGCCCCGCACCCTTCACCCGACGCTCACGCCCCTGCACCGTCCCCCCAAACGCTCATGTTTGTGCAAGCCTGTCCTGTCCGGGTCCTGTGTCTCCGGCCCTTCGCCTAAGCCTTGCGGAGGCCGGGCCCAGGGATGCTCTGGGCTGGGAAACCCTGGCGGCTCCGAGGACCCCAGAACCCAGATGGGGCTATTTAGGCGGCTCTCGGGGGGCTCTGGCTGGCCTGCAAAGGGGCTTCCGATACCGGGATTAGCTACCACAAGAACACAGTTCACTAAAAATACCCAGATTTCTCTCGAAAGCTCAGGGTTCCGGCAGGTCACACGGCCCAGCCCTGTCCCCAGGTCTCCTCGGGCCGGGTGGGCGGCACCTGCCGCGCTCTGGCACCTGGGCTTGGGCCGTCTGGCTGGGCTCCACACCGCAAGCCTTTTACCCCAA
>NW_004567133.1:19169603-19176671 GCF_000260355.1 Condylura cristata | reverse complement strand
CTCCTCCCACGGCTGGGCCCTCCGGCATGACCAGTTTTATGAATCAGCCCCTTTGGAGGGGACGGCCAGGCCGTAGTCTTGGGTCACTTTCCCCTCCTGGGATTGGCCAATCTGGTTCTGGCCCAGAACCCCCTTCCTCACCGCCTCCTGGGGTCCTGAGGACCCTGGTCACTATGGGCAGAGCTGGGGCCTCAAGCCGGCAGCCCTGAGGAGGGGAGGAGGCAACTGGCAGGTATCGGATGCCACGTCCCCCATGCACAGGTTAGTGGGGTACTCCTGGCTGACTCTGCCAGGGCAGGGGCTTTTCCTGGGCTAAGAACCCAATGGCCTGGAGCCAGCCTAGTCCTTTGTGTCCTGGACTGGCAGCACTGGGGCCTGAGGGCTGCCGAGGTCCCCTGTGGTCACTGGCAGGCCAGCTGATTGATGCCAACCGTTTTGCCTGTCCCCCATTCGTTAATGATTACCACCTCAGGGTTGCTGACCGCCTCTCCCGCTGGGGTCTGGGGTGGTGAGGAAGAGGTGCAGAGGCCCCAGTGACCCACTGGTCTTGTGCACCAGGGGCACAGAAGGCCTGGGACCCAGAGACCCACTTCCCAGCTCTGGAGCTTCTAGGCCGACGGGGTTGAAGTCAGTCTCCAAGGTCCCTTCCTACTAGGCAAGACTCCGGGTGTTGAGGACATGGGGGTGACTGGGCTAGTGCCTGCCGAGTGCCTCCATCAGAGCTGGCCCAGGGGCAGTGAAGCCCAGTCTGGGCCCAGCTGTTGACCAGGCCCCACAGGGCTCAAGCGGGCAGGCAGGGGGATGGGAGAGCAGCCCCCAGTTTGCTGTCTTCTCCCCGGGGAGTTGGCCCCTGGGGCTTCTGTAAACAGAGTGTCAGAGGCAGGAAGAGGGCTCTGGTAATGAGCAGCCCAGCTGGATCCCCTCCAGACCATTATCTGGCTGCTCCTGGGCCCCGGGAGGGAGTGAGCGAGCACACGCGTGCCAGGCTGGGGGCCTGGGCACGGCCTGTCCCCACCTCCCCAGCAGACTGAAGCAGTCCACTCTGGGGCCTGTCCTGGGGCCACAGGGTCAGATGGGGCCGGAGTGGGGGTGGCGTCCCAGGGTGGAGGCCTCGATAATATTAAGAAACCCCTCAGCCAGTGGTGCCCTGCATGCCCCCACGAAGCACCCCCCTGGCAGCAGCCCCAGGGCAGGATGCGGTTCTTCACCTCCCACCTAGCTGAGCAGCTGACACCCAACCTGCTGCCCTGCGGTATCTGGGCCAAACCCCAGTGAGCAGAGTTAAGCCCCCTCTGGGGACTTGTAAGTGGACCCCACCCCAGGGCATTGGAGGGGGCCAGCCGGGAGGTCACAGCAACGGCCTGCTCCTCAGCCAGAGGGAGCCAAGCACAGGGCCCGTGGCCCGCCGACATCCTAGCCACGGGCCTCCGCTCATGGTGATGGCTTGTGAGCCCTCCTGGACCCCTGCGCTCTCCTTAGAGTCCGCTCCCTGGACTGGGGAGCCCAAGGCTCTGCACTGCCAAGAAAACCAGCTCCCCTCACTGCTGTGGAATTTGCTAGAAGGGGGGGCTGTGTGTATGTCAGTGTGGCCCAGGGGGCGTGTGTCTGGCGTGGGCTGCGCGCGTGACTGGCGTAGGGCTGTCTGGGGGCGGCAGGGGTGCTGGGGTGTCTGAGCTCACAGAGGGCGGGCGCCGGTGGGCGGGGGCTCAGCCTCTTCCTTTTATCGGTTTCCACATTCCAGAGTCAGCCGGATTGCTTTCCCTCTGCGGGCTGGGCCGCCTGGCTTGCCAGACCCACCGGCCTCCCCCATTTTTCCTCATTCCAGCCTTCCTGGGTATGAGGGGGCTGGAGCAGGCGCCCTTGAGCCACCTTAGGTTTAGGGGTGGGGGCAGGCAAGGGGCCAGCTCTCCTCCAGGGTTGGGGAGAACCCCCACTGCTCCTCTCGGGAATGCAATAAGGCTCTGACATTCCTCAGAGGCTGCCCGAGAGATTTAATTAAGAGGGAGGAGAGCGCTGGCGTGAGCGAGGGACTGGAGAGGGCTGGGCGTCACGGGGCCACTGGCGGGCCTGACGGCAACAGTGGCAGTTGGGACGCCTGCGGCGGGGATGGGGTGGTGGCCCCTCACGGACCCCTCCCGCCTGCTGATGTGCTCACAGACCCAGGAGGCCACTCCTGCCGCTGGCAGGGGCCAGGGACCCTGGGCGGCTGGTGGGCGCCCCGGGCGCAGGGAGGCTGCCACCTCCCTCTCGACCGGACCCGGCTCCCGTCAGCCTGGGCCCCAGTGGCCTGGGGCTGGTGGCCTCCCGGTGACTAAGGTCTTCCCTGGCGGACTCAGGGCTAATTGCAGCTGATGAGTGTGATGAGTGGGTGGCCTGGGCGGGGACAGGCGGCAGGAGGCCGAGTCTGAGCCCGGCCTCCTGGCATCACACCACACGTGCCACACATCTGCCCGGCCCACTTCTCGCTGGGCTGCAGTGCTCCCGTGGCGGGTGTGCCCCGGCGGCGGCACTGTCCCGACCGAGGTGGCCCGCCCTGAGGGCCCACTGGAGCAGGACTGGCCTGAGTCACTGGTCGCCCTGCTCTGCGCTAGCAGGTGTGGTGGCCGCCCAGTCACCCACGGGGCCGCGGAGGCACCCCGGGTCAGTTCAGAGGCGTGGGTGAGGAAGGCCAGCAGCCACGGGCCTGGGATGCAGACCCCTGCCTGGACAGCGTGAAGGGCACCTGGGCCCCCGCTGCCTCTGCCCAGCTGAGCCAGCTGCATGGGACTCCTGCCCGGTCTCCCCAGAAATACTAACTGGATCTGGATCGCTCGGGGGGTGGGGCTGGGCAGGAGGAGCGCCCCAAGCCTCCAGGAGTCTGACGTGCAGCTGTGGTCACAGGTGGGAGGTGGCAGCCCAGGCACAAAGTGACGGAGAGGGAGGGTCCTCGTGTGAAGGGGTGAGGCTGCTGCAGGCGTGCTCACAGCACAGGGCTCCCCCCCAGAGGGCCCGAGCTGCCTCCAAGGAGCCTGAGGCCTCCACCTGCCCGTGAGGGAGCAGGAGAGACCCCACCTCTCCGCCCTGCTGGGCTAGGGGCTGCAGTGTCCGGGTCAGGGATGGGGAGATGGGCGGACCCAGCCAGGTCCTGAGTCTCCTTCGACACGTCAGCGAAACCAGAGCCAGCCGTCCTGGCCGCCGGCACGGTCCCGCCTGCCCAGGGGGTTGGCAGCCTCCTGGGCTGGGCCACTGCCAGGCCTGGCCGGCTGCGTTGAGCCGGGCGGGCCCGGGAGCCGGAGGCCCAGAGCCTCAGGGTGGACCTGCAGGCCAAGTGTGCAGCCAGTGGGCACGAGGGGCTGTGCCAGTCAACCTGCCCCCCAGCAGCTGGGCAAGAGGCCCTCCGGGGAGCTGCCACCCAAGGTGCAGGACCGTCACTCACACGCCGAGTTCCACCCCCTCACCGTCCCTGTCTGGCCCAGGCCTGTTGGGAGTGGGGCGCCTCCGGGCGTGTCCCATCCTCGGGATGGGTAAGGGCCCGAGCGCCAAGATGACAGCGTCCTCCCCTGCCCCTCCCCCGCCCCCACCCTGAGGTCATGGCCAGAGGCAGTGGCCTGAGGGCAGCTCACTCCCCGCCCTCTCCAGCTCCTCCTCTGTGCCGCTCCCAAGGCACCTCCTATCTGCAGAGACTTGCACCCTGATCCAGGGCCTCAGGTTTCCACAGGACACCCGGCCAGCAGCCAGGGTGCCAGCGGCGGGGTCCCAAAGCCCTGCCCCAGCAACCGCCTCCCGGAGGGCAGCAAGCCGGCAGCAGAGCCCGGGCTGTGCCTCCGCCGCAGCGTGGGGCGGGGGCAGCATGAGCGCGGCAGGCGGGGGAGGCCTGGGCCGCCTCCATCTGTCCCCCAAATCCGGGGGGCCGGGGGCCCTGCCTGCAGCCTCCGGAGAGGGCCGGGTCCCACCTGCCTGCCCGTCCTCGGCAGGTCGGAGGCCAAACCCCAGGTCCTGTGGAGCTGCTCTGGCCACTGGGGGTGTTCCGGGCAGGGGTGCCCCCACAAGACACCCCACGTACAAGGCGCACGCGTGCACACACGGGATCCCAGAGAGGCGAATCGCTCCCAAATTTGTTAGAGACCTTCCCCATTTAAAAGGAAAGAACCACCCGGGCAGCAGCCCTGGGGCTCAGGCAGCTCCGAGAGGCGGCGGGGCGGGGGAGGGCTGAGGCCCCCTTCTGGGGGCACCTGGGAAGCCACCGGGGGCAGCGCATGAACCGGACACCCTGCGCCAGTCCCGTCCGGCCGCCCGAGCCCCTGGGCCCTGCTGGGAGCTGACAGCCCAGGGCTCACAGAGGCGCCAGCCCCATCTTGCCGTTCCCACCTCCCTGCGGGCCGGGGCCGGGCTGGGCCCAGGGGCTCACCTGCGCTGGGGCACGGGGCCTGTGGGCCAGCCGCAGCCGAGGACCCCTGGGCTCTGCCCCCCCCTCCCCAGGCCCTCCGGCTGCAGACCCACAGCCTCCTCCCCACTAGGGCTGAGCTGGCGCAAGGGTGAGTGAAGTCCAGAGCCCGGGGGCTCCGTCCTCCATGCAGAACGGGAGTGCCCAGGCCGGGGCCGGCCCTGAACTGGGGTCCGGGAGGAGCTGGGCTGAAGCAGCTGGTGGACGGCGGGCGGGCGGGCGGGCAGCGCTGAGCGAAGGCCTGTCTGTGCTCAGGGCCCGCCGCCTGGCCTGGCTGCCTGAGTGAGCGCGAGCTCTTAACCGTGACCTCTACGAGGCCCCGGGGAGCCGAGCCGCAGGCTGGCCAGGCTGGCCACGTGGAGGGCCCTCCCACCCGGAGCCTGGCTGCTCCCTTCCTGACCCTGCCTGCCCGCCCAGAGGGGTGATTCAGGGGGAGGCGGCCCCCGTCCACGTGGGGGGCAGGGGGGCGCTCCCAGTCCACATCTGGAGGCCAGGCCACACCCGCGTCTGAGTCAGGGAGGGTGGAGCGGGCGGGCGCTGGGGGGACGTGGCCAGGGTGGGGCGGCATGGGCAGGGCTGGGGCACACAAGGCCTCGGGGGTTTGGTAGGAGAGCCCCTGAGGCCACCCTGCTGAGGGTAGCCGAGTGGGCTCCACGCACAGCAGACACATGAGGTGCCACTCAGGAAGCAGCGGGCGGCCAGACACCAGCCTGGGCCGGGAGGCCCCGGGCCGGCCCTGAAGGGCAGGCATCGTGGTGCCGTGAGGGGCTCGGAGAGGAAGCAGCGGCTGGCGCAGGGGCACTGTGTGGACAGAGCCCAGGTGACAGGCTCCTGGGGGCCCCAACCCAAGCCCAGGGGGCTCCCTGTGACTTGATGGGAGAGGGTCGACCGCCTCACAGACCAGGAGCCCTTGCTGGGAGAGAGGCAGGGGCAGGTTGGTGGGGGGCGGTCTTACCTGCCCCGGCTGGACGGCTGGACGGCTCCTCGCCCGGCCAGTGTGGGGGGAGGGGAGGCAGAGCCCCAGCACAAAAGGCCCTTGTGTGAGCTGGTGGCGCCTGGAGGGGGCGGGGTGCCGTCCTCTCGGGGACGTCTAGGGGCCCAGAGCTTGAGGACCGCTGCGGGGTGGCCCCTGGGCTGCTCCTGGGGCAGGTCCGGCTGGGCGCACGGGAAGCTGCCCCCACCTGGCCGGCCGCAGGCCAGCCCCACCTGGACCTGGTTAAGGCCTGGCTCCTGCTCGCATTTCCCTGCTCCTTGGGGGGCCCCCTTCCGGCATCTGGGGGTGACGGCTATGGGGCGGGGGGGGGTGGGGCAAAGGAGGTGCTAAAGGCGTAGGGTGCCGGCATGTGGGGAAGGCTGGGGTTCCCCTTTCTTGGTGTCCAGAGCTGACCCCAAGAGTCAGCGGAGGAGTGACCCTATGCGTCTCAGGCCTCTCACTGCCCTGGGGCCAGCAGAGCCCCTGGCCAGCCCAGGAGGCGGGGCCCTGCCCCCAAGTTCTGTGACATGCCTCAGAGGTAGCTTGCCCCCTGAGGGGGGGCGCCTGCCCATGAGTGGCCCCAGCCCCTCTGCCCCCCCAAGACTCTCCCCGCCTGCCTCTGCCGCTGGCCCGCAGGTCTGACTTGATAAGTGGAAAAACACCGGCCCATAGTTTCCATGTGAAGTCTGCCCGCGCGTCTCTGCTGCCTTGGAGGACGTGGAGCGTGGCGGCAGGGCCGCCGGCCTGGGGCAGCCAGCTTCTCTGCTTACGCGCTGGGCCCACTGCCCGCTCCTGCTCCCTGGCGCGGCGGGAGGGGCGGCCGCTGCAGGACTGCTCTCCACACCTCCGTGGGGGCCCGGAGCCTTGTGGGTGCTGACCACACGCTCTTCCTGAACCAGAGCGGCCAGGCGCCCAGAGTTAAGGGGGCTGCTCGTGGTCACTGCCGGGGCCCCCTGCGCGCCTCCACCCGCTGGACCCCGGTGACAGGGCACGCGGCACTGACTGACGCTGGGCGGGGAGGGGGCGGCGGGCTGGGGCCGTGCTCCGGGGAGCTGACTCATCGGCTGCCGCAGGGGTGAGCGGTGTGGACGCGGCCGGGAGTTCCCTGCTCCGTGCCGCTCACTGACTCAGGGTCTCCTTCTGTCCTCTCCACCCCCAGGGACCAAAAGATGCACCCCAAGATCTCCCCGCCTCTGCTGCTGCCGCCGCTGCTGCTGCTGCTGGCCGCGAGGCTCGGGGCACAAGGCTGCCCGTCCAGCTGCCAGTGCAGCCGGCCGCAGACGGTCTTCTGCGCGACCCGCCGGGGGACCACGGTGCCCCACGACGTGCAGCCGGACACGGCCCGGCTGTACGTCTTCGAGAACGGCATCACCACGCTCGACTCGGGCAGCTTTGCCGGCCTGCCGGGCCTGCAGCTCCTGGACCTGTCGCAGAACCAGATCGCCAGTCTGCCCGGCGGCGTGTTCCGGCCCCTCGCCAACCTCAGCAACCTGGACCTGACGGCCAACCGGCTGCGCGAGGTCACCAACGAGACCTTCCGCGGCCTGGGGCGGCTGGAGCGCCTCTACCTGGGCAAGAACCTCATCCGCCACGTCCAGCGCGGCGCCTTCGACGCGCTCGGCCGCCTCCTGGAGCTCAAGCTGCAGGACAACGAGCTGCGGGCGCTGCCGCC
>NW_004567133.1:19167365-19168767 GCF_000260355.1 Condylura cristata | reverse complement strand
TGGGGGCACCTGCCGCCTGGGGGCGCACCACCACCTGGAGTGCCTGTGCCCAGAGGGCTTCGTGGGCCTGTACTGCGAGGGCCGGGCGAGGCCCAGCCCCGCCCCCACCACCCAGCGGCCGCCCCGGCCCCCACCCCTCGGCATCGAGCCCGCCAGCCCCACGTCCCTGCGGGTCGGGCTGCAGCGCTTCCTGCAGGGCGGCCTGGTGCAGGTCAGGGGCCTCCGGCTCACGTACCGCAACCTGTCGGGCCCCGACAAGCGGCCGGTGACGCTGCGGCTGCCCGCCTCGCTGGCCGAGTACACGGTCACTCAGCTGCGGCCCAACGCCACCTACTCCATCTGCGTCAGGCCTCTGGGCACCGGGAAGGAGCCTGAGGGCGAGGAGGCCTGTGGGGAGGCCCGCACGCCCCCCGCCGTCCGCTCCAACCACGCCCCGGTCACCCAGGCCCGCGAGGGCAACCTGCCCCTCCTCATCGCGCCCGCCCTGGCCGCTGTGCTCCTGGCCGCGCTGGCCGCCGTGGGGGCGGCCTACTGCGTACGGAGGGGCCGGGCCGCAGCGGCCCCGGCCCCAGGCAAAGGGCAGGCGGGGCCCCTGGAGCTGGAGGGGGTGAAGGCCCCCTTGGAACCAGGCCCCAAGGCGACGGAGGCCCCGCCTGGCGGGCCTGAGTGCGAGGTGCCGCTCATGGGCTACCCGCGGGCCTGCCCCCAGGGGCCCCTTCCCGCTAAGCCCTACATCTAAGCCGCCAGGGATGGGCCCGCGGGGCCCGGCTCTCAGCCCTGCTGGACCGGCCAGCGCCCTCCCGCAGCCAGACCGAGGACGTTCTCGTTCCTGCGACGAGGACGCGTCTGGGGGGGGCCAAGTGACCGAAGCGTGTGCCTGCCCGCACGGACCTTGGGGACCCAGGCGATGACCTCTCAGGCCCCCGGGGCCCAAGTGCCTAGGAGGACAGCGCTGGCCTGTCCTCTGCCACGTGCAATACCCAGGGGGCCGTGTGCCGGTAACACAGGCCCGGGACGGCCAGCGCCCCAACCCAAGGAGACTCTGGAGCCAGTGAAGGAAGCCCCGGAGAGCAGAGGAGTGGGGCTGGGGACGTGTGAGGCCCCGGCCCAAGGGAGCCAAGGAACAAAAGAAACTGGAAAGAAGACACCCGAGGACAAGCTGTCTTGCTTTGCTCTTAGACTGTATTTATGAGATCCCATTTTTTCTGGGAAAGTGCTTTTCGATTCCAGACAAGGACTGATTTTTGTAAGACAATGATATGAAGGCCTTTTGTAAGAAAAATAAAAAGGTAAAACAAGATAGGGGTTTCTCTGGTCTGGCCCCAAGGTGCCCGGGCGCGGTGGAGAGGAGACTGGGGTGTGGACCCCACTCCCCGCACGACAGGCCGCGGGGGCCTGCCCA
>NW_004567133.1:19144109-19167235 GCF_000260355.1 Condylura cristata | reverse complement strand
GCGCGGGGGGGCGGGGGCCGGGGCAGCCTCTGCACCAGCCCAGCCCCACCAGCAAGAGCCGCTATGCCCAGTGGGAGGCTGGAGAGGGCCTCTCTGGCCACCGGGCTCCCCTGGAGGGTCTGGGCCCGAGCGCCCCGGCTCAGGCTGGAACCCTAATGGCAGGATCCCTCTTTGGGTGGAGACAGAGGGGCAGAGTCAGGAGGGCGGCCTGGGACGAGACCAAAGGTCTGACTGACTGGCCAGCAAGGCATGGCGCTGTCCCTTCATGCCCTGCACGTGGGACGTGCTGGGCTTTCCAGAAACCCCGGAAGTGGGAGTGTTTCCAGGAAGGCCACAGGCCGGGGTGGGGGCAGGGCGAGGGAGGCCTGGGCCAGGCTGCTGGCAGCTCGGGGACAGTGACAGGCACAGTGGCTTTCCTTGTGCCCGGGGGGAGGTGGGGGGGCCAGCCTGCCCGAGCCCCAGGCCCGGTCCCTCTGCGGGTCAGGGGTCACCGGCCCCGGCCCCAGCCTCACCCCAGTGGGGGAAGGAGGCAGCCCAGCCAAATCTGGGGAGCAGGCCTGGTGACCCGGGGCGCTGATGTCAGCGCCAAGCCAGGCCCGGCCACGCGAGGCTCTGGAATCAGCTGGAAGGAGGCGGGCGTGGGTCAGGCGGCCGCAGTGGGTCTGGGTGGCCCCTTCTTCCCACGGCGGCCCAGGTGGGCTTCCTGCAGGCCTGGGGCCCATTAGGGGAGCAGGACTGTGAGGCCTCCCGCCCCCCACAGCCCCATCAAAGGGGCCATTGTGGGCCTGTGGCTGCCGCTGCGTAAATGTTTTCACTGTGAAGCCAAACCTGGCCCAGTGGGTCAGCAGTGGGGGTGAAGGGACCCCGCAGTGGGGCTGGCTGCAGGGCCAGCCCTCCCAGAACAGGGCACTGGTACTCTCATTGGATCAGGGGCTGGAGGAGGGAGGAGGGGACCGAAGAGGGGACCCAGTTGGGCGCAGCCCTCCAGGGGCTCCCACGGCCCGGGGCCATATGGGGAGGACCAGCTCCGCCCACACCCTCCCAGCCACAGGCCCCGAGCAGAGAGGCTCTGTGCCCATTCCCCTCTGCCCGTTTGTGCAGATGGGGACAGGCTCCCAACACGCTTCCCCGGGCCAGACCGGGCGGCCGGTGGGCTGGGCTGTCACGAGCAGCCCAAGCTACCAGGCACGGCGGGGGCACCCATCTCGGGGGGCAGCCTGAGGGTGGGGTCTGACCAGAGGCGGATACTTTGGTGTGAAGAAGCAGCGATGAGGACCCCAGCCTCCTTCCTCCCTGCACCGTACTGCTGCGGGGATGGACCCCGGGACGCAGGGGGAGTGCTGACAGGGGCTGTTGAGCGCCGGCCCCTCAACCTGGAGCCGCACGCTGCATGTGTGCAGCCGCGACCCTGGCAGTGCTGCGGCTGGTGCAGGTGGGGTCAGCATCAGCACTGGCCTGGTGCCCCCTTGCACCCCACCTCCGCTCTGCCAAGCATGGGTCCTGGCTGCCCTGGCGGGGCCATTCCTGGGCCAGCTTTCCAGACATGACCCCAGGCCCTGCTCTTTACAGTCCAGCTCCCAGAGGGGCAGCCCAGAGGCCGGGGCGGGGATCCAGGCCCCCCCGCCGAGCCCGGCCTGCCGTGCTGGCTTCTAGAAGCACAGGGCTCTCCCGGCTGGGACAGGAATCTGCGAGGGGTGCGGCTGAGGGCACCGTGCCCACAGCCGGCGCCCTGCGATTTCACCCTCAGCCCGGTTCACCCATCACCTGACGTCCAATGCCGGCACCCCTTCCTGGGGCCCCCCGGCCTCAGAGAGGGCTGCAGGTCCCAGCTCCTCTGCCGAGGCGCAGACCCGCGGTGCACCAGGAGGGAGGGCGGGCGGGCACCCGCCCGGCCGCCCATCTGGGAGTGATCGGAGACATTCCAGGCCTCACTGGCCCTGGGAGGCTATTCTTAACTGCTGTAATTACAGGGTCAGCCTTGGCCGGTGGCACCATGGGGTCTGGGCATCGTTAACTCCTCCCAGGCCACGCGGGGCTGGGCGGTGGACTGCTCCTGGGGGAGGGGGTGAGCAAGCCGGGCAGGCAGGAAGTGGTGGGCGGGGAGGCCTGGTCCCCTGGCCAGGTTGGGCCGGCTCGCGGGCTGCCTCCACTGTGGCCGGCAGGGAAGAGACTGGCCTGGGAGGGCTGAGGGCCAGAGGCCAGAAAGGCATCGGGGCAGAGCAGGTACTGGACACGGAGCCAGGGGTCGGAGTCTGACCCCCACACCCGGGGCCCCAGAGCCCGGACACAGCGACCTGCGCCCCTGCCCAGCGCTGCTCCACGGGCAGGGTCTCGCCAGTCCGCCCGCCTGTCCTGAGTCACGAAAGGGGTTAAGCGTGGACCCCACTGGCCCGGCCCCCTTCTCGGCCAGGGACAGCTGGCGGGAGTTCTCCTGGCATCCAGCCTCTGCCCTGGCAGGCCCTTGGCCCTCCACGCCTGCTCCGTGGCGAAACGGGAGTGGGCAGTGGTGAGCCGAGCCCGCGGCCTCCCTGGCTCTGCCCCTCCAGCGTGGCTCCGAGGGGCTCAGGCAAGAGCCGTGTGGCCCCCAGTGGTGGGGGGTGGGGGCGTGGGGGTGCTGCCTGGCCCTCAACCCCCTGAACCACTGCAGCGGAGCTGTGCGCTGGGGGCGGGGCCTCAAGGCCCTCGGCGACCGCCTCTCGGCCGCCTCCTCCAGCCGCCAGCCCATGTGTCCCCATCACCCAGGGCCACCTTGCCCCGCGCCGGCAAAGCCAAGCACACGCTCACACGGCCTGGGCCCAGACCCTCAGAGGCTGAGCCGCCCTGCACGGCCCCTGTGGGCGCCTGCCCTGCGCCTGGGCTGCCCTGCGCGGGGACCACTTGGGACAAGTGGGCATTCCGCTCTGCCAGGAGGGTGGTCCTCACCGCGCCCATGGGGGAGTCGAGGCCCGGACACAGGCTTCTTCTGCAAAGACCTCCCGCCCAGCTCCGGAGCCTCCCACCACCCTGGCGACGCCTCCCACACTCCAGCGTCGGCGCCCTGCACTCAGCAGCCCCCCAACGGCGCCTGGGGTGCCCAGCAGTGCCGCCCTCCAGGCCCTCCATGCCCCGCCGGCCTTGGCAGGCGGCCACTCCTACCCGGGCGCCGTGTCCAGCGTGAGGGTGGCGACAGCGCTGGAGAAGTGCCGGGTGTCCCAGAGTCTCACTTCACGCTCGCGCATCTGCAGGGAGGGTGGGGGTCAGGGTGCTGCCTGGGGCCCCGGCCCGAGGGCGAGCCTGGCCCGAGTCACCTGCCCCAAGCAGCATGGGGGCAGGGGCGCCGGGGAGCCCAGGCGACAGGGGGTGGGGGCGGGCCCTCTCGGACTCTGGCCCCGGTGGGGCGACCACGGTTCCCAGGCTTGGGCTTAGCTACTGCAAATGGAATCTCCTGCTCTCAGCGGCCTGTCCCTTGAGGCCCTGACACCCGCTGCACACACACAGCCGTATATGGACAGCCTGGAGCTGGCCAGCGGCCTCGCCTCCCAGTGGGCCTCAGCCCTGCCCTTGGTGTGGGTGCCTGGCACAGCCTGAGACCCTACCTGGTTGAAGCCGGTGGACACGAGGTGCTCCTGGATGCCCGTCCACACCAGCCGGCCATCCCGGCTGTTCTCGTGGGCCTGCGTGCTCTAGGGGACAAGAGATGCGCTGAGCCCCTGAGGGGGGCGGGGCGGCTGGAACCCCCCCGGGCTGCCTGCCACGGGTGGGGTCCACGGCCCACCCTGCTCACCCCGGCCAGCCCTGCTCTCCCACAGGTGTCCGGAGGTGGCTCAGGTCCCACTCTGGGGACCCCGTGCCCTCCTGGCGCCTCACTGCTCTTAAGAGCGGGGCACACGATGGCTGCCTGCCTCCCGCAGAGCCCTGTGCAAATCGTGGGATTACGAGCATCTCGGCCTCCTCGGACGCTGCCAGGGGCAGGCCCAGGCCGGGGCCAGGCCAGCTCTGGGGACAGTCCCCGGAGAGGACAGAGAAGCGCCCCTCCGCTCTGCCGCGTTGCTGGGCCTACCAGCAGGAGGCCTCGTGGCCAGGAGGAGAGGAGGTCACACCACGAGGTCGCACCGCGCGCGGGAGGCCTGGTCCCCCGAGCCCAGGCAGTGGGGACTGGGGGGTTGGAGGAAATGCAAGCAGCACTCCCGGTCACCCCCGCCCCTGGAGCCTGGGACTGAAGACCCGGTTACCAAAAATAGCTCACCCCAAACTGTGGCCAGCTTCCTCCAAGCTTCCCACGATCTCCTTGGGAATGAGCGCGAGGGAGGCAGCCTCCCGAGGAGCTGGCCCGCGCCCCCTCCCCAGCCCTGGAGGCCTACCCGCTGCAAACACTCGCAGCGTGGTCAAGGGGCTTTTCTCACTGCTCCCTCCCCGCCCAGGCCGGCACAGGAAGTCCGATGGAGCCTGAGAGCTAGGGTCCTACCCTTCACTGCGCGAGGGGCACCGTGGGTCGGGGCCCGGCATCCCAGTGGCCAGTCGAAGCGCCCTGTGGGCAGCTAGCCCCGTGAGAGCAGCAAACGGATGGCTGCCGAGGGCCCCTGCACACAGGGCTAACCGGCCCCGGGCCGCCTGCCGCCACTCAGCGAGGCAGGACCGCTCCTGGTCTGTCCTTGCGTGACCTGGGAGCCACCGCCCACACGACACTGAGCTGGGGCACAGGGGCACAGCAGAGCAGGAGGTGGGAGCACCACCCTGGAGTGCTCGGCCGCCTCGGGCTTCGTGGCTGTTTCCCTCCCTCTAGAGTTCTCTGGGGGCGCCCCTGGGGGTGTGAGCGTCAACGCCAACGAGGTGCTCAGCCCCTCTCACAAGGACCATGGGGGACAGGCAAGGACACACTGGAGCCACAGCCACAGGCCGGGCCCGGGGAGCGCTGGGCCCTGGCCACTCCGGACGTGGGGCTGCCAGGAGATCCCCGCAGGCTGGCTGGCCGGGGGACGGGCCTTTGCAGGGCAGTGTGCAGAGCGGGCATCTGCTGCCACCTTCAAGGCCCCCGGAGAAGCCCGCTCTGGGCACCCCAGCTCTGTCTCCTGGGCCCACCGGGAGCCCCCCTCCCATTTTATCCCAAATCACTGGAGTGATTTTCATTTTCAAAATTGGCAAGTTCTTTGCTGACCTCAGCAGGAATCGGGGAGGAGGGCACTCTCCAGATGCCCAGATCCTCGCTTTCCTGGGGCGGGGGGCAGCTGCAGTGGGAGCCCAGCACCCTGCTGCCGCAGCCCCAGCACTGCCCGCCCCCCCGAAGCCTCTGGAGGTGATCTTGTGTGCAGTCCGGCCGGGGCTTCTCACGGGGGAGGGCCATCTCCCAGCAGCAGCTGCACTTGGCACCCCCAGACCCCCACACCTGGCCCCGAGAGCAGGCGGGTGCAGGGGTGCAGGGGCTCAGGGGCAGACGCATACCCTGTTCCAGCTGGGGTGCAGCCAAAACCTCCCTGTCACCATGGTAACACTTCCGGTGGGGGGGTGGGGGGGAGGCCTGCCGGCGCCTTCCTCCCTGAGAGACCCTCTCCAGAGGTGAGGCCTCACTACCCGACCAGCCCTACTCAGCCAGACTCATTTGGGGCCCACCTGATGTGCCTGCTTGACCACACCAGCGGGCAGAGGGCTCCGGGCACCCTCCTACTCCAGGTGAGGGTGCCTCAGACCCAGGGCTCCTCCCTAGCCTCAAGCTGCCCCTTCCCTGGCCCCACCACCCCTCAGGGCCTCGACACCCCCTCCCTGGCCCTGGGAGAGGAGGCCAGCAGAGGGGCTCCGAAGCCCCTCTTGCCCCTCTTGCCGCTGCCGCTCAGCAGGACAGCCTGGGCAGAAACGCTGGGCAGACTGAGGTGGCGGGGTCACGCCTGCCGAGGCCGGGCACAGCAGCTGCTCGCACGTGCCGTCTGAACCGAAGCGGGGTGCGCCGGGTCCGCCGCTCCGGTCTCCAGAGTAGGACCCAAAGCAGACAGGAGGGGAGAATGGCCCGGCTCTGGGGCCGGTCGCTGGCACCCGGGGTGGGGGGCAGAGGCCAGACAAGGGCCCCTCCTCGACCCCAGCGCAGCCCCCGCCGGCGGGAAGGAGGCTCGCGGGAGAAGGTGCTCCCTGCAGGCGCCCCGCCGCCCCTCGGCTCACACCGACCTGGCCGCCAACAGCGGTTTCCCTAATGGAAGCCAGGTGTGGGCCAGATGCCCCGGGCGGAAGTGGGGGCAGGGCGGCGCGGAGGGCGCATTCCAGGCCCGCTGCCCCCGCGAGGGGCAGGCAGCGGCCCAGCAGCTGCAGGGGGGAGCCACCCACGCTCTTCCCAGGTCTCCTCGCCCCAGAAGCCCCGTAGGGGGTCCCCAGAACCAGATCCTCTCTCAGCTAGGGACTCAGAGCCCCTTGGACGGCAGCCGATCCGCCTCCACTGCGGCTCCACCCCCGCCCGGCGCTGGAGGCTGCGGCCAGCTCCCTGGGCCGGACACAGGACCCGCCAGGGCAGGGGGCTGTGCCCCAGGACCCGAAGGGAGAGGGCAGCCCGAGGAGGCTGCGGGGAAGGCTTCACTGTCCTCCCAGCTGAACCCGGGAGCTTCTTTCTGGGTAGAGGCTTGGAAGCGAGCCAGAGAAAGCTGTGGTGAGGCCCTCCCTTCCCAGCCAGCCCGCCAGCCCCCACGGCCAGGGTGGGGCCTCGACCACTTCCGCCTGGCCCGGCTCACCTGGCACCTGCCAGGCTGAGGCCCCGTCTGGGTCTGCAGCCAGTGAGAACTGAGTGGCCTGCTCGGGCGAGAAGCTGCCACTTGCAGAGAGAAGGGGGCCTGCGTGTGAGAGGAACAGCCCCCGCCAGTCCTGGGGCGGGGTAGGCTGGCGGGTCACCCTGATGCGAGTTGGGGACATGCCCCGAGGTGGAACCCAAATCTGTGAAGGGCCTGGGGCTTCGCTGGGGGGTTAGGTCAGCACAGGACCCTGGACTTCACTTTCCTGCGGGAACACAGCGCCTCTGCTTCTAGAAAGTTCATTTGAAAAACATACAGCTGCTCATTTCACTTCCTTCTTAGAATCGCCTGATGGCTTTCCCCAGCTGGGGTGATGGGCCCTTTCCTAGCCCAGGCACCCCCCAGACTCCCCAGCCAGCTGGCGTCAGCTCCAGTCCAGTCCTCAGGAAGCGCTAACCACCCTGCGTCGAGAAGCCCCTGGCAAGTAGCCTGTGCCTGCTCCATCCCCTGGGACCTGCACTGGCAGGGAGCTGCTATAGCTTGCAGAACCAACTCCCGGGAGCTTGGTGCCTGTGGCAGGAACCCACACCCCAAAATGCACAGCCACACGCCCAGGCTCCGGGTCCTGAGGGTCTGGCAGACCCTCCCCTCCCGCCCCCAGCCCCGAGCACAGCTCTCAGTCCTCTGGGCGCTGACCCTGCAGCTGTGGGACCAGGAGGGACAGGGCACAGGCCGTGCCCTCCGTGGCTGTCTGCCGGGAAGGGTGAGTGGGGGGTTAGGGTCTCAAGAGGAAGCTGGAGTCTCAAATTAGCTTCCTGAAGCCACAGGGCGCCTCCACTGACGGCCTGCAGCCCTGTGATCAGTCCTCTGTGGGATCCTAAACACACTTCCCAGAAAGAGCTAGGGTGCAGGTGACCCCCATACCATGGCATCTCAGCACTGCAGCCAGAGGACACGACGGGATCTGAGTGCCCGGGCAGAGCCCAGCCTCTTGCCTACTGGCACCGTGGGGCTCAGGTCAAGAGGAAGCTTTAAGCCAACCTTCTACCGAAACTCACCTGGGTGGCCTTGGGCTGCGCCCTGGGGTCAAAGATCCTCAGCTGCTTGTCCTGGAAAAGTAGAGAAGAGCAAATGAGAGCACAGTGGGAGGGCAGGGTCCTGGGCTGGCTTGCCTTCCCACCCCAGGGGACCTGCGCGTCACACCCTGGCATGCCCCCCCAGCCTGGTTCCTGCATCTCACTGGAGGGGTCTCAAGGCCCCCTGGTCCCCCCACCCCAGTCACCAGTACAGAGAACTCAGCAATGAGAGTTCAGCACCTATTATGTGCTTTCCCCCAACTGCTAGACATTCATCGCCATGACCTCTTCACAGGTGGAGAAACTGAGGCCCAGAACCACATTCCTGCTATACCTGCGCCCAGCCCTGCACTCAGCCCGGCCTTGAGGAGGTCGGGGTCCCATCACTTCTACACTGGGCACCTAACGGGATGAGATCACCTGTCCCTCACTCAGCACACAGTTACTGCTCGTGTTACCCAAGGCAGGGGCGGGCGGTGGGTGGGGGAGTTAGCAGGGAGACAAAAGAGAAAGGAAATACTGCTTGAAGATTTCACTGCTGTGAAACAGTGTGAGAGAGAAGCATACGTGCAGGAAGAGCTGCCTTCATCCAACGACCATTTACAGGTTTGGACAAAGTATATTTTTAAGTCCTAGGAGGAAGTTGTAGAATAACATGGCATGGTAAAAATAAACACAAACCCTACTTGTGGACAATGTCCCTGTGTGTTTGTAAGTTCGTTGGGCCAGAGGAAGGGTCCTGACCGGCACACGTGGTGTTACCGCTGGGTGCCAAGGTTGGGGGAAGGTAGGGATGGCCCGTTTTTCACATCTTAGCACAGCTTCACTTTGGTTCAGTCAGCACAAGTTCGTATTTTCACGTTTTGGAAAACAATGAACAAGCAATGAACAATTTGAATTTGAAATTAAAAATACATTTAAGTCAGTACCCTCAAAATTGAAATACTTTGCTATAAATCTAACGAGAAATATATGAGACCTGCGTGGGAATTACTACAAAACTGTGACGAAAGAAATCAAAGAGGACCTAAGTAAACAGAGAGATAGTCCATGTTCATGGATATAGAAAGATGCAGCGTTGTCAAAATACCAGTCCTTCCCAGCTTGATTTACAGGCGCATTGTGATCCCAGGGAAAATTCTAGTAAGTTATTCTGTGGATGTTGACAGACTGATTTTAGCCTTTAAGTAAAGGCTGAGAACGGTCAACACAATACTAGAGATGTACGAAGCCGGAGGACTACCCAACTGGAAAGCCACTGCAATCAAGACAGTCTGCGACTGGCACCAAGACAGTCAAAGGAAGAGTCCAGAACTAGAGTGGTACTGTCGCTGACGCTGACAAAGAAGCAGAGGTAGGACAGTGGGAGAGAGGATGCAGCTCTCCACACCCGAAGCTCGAACAGCAGCATATTCGTAAGTTACAGCGACTCCAGCACTGACTTTCCATCTTTCACAAAAATTAACTCAAAATGAGTCGCAGACCTCAATGCAGAACACAAAGCTGACCTCTAGAGGACACACAGGAGCAGACACAAATGCCTTGGGTCTGGCAGAGAGATTTCAGACACCACGCCACAAGTCCACTCTGCAAAGGGAAAGTGGGCCAGTGGGGCTTTGTTAAAATGCAGGCACAGAA
This sequence comes from Condylura cristata, assembly GCF_000260355.1. Taxonomy (NCBI): domain Eukaryota; kingdom Metazoa; phylum Chordata; class Mammalia; order Eulipotyphla; family Talpidae; genus Condylura; species Condylura cristata. Next base: position 19,157,838 of record NW_004567133.1, on the reverse strand, counting down.
GGTCTGCAGAAGACATTCTGAGAAAGTGAGACAAGACCGGGAGGAAATATCTGCAAAGCACCTGAGAAGGACTTGCATCCAAAGCACCAATCGGGTGGCCCAGGGGTGCGTCTCAGCACTGTCACCTCTAGGGCGGAGTCCCTCCCCTGCGGCCCCAGGGTGCGGCAAACCCCTCCTGTCTCCCCACTGCTGTCCTCCCCAGCGGCTTTAGTAGCTCTGCCTGCTCTGCTCCCCACTCTGTTTCTGGGGAGTCCTCTCACACCCCTGGTTTGCACCCCAGTTCTTCTACACAAAAGCAAATATAAACCTTAAAAAAAAAACACAAACAAGCCAATTAAAAAATGGGCAAAATACCTGAACAGATAACCTCATTAAGAAAGACCAGCAGGTGAAACATGAAGATGTAAAAAGATACTTAACCTCATATCTCATTAGCATGTTGTAAATTAAAACGAAATGTCATTACACACCTATCAGGATGGCGAAAATCCAAAACCCAGCTGCTGATGGGAAGCAGAGGAATAGGAACTCATTCGTGGCTGACGGGAAGGCAAAACGTTACAGCCGCGTTGGCAAAACAGCCTGGCACGTCCTTACAACACGAAGTGTAACCCTAGCATATGATCCAGCAAGCACGCCCTCGGGTATTTACCCACATGAATCACAAACTTATGTCCCCATAAATGTTTACAACAGCTTCACTCACAGCTGCAAAAAAGCACAGAAGCAGACAAAATGCCCCTCGATACGCGGATGGGTAAACAGCGGGACGCTGGTCCACGATAAAGCTAGCTGGATTGCAAATCATAACGTTTCTAGAAGAAAACACAACGGGGACCTTTCCGACCCTGGATACAGCAATGACGTCTTGGCTATGTCGCCAAAGCGCAACGGCAACAGAAGCAAAACCAACAGGTGGGACAATGCCACTCTGGCGCTGCTCATCGGGCCTCCCTGGTGGCGCAGCGGGTTCAAGCGCAGCTCTACCAAGCTCTCCGCAGCCACTGCAGCCCGACTTTGCTCCCCCGCCAGGGGGTGACCCCAGGGTGCTGCACACCCCTCCTGACCAGCCCGTCGATCCTGCTCCCCACTCGCAGGAAAGGCAGCCGACGGGATGAAGGAACTCCTTGCAATCCGCATCGGATAAGGGGGCCACACCCCGACATGTAAAGAGCTCTGCCCCACGTGACCCAGGGAAACCCCAGCACTCGGTCTGCGGATGTGGCCAGCTGACCCCAGGCAAAGGCTCCGCGCCGGCACCCCGACAGTGAAGGGGCACACGCCTTGGACAGACGTTTCTCCAAAGATGGCCACCAAGCGCAGGCCTGACATCACTGCCCGGGAGTGGAAACGGGGGCCCGGGGACCGTCCGCACGCCCACGTCACAGCGGTGGCGGCCGCGAGCTGAGGGGCGGGGTGGCCCGGGCACGGGCGTGGGCCGTGCGCTGTCCCACGGACACTCTCGGTCTTCAGAGGAGGAAACTGCCGCCACAGCGCGGACGACTCCGGGGCCGTGACGAGAGAAGCCAGCCGGCACTCCAGGCTCCCCGCAGGTGACGCAGCCAGGCCGAGGGGAGCCCGGCGGCGGCAGGGGAAGGCGCTGCTGGGCGGCCGGAGGCCGAGACCTACTTCTCGGCACCGCCACACAGGCGGCCTCCACGGTTTGGGGGAAGCAGGGGGCCGGCTGCTCAGTGAAAGGAGCCGGTCTGAGAGACGGCTCTGCGGGCCGCGGCGCGGTGACCCCGGGGGCGGCAGGACCCGGTGGGCAGGTCGGTGGGCGCCGAGGCCTGGGGCTGGGGGTGCGAGAGCGCAGCGCAGGGCGCCTTTCGAGGGGCAAGGCGGTGCGAGACGTCACAGGCAGGCGCAGCCGGGGGCCACCTGGGGCCGGGCTCCCTCTCCTCTGCTCGTGTTCCCGCCCCAACCTGGTGTCTGGGCAGTCCCCCGTGAGGGCTGGACTCTGTCCCCGAGGTGGCACAGGACTTCAGGAGGAACTTGGGCCCAAGGTGAGCCTCGAGGGACAATGGCGCTCGTGCTGGGAAGGGCAAGGCATGGGGGTGGGAGGCAGCAAGAGCCAAGGTGTGAGGCCAGGCTGGCTGGTGTGAGGGGTGCAGCTGGGGGGCGCGCGGCCGGCGCATGGCTGGACAAGGACCTGCCCGAGGAGCCTTGAAAGCCAGGCCTCCCTCAGTGGACCAGTCCCGGGCCTTCGTGATGCCCCCTGGAGGGGCACCAGGCTTCGGGGTCCCCCTGCCAATGTCTTCCCAGGGGGTCCATGGGGCACATGAACATGGCAGTGGCAGGCACAGCCCAGCACTGCTGTGGGGGACACTCGGCTTCCCACCTTCAGGGTCGGGGGCAGCTGAGGCATGAGCCAGATGAGAATGATGGAGAGGACAGAGAGGGGCGGCAAGGGGCAGAGGGGCCGACTACAGACAGGAGAGACAGCCAGGGACGGGAAAACCGCTGGACCAAGGACTGGACGGTGGTTCAGCTAGGGCGGGGCAGTGGGACCGGGCCCAAGATGCCCGCGGGAGCCCGAGGGGCTGGGGAGCATACCGCCTGCCGCTGGGGCCCTCTGCCCGGCCCGCCCAGGTGGCTGAGCCGGAACGCCAGCCCACATGGCCAGCCAAGTGCCCAGACAACCCCTGCCCTGGCAGGACGGCGGCCACCTCCCAAGGTCAGTCCTGGCACACAGGGCACCGAGTGCAGTAGCTGGACATGGGTCCAGGGCAGGGTTCAGACTGGGCACACAGGCTGGCCTGGCCCTGAGGGGCTGCAGCAGCCGGTGGAGGAGGACACGGGGCTGAGACCCTAGCACCCGAGACCATGCGGCACAGCAGCAGCCATCCGCGGGGCCAGCACGCCCCCTGGCGGCCACCTGCCCTGCCCTCAGCTGGACCGGCGCAGGAAGGGGCTGGAGGGGGCCGGCTGCAGGGGGCCCTGGGGGCTCTGGGAGCAGAGCTGCTCTGAGGCAGGACAGGGTCAAAGCTAGGTAGGCAGCTCGGTTTTCCCTGCTGGAAGCGGCTGCAGGGAGGAGGTTCAATGGGAGCAGAGCAGGCCTGCACCCCCATCCCCCAGAGTCAGCAGCCCCGTGTGCAAACCTGGGGCCGGGCCCACTGCCCCAGGGGCTCATGCTGCCTACTGCTGAGTGTGGGCGCCCAGGCTGGCCCGCAGTCCGGGGCCAGCCCTCTGCCACACCACTGCCTAGGGCCTGGCACTTGACACCCACCCAGGAGCCCAAGAACCACCGCCACAGAACAGCAGGCACAGGGCCGTGGAGCCCACCGGCACACACGACAGGTGAGGGCGGAGGGGATTCCGGGGTCATCTGCCCCTACGGGGCGAGCACGGGGCCCGGGAGCGGGGCTTTGCTCACACGCAAGACCCACCGGGAGACCTGCACTGCTTGCCCCGTGACGTGAGGCTCCGGTCCGCAGCACATAGGAGCGCCCGCTGGGCCTGAGCTGTGTCCTGATCATGCGCCTCATCCTCCCGAGACACCCACAGTCCCCCACCCGCCCGGTTTTCATGGTCCATGGGGCTCAGACACTGGGGCAGACGAGCTGGGTCGGCCATCAGCGACCCCTGCCGAGAGGCCCCGCTTGGGTGTTGAGACCAGCTGCGTGGGGGGCTCCTCCCCATCTGGGCTAAGGATCCCGCAGGGCTACCCCTTGGGGTGACCGCAGGGCGAGGAGCAGTGACAGGTTGGCGTGGGGCAGGCTGGGGTTTGCGTCATGTGGGGCAGCCCGGGACCCTCCTCCAGGCCGACAACCCCTCCTCCGAGCCCCCACCCCGAGAGCCCTTTCGCGTGCACCCCTGCCTGTCCTGCGTCCAGTCACAGAGGCCTGGCCTCAGCCCCCCTCTTCCGGAGACTGAAGTGCTCCTCACGGCCCCCCACGGGCACCCCACACCGTGTCCCCATGCCAGTCCCTGCTGGCAACCCAGGCAGGGCAGCAGGCAAGCCAACACCCCCGGGGCCAGTCGGCGGAGGCCTTGTCCCCAGCCCAGCCTCACGCCCAGCGGTGCCACCTGGGCCCGAGCGGCTGTGTCTCGCCGAGGCGGACACCCCAGGGCAGGACGGACACCCGGCGGTGCAGCCCAGGCACCCTGGGCAGTCACCGTCAAGCCCTGCGGGGAAGTCGGCCACCCCGGCTCCGGCGCGGAGGGTCCCGGGGCTGCTGCCCCCACGGCAACAGACCGACGCAGAGGCAGCCCTCGCGCCCTCCGCCCAGCGGACGTCTCCGACAGCGGGGAGTTTATTACGCTGAACGGGACACACGGTGGCTTCACTCGAATGGGAAAGGTGTGGCGGGCACAGCGGAGGGCCCAGACCAGAGGGCTGCCCGCGACAGGACAGGCTGGCCGGTGGGCTCCGGGGAGGTTCTCCCGGCTGGCGTGCGCCCTCTGGGCCCAGTCAAGCCCCGCGTCCTCCCCGCGCTCTGCCCCGTCTGCACATCTGTCTGCCTCACGTGCCACACGCTCGCTCAATGCCCCCCACACAGCAGGGAGACGCGGCAGTGGCTCTCCCCGGAGGGCGCGGCCATGGCCCCCACCCCAGCGGGCCCCTCAGCCTGTGCCCTCTCCCCTGTCCTCACCAGCGTCCCGAGGGAGGGAACTGCCCTGGCCCCGTGGCCGCCTCCGGGCCAGCACCCCCAGAGCTAGCCGGGTCTGGAACCTGCTGCCTCATGAGGGGCGCTGGGAGGGCTGGCGACCAGCAGAGCTCGGGGCTTCAGGAAGGCAAAGCTGAGCAGGCCCAGCTGGAAACAGGGTCCCCGTAGAGATGCCGACCCCACATTCTGCCGCGGGAAGCCCCCCTTCTGCCCCTCGGGAGCGCCCCAGCCCCCGGCCCAGAACCCTACAGGTGGCTTCCTTGCCTTCCACCGCCCTTCACATGGTGGCTTCAGGCCCCAGTGCACCCCAGAGGTCCTGGAGGCTGTGCACACCCCCAAGCCCAATGGGTTGTGTCTTCTGTGTCTCAGACCCCCATGTCCCCACCACCTCCCTGGGGGATTCACACCTCATCCGGTGTGAATGCCCAGGCCTGTGCCAGCTTCCTTCCTCCCTGCAACTCCTTCACCCCCTCCCAGCACCCCTCGCCCTCCTGCCGGGGGCCCCCACCTGCTGCAGGCCCCACAGACACCCGACCACCTGGCGCTCAGACAGCCGCCCAGCCCAGCTCCACTGACACGGTGGCCAAGCTCAGGTCCCTCCAACCTAGCCGGGCGGCCAGGGCCAGCGGGCGTGCCGGCCTGCACGTGAGCCCCCAGTGCCTGGTGCAAGGGGGGAGTGGGGGTGCGCCAGAAGGGTGCGGGCAGCGGGACGTGGGTCACAGGCCTTGGCCCACAGAACAGGGCCCACCACTTACCTTGCAGGCTGTGCCCACCAGGGCCCCGTCCCGGCTCCACACAGCGCCCTGCACCAGGTCTCCGTGGGCCGCCAGCTCTGTGGAGGAACAGGGGAGGTCAGATGGGGGCCCTGGGGGCAGGCCAGGCAGAGGCCGCAGCTGCAAGCGTCCCTGAGGCGGGAGGAAGGGCTCTCTCTCAGCCCGCCAGGCCCGGCCCTCAGCCCACCCAGGCCCCGCCCTCAGCTCACCCAGGCCCCGCCTTCAGCCCGCCCCCGTGCCCCACCCTCAGCCCGCCCAGGCCCCTCCCTCAGTCCACCTCCAGGCCCCCCCTCAGCCCGCCCAGGCCCCGCCCTCAGCTCGCCTCCAGGCCCCTCCCTCAGCGCGCCGGGCCCCGCCCTCAGCCCATCCAGGCCCCGCCCTCAGTCCGCCAAAGCCCCGCCCACAGCTCGCCCAAGCCCCGCCCTCAGTCCGCCCAGGCCCCGCCCTCAGCCCGCCCAGGCCCCGCCCTCAGCCGGCTCTCACCCAGGCAGGCTCAAGCCGCACCCACGGGCCACCCCGTTTAAGTGCAACCGCAAAAGCTTTGACGCTCCTGTTACAGGCCCAGTCATGCCCCGGCCCAAGGATGAAGAAGCCCAGGCCCGCAGCACCTGTGGACATGCTGGTGGATCTGGGTCTGCAGACGACCTCGTTAGGTGAGGTGGTGAGGTGAGCGGGCCCCGCCGACAGGGCAGCAGCCGTGTCCCGAGGGAAGGGGCACGGGGCAGAGACAGACTCGCAGGGAGGGGAGGCGACTGAGTAGGGGACAGGGCGCCGTGGCCCGGGCGCGCCCAGGCTCTCAGAAGCACCCATGCTGCATCCTTGGCCTTGGCCTTCTGGGCCCCAGGACCAAGAAAGCGAGCTTCCCCGCTGAAGCAGTGGGCGCACTCCGCGGCGCCCGCCCCGTCCCCCCGCGGAGCAGACTCACACCGCCTCTCACCAGAGACCCGCAGTGCTGGCCCGTGGCCAACAAGGCGGGGTCCGTGGGGTGGCTCCGGCCACTCCCTGGGGAAGGGGCCGCCTCTGGTGAGGCGCCCCACGCGCGGCCCAAAGGGCGGGAGGCGACAGTGTTCGCGGCTCTACCCTTCGGGGTCCTGTTCCCGCAATGAGCGCCGAGGGCGGCTGCGGCCTGGGCCCCGGGCCGGCCCCGCCTGTCCAGCGACGGCCACAGCAGAGGCCCAGCGCCAGCCTGAGGCCCAGCGCGGGGCACGTGGCACGCGGCACCTCCCGAGGCACCAGGGCTGCCCGGGACAGTTGGTGGCCCTGTGACACAGGATGTGGGGCGCACTGGCTGAGCTCCCCCCAGCTGCTGCCTCAGGAGGGAGCCCCGCGACGCCCGGGCATGCGGCTGCGGCCCCTGGGGCCCACCCCAGCAGCAAGTGTCTGAGCACCTGTCTTCACCCTGAGGGGGTGAGCGCGTCAGGGAGGACCCTACAGGCCACAGGCCACAGCAGCAGAGATGCCGGTGGGCGGCTGTCCGCACCGCCGAGGGAGACAGCGCCTGAGGCGGCTGGGGCGCGGCACTGGGGGCTCGGCGCCGTCTCACAGCTCCTGGCTTCTCCTGCCACCCACACGTCACGCTCACGTCACCTGAAAGCCACGCGAGGCCGTACCTGAGAGGGGCTGCCGCCTCGCCACGTCCCACAGCTTCACGGCAGGGCCCGCGGCGCTCAGCAGCACGCCGTCCGCGGTCGGGTGGAACTGCAGCGCCTCCAGCTGCGCGGCCTCGGGGCCCAGCGCCAGGCCGGGCTGCGAGGGGGGCGCCTGGCCGGGGGCCGGCAGCCGCCACAGCTTCACCTGCAGGAAGGGCGGAGGCCGTGAGCCGGGCTGGCCGTCTCCCTCCAGCCAGCCCTGCCCGGGGCTGCCCCCAGCGTCACCGTGGGCGTGGGGCTGAGGGGCCGGGTTGGGGGTGCGGGCAGAGGCCGGGGAGACACGTCCCCACACCACCTCCCCACGGCCGAGGAGCAGCTCACAGCCCCCTTCAGGTCGGCAAACTCAGGGCAGGGCCAAGGGCAGCTCAGCAGCGCCCACTCACCGTCCTGTCGGCGGAGCCCGTGGCCAGGAGGGAGTCATCAAAGGGAGAGAAGTCCAGGTCCGTGACCAGGTCTGCGGAGAGGAGGAGCTGTCAGACCCCGCCGCAGCCCTGCTGCCGCCCGGCGAGCCGTCTCCCCATGCCTCTCCCAGCCCCAGGCGTCCGCAGCAACGCGTCCACCTCCACAGGCGGCCGAGCCTCCGGCCACCGGCCCCGGCCCGCCTGCGTCCTGCGACTCAGACTCGCGGGCCCAGGGCCACGGCGGGGGGCCAGCAGGGCCGGGCAGGCTGACATGTGGGCGCCTGGCTCCCCTAAATCCCAGAGCCCAGCTCAGGCCTGACCCACAACGTGTGACTGATCGTGGGCCAAGGGGGCCCAGACACCACCCCGGCCTGGCGGACGCACAGCGCCTCCTCGGGAGACGGGAGACACGCCCAAGCACTCAGGGAGCAGCTGTGTCTGCAGAGTGACCGCAAGGCCGGGGGTCAGCCTAGGCCTCCTGGGGTGCATGGTGGGCTCCAGAGGAGGTGGCGGACTGGAGGGCTCGGGTGGCTGGGGTGGGAGGAGTGTCTCCTCCTGTGAGCAGCCCAGCCCAGGAAGAGTGTCCCCCACGCCGGGATGGGCGGGTCCACCTGCGGGAACGTCCCTGACCCAAGCAGGTCAGTGCCTCCTCTGGAGGGGACGACCCTGGAACGGGAAGGCCCAGCGACAGGGCGCCCGCGGGGCTGGCCAGACGGAGGGCAGCCAGCTGGGCGGGAGCCTCCGCAGTGTGGCCAGTACTCCCTGGGTTCTGCAAGCGCCCCAAGAGTCCCCAGTGCGCCCCTCTCTGGCGCAGGCCAGCTGACTTCGGAGTCAGTTCTTTCAGACCAGAGGTCCTGAACTGCTCAGCCGGGAAGGCCTGGAGAGGGGAGGCAGGCGCAGAAAAGGTCTCCCAGGCTCAGCTGTGGGGGCGCAGACGAGGTGAGCAGGATGACCAGGTCCGCACCACCAGAGAGGAGCGCCGTGACTGCACCCCCACACCCCCGCCTCCATGGGGTCAGGTGGGGTCCCCCCCGAGGAGACCAGGGCCAGGCCGGACTCAGCAGCAAGGAGCGCCCAGCTGCGTCCTTTAGGAGCATCTGTCCTCCAACTCCTCAGCACAGCGCCCCACTATCACCCCCGACTGACGTAGGGGAGCGCGAGGGGGAGAAAGAAGCCACCTGCCTGGGTTCTCACAGCTCAGCAGGGCCCTGCCGAGGCCCTGCCCACCCCAGCCTGGACCTGAGAGATGCTTCGCGATGCTGCCCAGCCCTCTGCTCCCGGGGATGCTCGGCCCTGAGCCAGGATAGGCGGCACCAGAGCCCAGCCCCCAGCCCGATCAGCAGACGCCGGCTAGGACAGACAGGGGTGCCAGCTCTGAGGGGGTGCATGGGGCCCCGGGGCGGCCACCACCTGTGCAGGCAGCCTGGCCCAGCTTGTTTGGAGCCCCCCAGTAGCGAGGGTCCCCACCCTGCAAACATCACCACCTTGGGGCAGCTTCCAGGCAGCAGGGGCCTGGGGGAACACGGTGCCAGAGACGCTCTCCCTGGTTCGGGGCCCGCCATGGGTCCTGGGGGCCAAGCCTCAGCTTTCTTGGCCAATAAATGTGTTCCTTTAAAACCCACTTTATAAAGGGGTGGGAGCAGAAGAGAAACAACCCATCCACGCCTCAGCACGGAGAGGTCACCCAGCTGGATGGAGACCACAGAGTGGCACGGGGTCATGCCTGTCCGCACAGCAGGAACCCGTACAGGTCTCTGCGAGGGAAGGCGGAAATGCCAGGCCCTGAGGACGCCACCCTCTGGTCCCCTCGGCTCGGGGAGCCGATGGCAAGGTGTGGCCCTGCTCCTCGAAAACTCCCGGGAAGGTGGCTGCAGGTGTGGCTGGAAGCGGATGAGCCACAAAGGGCCCGCGGCCGTTTGGGAGTCTTCTGGGGCAGTGGGAATGTTCTGCCACTGGGTGGCGGAACACACGACCCCGGACCGTGGGCAAGGCCACCAAATCCTCCACGAAACCAGAAGTTCAGTGGTGTGGGAATGACTCCTCAGTAGAGGTGCTGTGAAGCTGTGAAAAAGGTCAGACAGGAAACGCAGACGGCCATAAGCACACGCAGCCCGCGCGGCCTTCACTCCTGCCACAGCGCGCCAGGCCGCCTGTGTCCAGGGGCGGCACACCCTGCCCAGGGGCCCGGGGCGAGCCAGTGGGCCGCCACTGCCGCCACCTCGGCCAGACAAGGAGCAAGGAGGCAGCGGGCTGACGCGGGCACTGCCCAGCCCGGGAGAGCCAATGGTTCCTCCCGCTGGGCCGGCTGCCAGGCAGGCTGCCCGGCGCCCCCAGAAGCAGCTGCAGCAGACAAAAGCTCTCTTTGTGAGGCCCCATCTCTGGCCCTGCAGCCCGGCCAACTCCCCCCAGGGGGCCCTGGCTGGGTTGTCCGCGGGGCTTCCCGGGAGAGAACCCTGTCGGGGAGGCCCCAGAGGCAAGGCCGCACTGCCCTGGGCCTGGCGGGCGGGGTACTCCCGCGCCTTCCGACTGGACAGCTCCCCTCTCGCTGCCCAGGCCAGAATTCTCAGCCAGGACCAGCCATTCCTTGGGGACCCCGTCTATCTGAAGGCACGGTGAGGGCCCCAGAGAAGGAAGAGGGGAGCCCCAGGCTTCCAGGGGGCCCCACTCACCTGAATGGCAGCCTAGGTGGGTCACATGTCCCTTGTGCTCTCCCTGGCCGTCCAGAGGCACGATGCCCAGCACACCTGAGGGAAGAGCACGGGGCTCTGGTTTCAGGCCGAAGGGGGCCGCCATGGCAGGACTCCCAGAGGAGCATCTGCCGAGCCCGGCCCGGGCCCGCCAGAGCCTCCACTCTGGGCAGCGACTACTCCAGGCACTGGGGTGTGCTAAGAAGTTGTAACTTTTTAGCATTGGGGGTCCTAAGCGGTCAGTCAGCATGGGCCTGCCGCCTGCCACTTTGCTCAGCTTCCCTGAGAAAAAAGACTTGGCCGAGCTGAACGACAGCAGAGGTCGGCTGGGGCTGGTGGGGCCTCTGTCTGCAAGCAGCTATGCCCAAGGCCCCAGGGCTTGCCACACGCGGGAAGAGCCCTGATCTTTGCCTAAGTCGCTGAGTCTGAGCTATCAGCAGCAACCAAGAATCCCAGTTGGCACCAGGAGTCTGAAGATCTCTCTGGCCCTACAGACCCGCCACCCCACACACCGGGGAGGCGCAGGTAGCATCTGGGGCCATCTGGAAATAAAGGGGACCGCTCTGCCCACCCTCCTGGGGCACTCGCAGACTAGCCAACATGATGCTGATCTCATTGCTGCCCCTTGCCCCTAGCAGGGGACCAAGCACCGGGTGGTGCTGCCTCTGAGCCCCAACAGGCCCCACCCAGCCTCCAGCCTGTGATGAGCCAGCCCCTGCACCCACACACCCAAGGGACAAAGTCTGAATCGCTGCTCCAGGCCCTCCCTGGCGACGCAATGCAGCTCTATGAAGCTGGCCGCAGCCACTGCAGCATGAGTTTGATCCCCAGCCAGGGAGGGACCCCCCAGGGCGCAGCAGACCCCGCCTGTCTCCCCACTGCCCCCTCAGCAGTGGGTTGTGGTCCATCCTGCTGTTCTGCTCCCCGCTCTGCTCTGGTGGATCCTCTCACCCTTGCACCCCTGGCCTGCAGAGTTCCTGCATGCATAAATACATAAATAAATCTTTGACTCGCTGTTCTACCTGCACGGTCCGAGTTGAAGGCAATCAAGCTGCAACTCGACTTGATCTGGTTCCCACAGCAGGGGGCGGTTCCTGCATGAATGTCACTGATCCAGGCCTGAAAATACAGAAGGAGAAGGTGTGAGCCCAGGGCTCGCGGCGCCCAAGCAGGGGCGGGGCACAGACCAGAGCCACTCGACCTAAACGCCGCACCTCTGAAGATGCGGCCCGTGGACGGCGCCTGCTCGCAGCCTGCAGAAGACGCCACGCGTTCCTGAAGCGATACTATGCCGTGAAGGGGCCCTGTGCTTGCCTCTGTTCTCTAAGGGGGAGCAGGTTTTCAGGGGCTCAGGCCGCGCACAGCCGCGGGGCTAGCGGCAGTGTGCGCACCGTGTGGCCAGGGGTGGGGGTGTCTGTCTCTGCTGAAAGGGAGAGAAAAGAGAAGTGAGTCCCTGAGGCGGGACACGGCTCCACTTCCTCAGAGGTCTCCATGAGGCCCAGCCAAGAGCACCCAGGCTCAGAAAGGGGGAAAGCCGAGCCCCAGCGGTGGGCGTATGGCCCGCCCACGAGAAGGAGTGAGGGGCGCCCTTCCTGGTGGCACAGGGGTTAGAACGCCGCAGCCATTTCAACACAGGTCGGTCCTCTCCTGTCTCCCCGCTGCTCCCCTCGGCAGTACTTCGTCCCTCTGCCTGTTCTGCTCCCCACTGTGTCTCTGGTGAGTCCTCCCCCCCACCCTCTGGTCTGCACCCCAGTTCCGTATGCACGAGTAAATAAAGCTGAAACAGAAGGGCAAGCTCGGCAGCCACCGTGGGCAGCACGGCGCACCTTTCTGGAGCTGGCCACCAGGGCCAGACGTTTTCTCTCCTGGCATCAGAGCACCCACAACACTCCTTCCTGCCACCCCAAATCGACAACCTCACTTCCTAGTCGACCCCACCCCCACAGCCTCCCGGAAACCACCTCCGCCACCCGAGTTTCTATCTCGATGCTCGCCCGCCGCCGCCCTCGGGACCCGCGGCTCTGCTGCAGACTGAGGCGGGGGCGCCTTGGCCATCGCCACGCAGAAACTGTTCTGCGCTCTTCCCCAGAATCTGGGGCTCCAGAACCGACTGTGTTCCCACCTGACTTGAGGCACACCAAGAGCAAGCCCCAAGACCCCGGGGAACACTCCAGACCCTGCAGGCAGTGCTGAGACTCTCAGAATCACTGCTGAAATACAAACCTAAGCCACTGTCTACCAACCCCTTCAACCGTTACTGACACCACGTGCACTCACCCTCAGGCTCTACAGAACTACTCTAGCCTGGTCAACACCCTGCGTCCCTGTCACCTCCCTCCAGCCACCTTGGGCCACTTGTCCTTCCTCAGCCAGGCCCTTTCCTACTCCAGTCGGCTCATAGCTGGCTGCGACTCAACCTTTTGGGCTCAGCTTAAATGTCACCTCCTCCAGGCAGCCTGCCCTGACCACCTTATTGAGATGACCCCACCTAGACATAATATCCATCTCCAGCCCCCCCGCGTGTCTTTCAACACACTTATTAAAACTCCAGTGCCCTAGCGGACCTGGCTGTCTCCCTCAGCAGCAGACTAGACAGTGTCCTCCCGACCACCCCTGCAGTTTCGGCGGCAGACCCAGCAATCCCGGGTTCAGGAGGAACACTGTCCAAGAATAGACACTGGTTCGGCCCCAGGCTGTCCTGTCGTTCCCTATCTCTCCACGGGGTCACTAGAGGGCAGTTCTAGGCTCAGCTACTAGAGAACTCCTGCAGGCCACCCAGATCCGGTGGAAGAGCAGTGCAAGGCTGCCATCTCTCTGAAACACACCCCTCGCTAGCTGCCCTTCCGGGGTCCGGGCATTCCCCCCAGCACCTGGCTCACTCAGCTCCTCCTCTGGGCTCCACCTGCTCGGGCTCAGCCAGGCCCCACCCCGCCCCTGGCAGCATCACCCGGAGTCAGCGAAGAGCTTGCGCCAGCAGCAGCAGCAGCGAGAGGAGGAAGCGCCAGCGGAAACTCGAGGGAGGGGCGCGCCTCTGGCCCGGGGGCTTCCACTCCCCGGCCGACACATCGGACGGACGCTGCGGCCAGGGTGAAGAGCGCATCTCTGCCACACCCCAGGCCCCAGCAGGGGCGATCGGGGCGGGGGGGAGGAGGGGCCGGCCCGCAGCGCCCGAATCGCGGCCCCGGGCCCGGCCGGCCGGAAGCCGGGAAGGCTAGCAGGCTGCCCCGCAGGCCTAGGCCTCCCTCCGCCGGGCGGACGACCGCGCCTCCTGGGGGTCCCGGCGGGCGGGCCCGCTGACCACCCCGCTCACCCAGCGCCCAGAGTCCCGGAGCCGCGGACTCTGCCCGCCAGACGGAGGCGGGGCGGCAGCGGCTGCGAACCGAGCCAGAAGGGGGCGCCCCGGGCAGGCGGACTCGGGGGTCCCCCCGATGGGGCCCGGGGATGGGGGAGGGGCGGACGAGGGCGACGGCGCGGGGCTCACCTCGCGGCGGGGCGGCCGGGCTTCTGTGTGCCGGAACTTGGACACCTTGAAGCGGTTCATGGCGGCGGGGACGGCGACGGCTGCAGCTTCGAGGACCCGGGCGGCGGCTCTCAGGTGCACGGAGAGCAGCC
>NW_004567133.1:19132753-19143704 GCF_000260355.1 Condylura cristata | reverse complement strand
GCCCCCCCTCCGCCTCCGTGGGAGAAGAGGGCAGAAACGAACCGGCTCCATTGCAGAGACTGGGACCAGCTCCCGAATCGGGAACCGCTGCTCCGTCGCGCAGGTACTAAGTCACAGCGGGAGAAAGAGCCCAGATCCGTGTACGTGGACCCACTCGAGAGCCCCTGCACTCACCCACCCTTCCTCGGCCTTATTAGGGCACGACGTAGCCGCAGGCCTCTGTGGGGAGGACAGGTAAATGGACAGGGTCAAAGATGGGGGCGATTGGGAGTTCCTTAAATACAGATGCCCGACGGGTTTGCTTGGTCCCCAGCAACTCCGGAGGAAAGAGCTGACACGGTCCGCTCACCATTCTGTGGGCTTTTACCCATTTCTCTTCGCTTTGAAAATTGACTCCCTGATTCCAGAACATGCTTTCTGCTTGAACACAGAAAGGACACCTGCTCAGGCGTGTCTGGCAAGGGGACTCTGATCTGAGGAATGCCAGCTGCTCTGAAAATCTCTGCAGCCTATGGCGTCCCCCAGAGGTAGATTCCCAAAGTTGGGCAGGGTATGGGCACCATTTGACCCCAAATGCAAATTCTGTCATCACTTCCCATAGGTAAGCTGTGAGGAATTCTTACCTAAGTCAGGTAAGAGCAGGAAACCACCTCAGACAGGAGAGCTGAGGGATTGGGATTTTAATCACCCTACCCCCCACCGGCCCCCACTCCTTCCAGCCCCTACTCCTCCAGCCCTCCTCCCACCCCCAGCACAACTTGCCCTGGGCAGGTGCTCTCCAGAGGCAAGAATTCCAGCAGCTCTAGAAAAGGGACCTCCCTGCCTTCTAGAGATGGTTTGGTAAGCTATTAATGCAGCTTTCTTTTGTCTTGTTTTGTTTTGGGGGGAGGGACATACAAATTTACCATTTTAAAGTGTACTGTTCCCTGGTGGTAAGGACAGTAAGGAAGGTATTGTGCAACAGCCAGGCAGATTTTTTTTCATGCAGCACTGAAACTCTGTACCCATTAAATAACAGCTCCGCCTCCTTCTCTGTGGCCAAGGCCGGTAAGCAGGCCTCTGTACCCCTGCCATACCTTCTGTACGCAGAATCAGCCAGCACTGTGCTCCTTTGTCTGGCTTCTTTCTTTTCTCTTTTTTAAAGATTTAGTTTTACTTTTTTATGCATGCAAGAGCTGGGGTGTAGCCCAGAGATGTGGACAGAGTGGGGAGCAAAATAGGCAGATCTACTGAAATCCACTGCCGAGGGGAGCAGCTGGGAGCCAGGAGGGGTCTGCTACACCATGTGGGTCACTCCCTGACCACAGTGGCTGGCAATAGCTTGATAGCGCTGAGACTTAACCCCTGCACCACCAGGGAGGCCCATTTCTATGTTTTGATTTAAATATCAACCAAGAGATTTAGACGAGAGTATTCTGATCATTTACTGTTATTACTTATTGTCCATTTTAAGTTCGAGGTGGACAATCTCCGTATTGTTTTAAAGCTGAAAAGCACTCTAGAGTGGAAAGCAGCAACCGCAGAAAAGTGCTGCTGGCCCTCTCTGGTGGCGCAGCGGGTTACAGCGCAGCACTGAGAAGCTGAAGCCACTTCCGCATGAGTTCGATCCCCGCCTGCCCCGGAGGTGACCACATGGCGCGGCAGACCTCTCCTGACCCGCCCGCTGCTCCCCTCAGCAGTGTACTTCGTCGATCTGCCTGTTCTGCTCCCCACTCTGTCTCCGGTGAAGCCTCTCACCGCCCCTGAGCCTCTGGCCTGAATCTCAGTTCTGTATGCACAAATAAATAAATCTTAAAAAAAAAAAATTACAAGTGCTGACCGAATGTGAAGTGACCCACTGCTGTGGAAACAGTTGGAGGTTCTTCAGAAAATTAAAAATAGAATTACCATCTGATCCAACTATTTCATTTCTGGGTTTAGACCCCAAAGAATTGAAAGTGGGGTCACAAAGACATATTCGGACACCCAAGTTCATAGCAGCATTGTTCATGGCAGCCAACGTGGCAGGCGGAGCCCCTTGGTGGGCGAAGCGAGCAGCAGCCTGGGGCCATGCTCACCCCGAGAGTGGGCAAATTCCCGCAGGTCAGCGAGGTTGGCCGGCAGAGGAGGGGTTCTGCCACAGGAGACCTCCAGCGACACAGATGGAAAGACTCCAGCTTCCCAAGACGAACCGTACAGATTCGAGGGGCGGTTCCGGGGTGGGAGGCAGGTCAGCGGGTAGAGAGATTCAGCTTTTTAGGATGAAAGTCTCTGGAGCTGGCAGCTCAGCATTGTGAGCGAATGTAGTACCTGTGAACCGGGCCTCCCTGGTGGCGCAGGGGTTAAAGCGCAGTCGTGAGGCTGCCCTGAGGCAGCTGCTGAGAGAGTTGTCCCTGGCCAGGGGGCTGCCCACCATGGGTCAGCTGCTCCCGTGGCTGCCCTCTCAGTGGTGGATTTCCATCCATCCGCCTGTTCTGTCCCCACTCTGTCTCTGGTGAGTCCTCTTACCCCTACGCCTCTGGCCTGACCCCAGTTCTTCTATGCAAAAATAAATAAAATCTTCTTTAAAAATTTTTTTTAAGTTTGGATTTCAGCCTCTTGAAGACTGGAGAGAGCCAGCCATGCTGGGTCCATGTCCCCATGTGGCAAAAGGCAGAGCTGAGCCCCACCAGCCACTGTAAAGCTGCCCTGCGAGTCCCCTTCCCCTTCCCGCAACCCCGCCTGCGGGCACCTCACTTCCGTGGCTCTCATTCCGCTCCCAGGGAGGGCCAGGGAGGGCCGTGCTGGGGCCAGTGATTGGCTTTCCACACTTGGGCTGGCGGGAGCACAGCCCCTGGGCAGCCGGTGTCAGCCCAGCCTGAGCTCCAAGCAGGGGACCGGGAAGGACCAGAAGGACTCCAAAGCCTAGCGTGACCGGCGCCCGAGGTCCCCATCCCTCCTGTAACAGGGTCCAGCCTCCATGAGTTACTCGGTGACCTGCAAGGCTGACCTGAAGCCAGGATTCGCCCCAGCCCCCGAGTGGGTGAGTCACCAGCTGTGATGTTGAGGTGCACACTGCTCCAGGTCGCGCTGCCTGCGAGGACACTGGGAGACACCGCCACCCTGAAAGGCAGTCCGGCAAATTGGGGAGGCCCGGGGCTGAGGCCCGCGGCGGGTGCCGGGCAGAAGGGCTTCAGCCCCACAGCCTGTCTCCAAACATAGCTCACAATGAGTCAGAACCCGGGAGCCCACGGTAGGGAAGTTCTCATTCTATGAAACTCAAAACACACGACTGCGGGGCCTCCCCTCGCGGCGCAGGGGCTAAAGCCAGAGCTGTGGAGCTATCAGCAGCCACCGCAGCCCGAGTTCAATCCCTGGCCAAGCTCACATGGCGCAGCAGACCTCTCCTGACCCGCCCGCTGCTCCCTCAGCGGTGTGCTCGTCCTTCGGCCTGCCTGCTCCCCGCTCTGTCTCTGGGGAAGCCTCTCGCCACCGGTCCTCCGTGCTGTATGCATACGTAAATAATATATATTTTTTAAAGATTTATTTATTTATTCGTACAGAACTGGGGTATAGGCCAGACATGCGGAGGGTGAGAGGATTCCCCAGAGACAGAGCAGGGAGCAGAACAGGCAGATCAATGAAGTCCACTGCTGAGGAGAGCAGCGGACGGTCAGGAGAGGTCTGCTGCGCCATGTGGTCGCCTCCGGGGCAGGTGGGAATTGAACTCACGCAGAAGTGGCTTTAGCTTCTTAGTGCTGTGCTTTAACCCACTGCGCCACCAGGGAGGGCCAATAATAATATTTAAAAAAAAAGATGTATAGAGAACACTTTTTTTTTTAAAGATTTATTTATTTACGCTTATGGAACTGGGGTACAGGTCAGAGGTGTGGTGGGTGAGAGGCTTCACCAGAGACAGAGTGGGGAGCAGAACAGGCAGGTCGACAGAAATCCAGGCGCAGCGCCATGGGGGTCCCTCCCTGGCCAGGCATCGAACTTGTGCTGCAGTGGCTGCGGAAGGCTTCACAGCGCTGCGATTTAATTCCTGGCGCACAGGGAGGCCCAGCAGCTCTTACATGTGTCCCTCCCCGGCGCATCCCAGGAGCCGGCGCCGGAAGGCAGACGCCTGCGTCATTTCCGCACAGGAAAGAAATATATTTCAAAAACTGGGGAAACACCGTTCTGGCTTCCCCAACTGGCAGTGCCCTGCATTATTATTTTGGCTCTCAAATCAAGGTAGACGCATGTGTTCTTGGGAAGCTGAAGTCTTACTGCACCTAATGATTTGTTTTGAACTTTTATAATGCCCTGCAAACTATTTTAAGAGTTAGAGACACTACGCGTCATTTGTGCGGTGACCACCCATCTGTACAGGCCATTTTGTGGAAGAGTGTGCCGTTCTCCAAGAGGATGTGCTGGGCTCCGGGACACAGGGCTAGCTCGCAGCATCTCTGGTCTTCCTTTGAAAGGGCTCCTTGCATCCCTCGGGTTTGCAGTGCTTCGCTGAAGCTCAGCCTCAGTCTGACTAGTTAGCTGTGAGGCTGGGCCCCCTGTGCTTTGTTTAGGGGAGCCCTAGCAATGGGGGTCCCACCAGGGAGCACCCAGGGGCCGAGGCCAGGACACAGCCGGTCTCCTCCTGCAGGAACTGTCTTCTGCAGATGTCCTGCCTGGGGATATCTGGCTCACACATTCCACACCCACTGGACTCTTTCCAGAGAGTCCTGGGAGCAAAGGCAGGCTGAGAGTGGAGAAGTTGTGAGCTGAGACTGGTTCAGGCCCTTCTCCCCGCCCTGGCGGCCCCCAACTCACTGCCATCCCCTCGCATGGCCACAGACTTGGCCGATCCTGTTGTCTGGACTGACCTGGATGACCCTTGTCGGCAGGGAACGCGGATGAGACCCTCCTGCAATCCCCCACTGCCTCACCGCGCTCACTGCCTCTGGAGCGCAGCAGAGGGCCGGCAGAAAGAGGGCTGCTGTGCCCCAGCTGGCTGCTTCTCCTGGAGCAAAGGCCTGGGTGAGCTGCAGACCCCGCCCGTTCCCATACCCGGGCGCAGACCTCTCCGCAGCCACCGGGCACCTGAGGCTGCCCCCCAGACACCTCAGTACCAAGAACTCATGTTTCTCCAAAACCTGCTCGCTCTGATTGTTTTTACTGTGGAGTCACGTGTTGTCCCCCAGCAATTCCCAAATACGGCGATCCCTGGACCTCAGGCACCCCCGGGAAGGCTGCACACTCAGCAGTGGGCTCGATCCGAGTCTGCTCCCGCTTCTCTGTGGCTCCTGCAGTGAAGGGCGCTGTCAGAGAGCCTTCTAGCGTCTTCCGCGCCTCCACCTCCTATGTTCTCCCCAGGACGGATTCTCCTCCCCTTGGGTAGCCACTGCCACCCACTTCTTTCCCCACAGTCAGCTGCCCTGCTAACTCCTACAGGACACCCACCCCCTTCTCAGTGTGAAGGGTTTTCACTTAATCATGGTGGGGAAATGGGCAGGGGGATGAGAACACCGAAAAATGAGAAGCCACAAGGTTTCCAGATCCGTGAGCTCTCTAGTTGCCACCTGCTGGGAGGCGAGCCCGGGGCGCCTGTTCTGACTCGGCCCCTGCAAGCCACGCGGGCCGCCTCCCAGGTACTGTGGGCTCGCTTCCAGATACCACAATAAAGAGAGGATGGCAATACAGTGAGTCACATGAATTTTTTTGGTTTCCCAGTGGATGTAAAACTTATGTTTACACTATGCTGTAATGGCTTAAGTGCATTATGTCTAAAAAATAGCGACATACACATTTTTGTTAAAAATGCCTTACTTTTATTTTTTTTAAAGATGTATTTATTTGTGCATACAGAACTGGGGTACAGGCCAGAGGTGAAGGGCTGGTGAGAGGATTCCCCAGAGACAGAGCGGGGGACAGAACAGGCAGATGGACGAAGCACACTGCTGAGGGGAGCAGCGGGCGGGTCAGGAGAGGTCTGCCGCGCCATGTGGGTCACCTCCAGGGCGGGGATCTCACTTGAGAAGTGGCTGCGGCCAGCTTCATAGTGCTGTGCTTTTACCTGTGGCACCACCAGGGAGGGCCCCCAAACACTGTATTACTAAAAACTGCTAACTTCAGCTGAGCCTTCAGTGAATCCGGATCTTTTTGCTGGTGGAGGGGCTTGGCTCAGCTGGCTCGGGGCAGGTGTGGACATTTTGTGAAATAAGACAATTAAGTTTGCACAGCCACTCACTTCCTTCCACAAGACTTCTCTGCAGCAGGTGGGCTGTTGGACAGGACTTCGCCCCATGGCACTTCCTTCAAAATGGGAGGCAATCTTTTCCAACCGGAAGCTGCCCTGTCAACCACATTATGTAATACCGAAGCCCTTCGTTGGCATGTCAACCGTGTTCACTGCCTCCTCACTAGTAGGTTCCAAATCGAGAACCTATTCTCTGTGCTGACCAGACATGGCAACTCTTTACCTGCTCAAATTTATGAGACTGCAACAGTGCAGTGACATCTCCAGGCTCTACCTCTCATTCTAGTTGTTTCTGCCACACACACAGTGGAAAACACTGTAAATCTCTATCAAGGGCCTGTACAACCAGATGCATTGTCAAGGACCAGTAGTACCTTGAAAGGAAGCTTTTTTCCTGAACAGTTGGTCTAATCCACGGGCATAAACTCTTGAGTGAACCATGTTGTGAACAGGTGTACTGTCATCACGCTTTCTTGTTCTACTTATGGAACACACAGTGCAGACTTACCATCATTCTTCAGGGCCCCGTCATATCAAAATGAGCATTAGCTTCAATTTCAAGTCACCAGCTGCACTAGCCCCTAATAAGTGAACTTCTGGGCCCTCCCTGGTTTCGCAGCGGGTTAAAGCACAGCACTAAGAAGCTAAAGCCACTTCAGCCCGAGCTCCACTCCATTCCCCCCCCAGCAGATCTCTCCTGACCCGCCCCCTGCTCCCCTCAGCAGTGTGCTTCTTCAGTCTACCTGTTTGGTCCCCGCTCTGTCCCTGGTGAATCCTCTCACTGCCCTGCACCTCTGGCCTGTACCGCAGTTCTGTGTGCATAAATAAATCAATTAAAAAAAAAAAGTGAGTTGCAAAGACAAGCACTGACTTCTCCCTGCCTGGGAAATCCTCAGTGGCGTCTTCCAATACTACACTGTTCAGTCTGCGCTGAAGATCTGCTTAGTGCAGTGACCTTTGTCCAAGTTCTCAGCTTTGTCTTCTGAGTAACTACCGCAGCCTCCTTCAGCATAGGGGAGAAGCTTCTCTCCTCCCACCAAGGAGCCAACCTCTGCTCACTTCAAACTCCTGCAGTGGCTGCTCCTCTGAGCCTTTGTGGGAGTGAGGTTAGGGCCCGCTCTGGATTACGCTTTTTCTTTTCTTTTCTTTTTTTAAAGATTTATTTATTTGTGCATACAGAACTGGGGTAGAGGCCAGAGGTGCAGGGGCGGTGAGAGGATTTACCAGAGACAGAGTGGGGAGCAGAACAGGCAGATAGACAAAGTAAGGGGAGCAGTGGGAGGGTCAGGAGAGGTCTGCCAGGCCATGTGGTCACCTGGGGGGGGGCAGGTGAGGACTGAACTCATGCTCATGCGGAAGTGGCTTTCGATTCTCAGTACTGGGCTTTAACCTGCTGCACAACCAGGGAGGGCCCATGGATTAGGCTTTTTCTTAAGAAAATGTGATGACTGATTTGATTCTGTTTAAAGGTTTATTTATTTATGCAGACAAGAACTGGGGCACAAGCTAGAGGTGTGGGGGGGAGGGTGAGGCAATGAATGCACCAGAGACAGAGCGGGAGCAGAGCAGCTGGATCTACTGAAGTACACCGCTGAGGGGGGCAGGGGGAGACGGGAGAGATCTGCTGCGCGCTGGGGGTCACTCCCAGGCCAGGGATTGACTTGTGCTGCTGATCATGGCGCTGACTGTAACCCCTTGCACCACCAGGGAGGTCGCCCTGATTTGATCTTCTATCAGCAGTAGGGCTGTTTCTTACTTTTTATGAGGTCACTGGGATAGCATTTGTAATCTCCTTCAAGAACTTTTCCACGTGTGCACGACCTGGATAACTGGTACTAGAAGCGGCTTGCTTTCCGCCTGGCCCAGCTTTCAACACGCCTCCCTCAGTACTGCCTAGCCTTTGATTTAAAGTGAGCGCCGCGGGGCCTCCCTGGTGGCGCAGGTTAAAGTCTCAGCACCAGGAGACTGCAGCTTCGGTTCAGGCCAGGGAGTGACCCCGGGGCGCAGCAGAACCCTCCTGGCGGGAGGGTGGACGAGACCGAAGCTGCAGGTTGCGGCGCAGTCACGCGCACAGGACCACGCACAGGACCCGCGAGGTCCGCGGCCTTCGGGGCTCCCACCCCCGACCGTCGCCCGCGGCACACGCAGGGAGCGGGGCAGCTGAACCGCCGGGCTTCCCGCCGGTCTCTCCTCGTGTCACCCACCCCGAATCGGGCTTCACGTCTCCGGACACCTGCTTTCGGACTTCTCTGACCCTCCCCCTGCACCCCTACCTGACGGTACCACCAAAGACCAACCCGATGGTCCCCGACACCCCACCTCCGCGGGCGCCCGTCGAGCCCCGGCTCGCTCCTCCACCGGGGACGGCGCGCCGCTGCTCGCCGCCGCCCCGCACTGTCCACGGCGCGGCCCGGTGGGCGCCGCCGCGTTCATTAAGCTCGCTCTGGGGTGGCCCGGCTCGCCTTCTGCCAGGGCAGGAACGCTGCAGGGCTGGAGAAGACCCAGACGCGCAGCGGCCGACACGCAGCCGGGGCGGAGTCCAGCCGGCGGGGCAGAGCGGGGAGGAGGCCGGGCTGGGCAGCAGGGGCGGCTGGCGCCACCCACGCGAGGCAGAGGAAGGCTCCGGGGCCAGCAGCAGGTCTCGGGGTCGGGCCAGGGGGGGGGGGCGCACAGCATGCCGGGAGGCGCGGGCCGACGCCGCAGGGCCCGCCGGGACTTGTAGTCCGCACGGACCTGTCGTCCGCCGCGTGCGGGAACTCTCGGACCAGTTATATTCAGTTATGCTCAGCCAGGTCCTTACACAGACAAGGCCCAGTCGCGAATTCCCGGCACATAAGGATGAGGCGCTTTGGTGCAAACCCACTTAGCAACACTCTTCAGAGCAAACCTCTTCCCGCGTGAGTTACCGGGAAGGCGCCCCGTTGCGGCTGCGCGTGCGCAGAGCTTGAGTCAGCGCGCGCGCGTAGCGGCCCCGCCCCCGGAAGTGAGGCGCGCCGTGTCCTCGCCGGGCCTACGCCGGCCGGCTGGCGCAGGCGCAGTGTCCCCGGGCCAAGATGGCGGCGCGGTGCTCCACACGCTGGTTGCTAGTGGCCGTGGGGGCCCCCCGGCTGCCGGCCGCGGCGGGGAAGGGGGCTCGGCCGCCCAGGGCAGGCGTGGTGGGGGCATCGCTGGGCCGCAGGCTGAGTGTCACCGCCTTCGCGCCTTCCCTGCGAGCTCGCGGCCCTGCGGCGCCGCTGACATTGAGGCCCGGTGTCAGCCTCGCAGGTGAGGGCAGGCTCGGGCGCCCGAGTGGGGCTGCCAGGACTGGGGAAGCGACCCCCTTGCCGGTTACGGGGGTGGCGAGGCGGAGGGTGCTCCGACCTGTGTGGGAGTTACTGGGGAGACGGGCAGGCTGGAGGCGGAGGCCCGCTCGGAAGCTGCGTGGAGCCCCCGCGGCGGTGGGGAAACGCCCCTCGGCCCTGAACCTTCACCTCTCTGTCAACACTCCCCGAGGCCTCTGGTCGGCTGCTCCCTGGCCCGGCCCCTCTCGGGCCCCTGCTCTTCTCCCGCCCCTTCGCCTGTAGCCGAAGGGACAGGTAACCGCCGTCCCCGTGCGCACCTGCTGTCGCGCCTCGTCTCAGGGCGGCTGGAGCCGGCATCCCGCTTTAAAGAATGGGAAACGGAGGTTCTAGCCGGGCCATTGACCCCGCCCAAGGTCATAAAACTAGACGAGAAGAGTTGTCCCAGACCCAGGGCGGCCTTTTTCATAGCTTGGGGTCTAAATCGTCAGCGCAGACCCAAAGGCACACTTGGAATGGTTTCAAGAAATCAAACTAGCACTGACTCGACTATGTACAGGCACAGCTGTGTTCCGTGTGGCCCACGCTTATTACTCATTTTATAGATAAACTGGAGGTCAGAGGCCAAACAACTTTTAGAGTGGAGCAGAATCCAAAAATGGTAGCGCTTAGCTTAAAGCTCAGTGCTTTCTAAGGCGCGCTGGTGCTGCTGTGACGGCAGTTTCCCAGAGAAATCACCACTCGGAAAGGTGCACAGAGAGATTTACTCAGGGATCAGTCCCAAAGGCCGAGCCCGCATGACAGGAAGGCCGAGGTGTTACACAGCTTGTATGAGGAACCTGCCATCCCATCCGGCAGAACATGAGCTTATTGTTGGGGAGGGGTCGAGGTTGCCAGAGCTGCCACTCTGGGCCAGCAGCACCGCAGGGCCTGTGTGCCAGCGAGCAGCACACCCCAAGCCGCAGGCGCCCCGAGCAGCAGCCTGGGAAGGCAGCCGGACCCAAGCAGACCTGGGGCACTTCTGCTTCAGTATCCAAGCAGTGTTCCCTGAGCCTGAGGTGCTCCTGTGATGGTTTGTCATGCAGAGTGTGCCCCGTGGCTTCTGTTGCAGGGCAGAGAAGGAGGGAGGAAGCGTGGAGAAGCAGTTGCGTGCCTGACTGGCGCTCGTGGTTTGTGTCTCCTAGAATGTGTGCAGACACTTAAACTAAACTCTGAGCTGTGAGTGGGCAGAGGGCCCACTGCGGGGGTCCAGTCTGTGATGTGTGCATCACCGCAGCCATTTGTCTGTTGGAGACTGTGGCGTGCTCAGGCTTGCCCCTCCAGGTGTATGTGAGCTGGGGGAGTCAGTTACCCCTCGAGCTTCTCCTGGCCGTGGGTTCCATTCGGTCACAGTTGTGATTGAGAGTCTGAGGTGCTAGCCACAGCTCCGGGGACTGGGCTGCTGCAGAGCCCAGATGGGCGTGGTTTTGGTCCAGTGACT
>NW_004567133.1:19130402-19131321 GCF_000260355.1 Condylura cristata | reverse complement strand
CGCGCCCCCTTAGGCCAACTCATTTCTAGAGCCGAGCAGCAGGGGCCTCAGAGGCCCCTCCTTCACCTCCGTAGGTCCTGAGGCTCTCAGCTGCGAGGGACTCTGGTTCCAGGGGCCCTGGGCAGTGTCTGCCCGCCTCTGAGGGGTGGGACGGGGTGCTGCCCCAGGGTGCTCACGTGGCTGTGGGGGCACGTTTATTTTCTCAGTGCTGGGGCCTGGAAGTCGAGGTCATTATTTTGGCGGGATCGTCTTGAAAGAGCCAGTCTCCTAGTGCCCGCCTGTGAAGTGCCCCAGGTTCGGGCTTCAGCGTGCGAGCGTGGGCGCAGGGGACAGCCCCTCCACGAGGAAGCCGAGCCCCGCCGGAGCCCCGAGTCCCTCGGCTTGGCCCGGTGAGCTGTGCTGCCCACGCTGCCTGCACACACTGGCCCTCCAGGAGGGCAGGGCCTCGAGGTTGGCGCCGGTTGGCGCTGTGTACCGAGTGGAGCTCCGGGCCTGGCAGGAGGCGGGGCTCAGGGAGGACAGGCGGGGGCGGGTGCCTTTGCTCCAGCCTTTGACAGGAGCTGGAGCGGCCTGGGTCCCGAGCTCCCTCTGGCCCCGCGGCTCCCTCGGCCTTCACTCGACCCCTCCCGCCCCCAGCCATCACAGCCTGGGGTGGGGTTCGTGGAGGCCTTTCCCAGACCGCTGACGCAAGAGGCCTGACATGAAGCCTGGACCCGCTTTCCTGGGGGAGGCAGCTTCTGGCGCAGGTCCTGTTAACTCTGTCTGTTGTTTCAGGGGAGCTGGTCAGCTGCCCTGAGACTGGGCCACTTCTAGCCCGGTGTCCCCACAGCGGTTATGCTGCCTGCTCAGGGCCCGCACTCTAGAACTGCCCTCCAGGTTGCATGGGCGAGGGAGGAAGCGAGGGCGCGAGGGGTGCTGC
>NW_004567133.1:19129449-19130302 GCF_000260355.1 Condylura cristata | reverse complement strand
CCACCAGGGAGGGCCTGGAAGCGACACTTTTAATCCCACATCTCTCCCAGGGCAGTTGCTTGACTCTGGGCTGAGGTCCGGGGAACCACCTCGCAGCCAGTCCTATTCGCAGTTCTGAAAGGGGAAGACAGACCTTGGGGGCAGTTTTCTGTTATGTCAACTCTAATTAGTTCCTGTCATCGATGCCTTTTGGACAGCATTACAGGTCATCAGGCTCGTACTAATTAATATGGTCTGTCTTTATCCGCTCGCAGTTTCAGGGACCGCTGTCTCCCGTCCTAACCAGAGCAGGTTCAGGACATTGAAGCGCCTTTGCCACTTTGGTCTAGCCTTCTGGATTGGGGGGAGTGGGGCGGGAGAGGTGGGCGTGCACGGTCACCCACACTCCTGAGTGAGGAGGGGCCGGCCGGGGAGCCCAGGGCCAGGGATTTTCATTGTTTTCTCAAATCTGACCCAAGAAAGACAGCGGTGGCCTCCTGAGCCCTCTTTCCACACCGTCCACCGTTCGTATTCTGGGAAGTCTGGGTGCAGCGACAGGAAACAAGTATTGTGGATGCTGAAAGTTGACTGTGAATGCTGAGGCTTACTTCCCGGTCTGCTCCCCTCTTAGATTCGCTCTGCGCCCCTGGTTGTCTGTGTGCTCCGGTTCTGTTTCATTCGCACCGGGGCTGCCTGTTACCCTCATGATCAGGGCGGGCAGCTCAGAGGCGCCCTGCCGCCTCCGCTTCGCTGATGCTCATCCTCTCTGGTCCCACACACCGACAAGTCTCTGGTGACCACACGGAGCCTCGGTCCCTAAATGCACAGGGCTGCCTTGCAAGCCAGAGAATCGTGATGCAGCCACCACACGGGG
>NW_004567133.1:19126020-19128026 GCF_000260355.1 Condylura cristata | reverse complement strand
CCGCCCTTCTATGTGTGCCGCCTCCTTCCACACGGGTGCCCCTTTGGCCAAAGAAGACTATTACCAGATACTAGGGGTGCCCCGAAACGCCAGCCAGAAGGACATCAAGAAAGCCTATTACCAGGTCTGTGGACCAGGCCGCAGTGGCGGGCGGGGTGGGCACAGTGTTCTTCGAGTAGGCCCGCCGCCTGGCCGAGAGATGGGCCTGACGAGGGGCTCGGCACAGGTGCCCGGAGCTGATTCCAGAGCGCCGGGGGCCGCTCAGCTCCCAGTTTCACTGGAAGTTTCCAGAGTGGCCTTTTGGAGCGCGCCGGGGCCAGACCTTGGTCACAGCCTGGGCTGTCACACAGCCCCTCCTGGGCCGGAGGGGAGAGACAAGGCCGCTCCTCAGGCTGCAGCCACCAGCCTGGCCTTGCGTGGCCTGGGCACCTTCAGGACTCAGCGCCTGGCCTGGCCACAGGTGCCGGCTGGGCACAGCGCGCCCAGCAGGATCGGCCTGGGGGGGCCTTGTCCAGGCCAAGCGGCCCAGCTGCTCCAGCTGCCGCTGCTGTCCCCCAGCCTTGGGAGTGGGCAGTTCCCCGCCGTGTCCTGCTCATGCTCAGTCCTGCTGGACCCGAGCTGGCCGACTGGACCATGTCCAGCCTCCGTAGGCTGGCGACGGTGCTGTGCTTTTGCTGGTCTGGAGGGCGGAGGGCTGACTGTCTGACTTGGTGCTTAAGCTGGGGCTGTGTGGGGTCAGGGCACCAGAGTCTTAGGACTTTGCCTCTTTGTTTTCTAGAAGACGAGTGACGTTTTCTGTCACACGAGAAATGGTGGCAGTTCCTTAACAGAACTTTGTGGGGTGGAAGTGCAGGTCAGGGCTTCCCACCCTAGATAGAAGGGGGACCCATCCCTGTGGACAGCCCCGCGTGTTTCTCAGTGTTCTGAGGTGGATGGCCAGCCGCTGGCGGTGGTCAGGTCAGGGCCGCCCTGAGTCAGCACTCATGATGCCGTTCACCTCTTGGCTCCCGTGAGGGGCTCTGCGTCCCCTGTAGGGCGTCGGCCACCGCAGCAAACACGGTGACCGATCACCATGTGTCCAGGGCGGCTCACTGAGATTTTATTTGACTAGGCCGTGTATCCCCTCTGTTCAGGTCAGGGAAACACTGAGGTATGTGCGGGCCGATGTCACCCTGCTGGCCACTCCCTGCCCCGGTGGCAGCTGCTGACCAACTGTTGTCTGGTCACTTATTCCCAGAGTCACTTACTCTGCAGACACATCTGCTTGCCAGTTAGTGTGGACGGCAGTGCTCGGGCTCATGCGTGCAACTCGCGTTCACAAAGGTGCCTGAGCTCTGAAGAATTACTTGTTCTTTTTATAAGTTTGTTGCAGCTGAAAAATGTTATATGTAGGTCAAATTTAAAAGGTGATTTAAAGTCTTAAAACTTGTTTTACGAATTGTTATTGGGGGCCTCCCTGGTGGCACAACGGGTTAAAGTGCAGCACTGTGAAGCTGTCCGCAGCCACTGCAGCAGGAGTCTGATCCCCAGCCGGGGACCCCCAGGTGACCCCCAGGCACAGCAGACCCCTCCTGTCTCTCTGCTGCTCCCCTCAGCAGTGTCTTTCAGTCAGTCGACCTGTTCTGCTCCCCGCTCTGTCTCTGGTGAATCCTCTCACCCCTGCCCCCACCCCACCCCCGCATCTCTGGCCTATGCCCCAGTCCTTGTGTGCATAAATAAATCTTACAAAAAAAAAAAAAAAAGGATTGTTATTGGTTGCAAAATCTCAAGAGAAAGAGCGGCCGTAAAGGTGGTGAGATTGTGGCGAACACTCGGGGTTCCGCATTAGTAATCCTCTCACCGTTTCCTCCTGTAGCTTGCGAAGAAATACCACCCGGACACGAATAAGGATGACCCCAAGGCCAAGGAGAAGTTCTCCCAGCTGGCAGAAGCCTACGAGGTGCGGCGGCCGTGTGGTGCAGGCCAGGGGGGCGCTGCGCCCGCTCAGGGCTCCCGGCCGTGGGGGG
>NW_004567133.1:19124071-19125515 GCF_000260355.1 Condylura cristata | reverse complement strand
GGAAGATCTTCGGGGAGTTCTCCTCGTCCCCTTTCGGAGATTTCCAGGGTGTGTTCAGTCAGCCTCAGGAGGTGAGCGGCTCGTCCGGGAGCGTGTGCTGCAAGCAGTGGGCCAGCTTCTGGCTCTCAGAGATACGCGAGCCGCTCGGCTCCGTCTGAGGCGGCGCCGCTGGGCAGCCCCAAGGCCAGGCGGCCTCGCCGGGAGCCATCGGCGCCCTCGTTCTCGGGCAGCTGTTCTGTTCCTGGAGACCTCCGCCCCCGGCAGACGCACAGCCCTGCCTCCGCCGCCTCACCTCACGCCAGGCGCTCAGCCGGGGGCGGCGCCGTTCGAGTGGTGGTGGCACCACGCTCAAACGGTGCCCGTGAGCCCCTCTGGGTGAAAGTGCGGGTTCGCCTCTTACCGCTCTGGAGGAGTGGGGCCGTCAGCCGGAAGCCCCGCCCGTCCGCCCGTGGCTGAGCCCGGTGGGTGCTGGCCCGTGACGCAGTGGGGGGAGTGCGTGGCCGCGCTCGGGGACCGGCTGGGTGTCCACGCGGCTTCGTCACTCTGGCGGGGGGCCGGGGCCGGGGGCAGGAGGGAGATTGCTGCCTGCCTCTTAAGAGTTTGACGTGGGTCAAAAACTGCCCCAGAGGCCAGCGCCGCGCCCCTGGGGCTGCAGGCCAGCTCCCGTCCTCTTAAAACGGAGCCTCCCCGGGTCGTGCCGGGGGAGACTGACGGGTTCTCCCTGGTTCCCCAGTACATCATGGAGTTGACCTTCAGTCAAGCCGCCAAGGGCGTCAACAAGGAGTTCACAGTGAACATCACCGACACCTGCGAGCGCTGCGACGGCAAGGGCAGCGAGCCGGGCACCAAGGTGCAGCAGTGCCACTACTGCGGCGGCTCCGGCATGGTGAGGAGGCCGGGGGCCGCTCCCCCTCTTCCAGGAGAGCTGTGTCCCCGCCAGCGGACGGGCAGGGCAGGGAGACGCGCTCCTCCGGAGACAGCCTCGGGCTTTGGGGCGGCAGACGCCCCTTAAACTCACTCCAAGCGTCGTCACTGCGCTGGCTGTCGGGAGCTTGCTGGTGTCACCCGGTCCTCGGGGCAGCACGAAGAGCTGCTGGCTCCCTGTTCCTCGTCCCCGTCTGCTCTGTCGTGCACGGCGCCCGCCGCCGCCCCATCCCCCCGTCCCCCAGGCCCCCCCCAGCACACAGGTGCGCTCCCTCATCCCTCCCTGCTGGGGGCCTCGGTGCGTGTTTTCTCTTTTTAAAGATTTATTCATTTATACATGCAGCACTGGGGCACGGGCCAGAGACGGGTGGGGTGAGAGGACTCCCCGGAGACACAGTGGGGAGCAGAACAGGCCTTTGATGGACTGGAACCCACTGCTGAGGGGAGCAGCGGTGGGTCAGGAGCGTGCTGCCCCCGGGAGTCACCTCCGGGGCAGCGGCACCGCTTCAGAGTGCTGCGC
>NW_004567133.1:19107484-19123059 GCF_000260355.1 Condylura cristata | reverse complement strand
CGTAGCGTGGGCGCCCGTCTGTCCTTGGCCCTGGCACCGCCCTGCGTCCTGGCCGCACGCCCGTCACCGAGGCAGTTGCCCCCGGCCGGGCCTGTGTGTCTCCGCACCGGGCGCTGGTCCCTGCACGGCTGCGCCTGGTCTCCTGGCCGCCCGCCCGCGCCACGTGGCCACGCCGTCTCCGTCAGCACCACAGGGCTCGCTAGCACTCCGTACTGCGCCTGGAGTTTTTTCTGATAAAGGGCAGTCTGGCCTGATCGTTGTCAGTCCGTGTGCTCAGGGTCTTACACCGAAAGTGGCCTTGTCTGTGCTCGTGTCGCGGGCAAAGGCCCTCCTCACCGACACGTGCCGCTCAGGACCGCTCTGCCTTGGACCGAGGGGCCGCAGTGCGACCCCACCCGGGCAGCGTCCTGGCCCCGGGTCTCCGCCCCTTCACCCTCCGCAGTGCAGCCCCGGGGCGCCGCTGGGCTGCTCCAGCCTGTGCTGCCCCTCAGGTGGCTTCCTGCCGAGGGCACCGGCAGGTGCCTCCACCGAGCACTCAGACATGTTCCTGCTGCGCGTGGGGTGGCGCAAGGGGTGTCAGCGCTGTGGGGCGCTCCACAGCACTGCACTGTGACATGGTCCCGGCCGGGGGGGGCCCCCAGGGCGCAGCAGCCCCTCCTGTCCTCACACTGCGCCCCCCTCGGCTGTGGGTTTCCGTGGGTCCGCCTGTTCTGCTCCCCATTCTGTCTCTGGGGAGTCCTCTGGCCTGCACCCCAGTTCTTGTGTGTGTAGATAAGTACATTTTTTAAGAGAAAAGAGGGTAGATGCTCCTGCTAGCCCCACTGTGGCGCTGAGTGAGTCAACTAACACCTGTTGTCGGAAGTGTCATTTCTTGTGTTATGTCTCAAACAAGTACCAGCATATGCAAAGCATGAAAAATCCTGTGGATACACAGTTGCACTCAGCGAGATGTAAGTCTCCCTCCGGCCTCCACTGGCCCGTGAGCCCCCCGCCAGAGGCGCCCCTGCTGCTGGCTTGTCTGGGGCCACTCACGTGGCTCCTTGCTCCCCGGCAGCGGGCGTGTCTGCACCTGGCCTTCGCTTTGTTTCGGCTTCTGGTGTATTTGGACATGCTCTGTGGGTCTGGCGCTCGCTCTTTCCTTCACGTGGCCATCTGCTTAGCCCCCCTGGGCTCGGGACAGCACGCCTGGGGGCGCAGCCTGGCCCACCCAGCCCACACTCCCGTCCTCGCCACTCCATTCGCATCGGGTGCGACCTTCGGTTCCTTGCCAGTGAGGCCATCGGTCCTTCTCTTGCTCTCAGGGAGCTAGTCCTCTGCCCTGGCCTGAGTTTTTCCCCTAATTTGTCGTAGTCTTTTGACTGCTTTGCTTCCATGTGTAGTTTTCAGCGCGGTGCAGAATCATCCTTGCAGTTTTCCGCAGCCTTCAGACACGTGCTTGCGCATTTGCTGGGTCGTTTGAAAGGTTTGACGCTGCATAGGGGTCTGCTGGTGGGTGTGCCCAGCTTACTGTAAATACTTGGGCTGGTGAAGGACCCGTTTCAGCTTGACCTGAGAACACGGAGCTGGTGTTCCTCTGGAGGGCGCTCGTGGGGTGCGGAACCCCAGACTTGGAGGTCTTTCTGTTGGTTATTCTGGTTCTCTCACTTCAGTCCCTCCTCCAGGGCCCTGTGTTGTTATCACGGATCCTTTTGGGGAGTACTTCTCTAAAAGTGTCATGTTCGAAGCTGGAAAACGCTTGTCACATGTTGCCATGGAATTCCTGTTCCTGTGACCTGTGAGGGCCCCTTCCCTGGGCGTCTGGAGAAGGGCAGTCTCCGGAGGAGGCGGGGAGGCGCTGGGGCTCGCCCCGGCGGGGCTCGCACAGGTGTCCGGGCCGCTGCGGGGCCGGGCTGGCCCTGGGAACAGCGCCGAAACGGCCCCGAGCTTCCTGCGGCGTGGCGGCAGCACGCGCTGGTGCGACGTGGTACCCGTCGGCCAGCCTGTGGCTAGCTGTGGAGGACTGGACAGCCTCAGCGACCCCCGGAGCAGCGGGCTCGCGCTGGGGCGCCTCGGGTGAACATAGAAACGGCCACGCGGCTGCGGAGCTGCGGCGGGGTGCTGTGGGGCCCGCGGGGCCTGTGTCTGTGTGCAGAGGGTCAGGGCACGCAGCCGCCGCAGGCCGGGTGTGTCCCGCTGTCTTGCTTCAGTTTGATGCCACGAGCCTGCTACCTCAGGCCGGTACCGGCACCGCTGCGACCCTCCCCCGCCTTCGGGCACTGCCCCACCAAACACAGGCGTCCGAGAAGGTCCTTTAGCGCTGAGAGGTGACGATTAAGACGGAGAGGCTGTGGCGGGGTGTTCGTGACGTGTCACGAAGGGAGTGAGAGGGCCGGCTGCGGGGTGACGCGGGGGGCCCACTCTCACAGTGAAGTCTTGGCTTTATGGAGACTTTAGGGAGTGCTTTGTGGAAGGGACACCCCAGACTGGGAACCGTTAAGCGCTGGCTCCTTGGGGCCTAGGTCCTCGAGGAGACGGCCGACATTTGCTTTACAGACGGTGTCCTTTGGTCGGCCACACCAGCACGTATCCGACTGTGCACACCTAGAGAGACTCGGGTGAACCAGTGGTCACGTCTGCCTGTGCCAAAGGGACAGGCCCCAGTGTGGGAGGGCCAGGGGCTGAGGAGCCAGGCCGGTGGGGCCGGGGGGACCCCAGGGGCAGTTGCTGACTCAGCCCTGCTGCTCTCAAGCGGGAGCAGAGGGGCCTGTGTCCCCTTGGAGCTCCGTGAGCAGCGGGGTGCTTTGCTTTTGTGACTAGGAGATGGGTGTGCTCGGGCCCCGGGGCTCTGCAGCCGGGCAGTCTCCCACCTCCGGTCTCACAGAACTGCGTGGGCGTTCAGAGTCGGGAGGCGGTTCTGGACCCGAGGAGCAGTCTGCCTCCCCTGCGCCCCCCCCCCCCCCGGGTGCGCACCCAGCCCAGGCTGCTGGCGGCCGTCTCACGGCCCTCGGCCCAGACCCGCCGTCCCTTCGCCAGTTGCTCGGTGTCCTATTCTGCTTCTTTTCGCCAGGAAACCATAAACACGGGCCCTTTTGTGATGCGCTCCACGTGCCGGAGGTGTGGCGGCCGAGGTGCCATCGTCACCACGCCCTGTGCGGTGTGCCGGGGAGCCGGCCAGGCCAAGCAGAGGAAGAAAGTGGTGATCCCTGTGCCAGCTGGTGCGTCCCTGGCTCTCGCGGCACGGGGCTGTGTGGGGTCCGCGTGCCCCCGGGCGCCTGCTGCCTGCCTCGTGGCCTGCCCTGCCGTTGGGCTCTGCGGGGCGGCTCACACGGCTGCGGTGGGCCGGGTCGCCCTCTGCCCCCCACTTCCGGGTGGCGCCCTGCAGCACTCGCTCGGTGCGGGGACCTGGCGGGAAGCGCCGGGGGGGTGGCTGCTCCTCTGTCTTCTCTAGGCAGAGCGCGGGGTGTCTTGGGGGGATGCTCCCCAGGCGGTCCCTAAGTTGTGCCCTCCCAACCTTGGCCTGGCAGGCGTCGAGGATGGTCAGACTGTGAGGATGCCCGTGGGGAAGAAAGAGATCTTCGTCACCTTCAGGGTAGGTGGCTGTGCCGGGCGCCGTTATCTTCCGGCCCCACGTGTGTGTGAGGGGTGTTGCCATTTCAGACCTTTCTCGAAGAGAGCCCTGAGACGGGTGCAGAGAAAAGTCAGAGAGAATTCACTCTCCCTGTCCGGCAGCAGCAGAAAGGGAGAGGAGTCTGGGGGTGTGCTGGGGGCCGAGGACAGTGGTTACCGGCTGCCAGCACTAGGCAGCTTGTCCCCGTGACCTTTCAGAAAATGAACTGCCTCGCCTCGTGCGTGTTCGAGCCTGTGTCTCCACACTTCCAAAAGTTTTTAATTTGCAAGGTTTTTTTAGTGTTCAGGAAAGCCAGTTTTCAGTCATGACTGTGAACGTGACCTGAGCGGAGGGGCTGGGCCGGCCCTGGGGTGTGAGCGAGTCCCGGTGTGCCTCCTGGAGCTGGGGGCCTGGTTGGCTGTGTGCAAGGCGGCTTTCTCCCACTGCCTTGCCCCGAGCCCCACGTGCGGGGCGGGGCGGGCCCGGGGCCCTCAGTGCTGACCTGCCTCCCCTCTTGCCGCCCCAGGTGCAGAAGAGCCCGGTGTTCCGGAGGGACGGCGCAGACATCCACTCCGACCTCTTTATTTCTATAGCGCAGGCCATCCTGGGGGGCACCGCCAGGGCCCAGGGCCTGTACGAGACCATCAACGTGACGGTGAGAGGGCGAGGCGGGCCGTGCCGCTTGCACCGCCACTCGGGGCCCTGAGGCGGCTTGGGCCGGGGGCCAGCCGCCCGTCGGCCCTAGGGGTGCTGTCTGATCCCCAGGGTGGGCACCCGCTGGGGCGCTTCCCTCCGGGGCGGCGTGCACCCCGGGCCCCCTCAGGCTCTCTGCACTCGCCTCCCCAGGGTCCTGTTGCAGGTTCGGGCTGGGGGGCTGGGGACCAGCCCAGTTTAGTCGGTTTCCACATGGACTGGGCCGGGAAGCGAACATGGGGTTCTTTGCAAGGAGTGTTGGTCTGTGTGGAGAGGTCCGCGCACTGGCGGCCCCCACAAAGCAGGGCTCCCGCCCTAGATCCCCCCCGGCACCCAGTCCGACCAGAGGATACGGATGAGCGGGAAGGGCATCCCCCGGATCAACAGCTACGGCTACGGCGACCACTACATTCACATCAAGATTCGCGTTCCAAAGTAGGTGCCCCCGGAGGGCCGCCGGGCTGGGGGGGCCCTCTGCCCAGGGTGTCCTGCCAGGGAGCGCAGCGGGAATGGGCAGCCTCCAGGAGCCGTGGGCCGTGAGCGCGTCTGGGGACGCCGAGCCGGGGTGCGGTCGGTTCCCTTGCCGGCGCTCTCGGGATGCTGGCCGTGGTGGGGAGACAGCTGTGCTGGTCACCGCACCTGACGCCTCACCCAGAGAGCAGCCTGCACAGCTCCCCGGAGAGCCCCTCCTGCGCACGCCCCAGCCACAGGGCAGCTGTTCACACGCCTCACGGGGCCAGGTTCTCTGGGCAGGCGCTGGGCGGCTGGCTCGGGTGACGGTGGGCGCCGCCTACCCCGGCCGGGCGGGACACACGCGTGCTTGGCCTGCAGGAGGCTGACGAGCCGGCAGCAGAGCCTGATCCTGAGCTACGCCGAGGACGAGACCGACGTGGAGGGGACAGTGAATGGCGTCACCAGCACGAGCACTGGTAAGGTGGCCACGCGTCCCCCCGGTCTCGGAAGGTGGGCCGCTGGGAAGCTGGGGTCTCCTTTCGGGGAGTTCTATGAGCCCCCCAGGCGCACAGCAGTTGGAGGCGCGTGGGCTGGGGGAGCCGGGGCCAGCACGGGCCGGAGACTCTGCGTGTGCGTGTGCGTGTGGTGGCCGAGGCTAGCGGCTCGGGGCTGCCGGCCAGAGCGAGCGGGGCCAGAGGGCCGCCCTCGATTTCTGGCCTTGGTTCTGCCACTCGCCTGGTGGCCCTGGGCACACTTCTGCACGAGCCCTCGCAGCCCCTGACGTGAGACGCCTTGCTTCCCGAGCTCCCGAGACGCCACTGGCCTGGGGCACGGCCAGCGCAGCAGCAAAGCTGGCGCCCCGCAGGGCAGGCCCGTGAGCTGACCACGAGCAGTGATCCTTGACGCCAGCCCCGGGGTCAGGCTGTCTGGGCAGGGGCTAAGCGTTAGCGCCCTGGCTCTGTGTGGCGGGGGGCAGGAGCCCCACTTGGGCCTGGGTGGCCGTCCTGCGGGGTCGTCGGCCTCACCGCACAGCTCGCCTGCTCCGCGAGGCCTCTGCTGTTGCCGCGCCCCCAGCGCGTGGGCGGTCAGGCCCCGTTGAGCGTTGAGCGAGAATGCAGGGGGCGGTGCCGGCCGCGCAGCCCAGACAGGCTGCCGCCTGCCCCCGCCTCCTTTCCCTGTCTGCAGGCTGGAGTTCCTGGGGAACCTGATTCAGAGGGTTCTGCTGTGAGTGAGAGAGGTCGTGGGTAGTGCTCAGCCTGGTGGCTGTGTGTGAGGCCGCCCGCGCGGGGTCAGTGCCCCACGCCTGTGCCATCTCCTAGCAGAGACACGACGAGACTCGGTGCCCTCCCGTGTCCCAGGGGGCCTGGGGGTGATGGGGGGGTTTTTGGTGTGTGGGTTCCTTTGTGCTAGAAGCGTCCTCTTTGGGTACTCAAGCCTGTGTGTGAGGACATGGGGTGTGAAGTCCCAAGGGGCACCCCTGGCCTGTACCCCTGCCAGTGGGCAGCCTGCTGTGCTGTTGTGCTGGATCCCCGGGGGCCGGGCCTCAGCACCTCTGTGCTCGGGCCACGGCTGGCTCTCGGGGCAGGCCGGATGCAGAGCTCCCGCTGTGCCCGCACACCCCGGGCCGGCTACCCCCACCAGGCATCTTGGAGAGCAGTAGCCCGTTGTGACTGACGCTGCGGGACAGCACTCTCCGGGTGCGAGCCGCGTGCCCAGTGCTCCGAAGCAGTGAGCAAGGCCTGCGCCCACCCCGGCGCCTGCCCGGTGCGCCTCAGAGCTTAGGGGATGTGTTTCTGCACAGGGGCCCCTCGTGGCAGCTCCCCTTTACCCGAGCATTCCCCTGGCAGGAAAGAGCCGGCCAGTGACACTCAGGCCCACTGCCCTCCTCGGACGGGACGCGCCGGGAGGGCTGCGAAGGCCAGTGAGCCCTGCGTGCGTCCGGAGACTGCTCAGGCTGCCCCTGCGTGTCCTCTCCCGGGGCGGGGCGTGGTGGCTGGGGCCCGGGCTTTGGGGTGAGGCTCCTTGGGTTTGAGCCCACCAGCCTCCCTGGGCCTTGGCGTGGCGGGATGACCTGTGCGCCCTGAGCGTGAGGGCTGCTGTGGCAGCTGCGGCCTGCCGGGGGCCGGCTCTCGGCTGCGTGTTGGTGACGACGGCTCCGCTCTGCCCTGCCCCCGGGGTGGTGGCTCGAGGGACAGCCGGGGTCCCTGTTGCAGATCGCACGACCGCATCAGTCACCTGAGCGGCCAGCTGGGAGTCGCCCCCCCGCAGTGACACTGGGCGACAGCCGGCCCGGCGGCAGAGGTGGGCAGGCAGGGCGGAGGCGTGTGCCCTTGACCCCAGTTCTTTCCGCTGTTTGCGCCCAGGTGGCGGCGCCGTGGATGGCTCCGCGGGAGGCCAGGCTGGGCCTGAGGCTGGGGCGGACAAGGAGGGCTTCCTTTCCAAAATTAAGAAAATGTTTGCCTCCTGACGCCCAGCCCAGGTAGGACGACCCTCGAGGTTTCTTCTCCTTGTTTTCCTCCGAGCTAGCCCCGTTTTCCCTGCTCTCGTGGACTGGTGCCCGCCTGCCTCAGAGGCGGGAGAGGGCCCGCCTGAGGCCTGCTGTAGATCCGCCTCAGCCTCGCCTTAGTCTCATCAGCCTCGCAGGCACCCAGGACAGGCGTCTGGAGGGGGCCTGACGGCCTGCGCCCGGCCCGCGGCGGCCTCCGCACCCGGTTCCCGCAGTCTCAGAGGGCGGCCCCGCAGGCCCCCACCGGGACTCGGATCGTCTCCTGTGTGCACAGGCTGTGAGGCTGGGGGCTGTCGGGCCCCGTGCGTGTCGCTCGGTGTCTCGGGGCCCACGCCGGGCGTGCTGCTCCCTGGGGCCGGGAGGCAGCGCTCACCAGGGACGCGCCCCGGGAGGCGGTGGGACGTGACTCTGGTCTCTTGGCTCAGGAAAACGGTCCACTGGGAACTAGGCCGGAGCGCTCCTCATGCCTGAGCACGTGAACGGGAGGAACCGAGAGCACCGCGGCCCGCAGGCCCTGCCCGCCCCGCCCAGCCGTGACCCACCGCAGAGGCCGCGGCCGCAGCGGGGCTGGGGGACGTTTCCCGCCCGGGTAGGTAGCGTGACCTCGGGCTCAGGCCCAGGGCGGCCGCGGGAGACTTGCGGAGCAGACACGCTCGTTTGAGACTGAATGTGCTGGAGCCCGTAGTCAGAGAATTAAAGGCCATGCTCAGGCGCAGAGACGCGGCCGGCTGCTTTCCCGTCGTCCCCGGGCGCCCGGCGCTCCTTCCCGACAAGCCTCTCCTCGGCCGCCCACAGCACCTTCGGCCTCCAGGAGCCTCGCTGGCTCCTCTGGAGTCGCTTTCAATTCCAAAGATACCGAGCACTGGAATGGGGCGCCCTGGGGCCAGGGCAGGGTGCCACTCCCTCCGGCCTTGAGGGTGTGCTGCCACCCCTGAGCTCTGTCTGGCGGGGTCTCCCTCCCCCACGCAGGGCCCGTGGTCCCTGCTGCTGGGTCCCGCTGTCGGAAGCCAGGTGGGGGTGGGGCCCCTGCCCTTTGGGCCACAGAGCCGTGGGGCCGCCCGGAGAGGGCCCCCTGCCCCCCCCCCATCCCGGGCTCGCCAGTCTCCCCAAACCGCCGCTGGCATCCGTCCTGGGTGTATTTATTCAGTGCTCAGAATCATTGTCTTCTCCTGTGTGAAAGCCCAAAAGAGGAAGCGCCGCCTGCCGCCGAAGGCGCCCCCAGCCCCCCCAGCGACCAGGCCATGCTGTCCTGGCGGGGCGTCCGGCCTCCCAGCCCCTCTGCCGAGGCCGGTGCTGGAGAGGACTGTTTCCTTTTTGTTTTCTTTCACAATTTAACAAAAATAAAGCATCTACTAGTGTTTGAGTTAAGAATGTAAGATGATTCTGTATCAATGTAAATAAGATTATCTACAACAAAAAGATACTTAAAATCTAAATTGTGGTCATTTCTTCTCTGAAAGCCCAGACGGCCTCTGCGGGTGAACTGGGCCGAGTCCCTGGTGTCCTCCACCCAGCTGCCGGCCTGCTGGCCTCTGCTGGGCCCTCTCCCGCCCAGGCCACGTGCGCTGATCTGCATGATGTTCTGGAGTATGTTGTGTGGCTTTTCTCTGGGGCTCGCCCCACGGGCATCTGAGGCCTCCCTGTCCCTCCGGAGGCGTTTCCCTGCCTGAGTCCCAGAGAAGAGCGGAGTGTGCGTCTGTGCGTGATGTCACAGCTGCAGTCAGCGTACAGGTTTAGCAGTTGAACAGCGTGGGGTCGGGCCGCCGTGGCCCTGGGCTGATGGGTGGGGTGGCATCCGCCAGGTTGTGCCACAGGCTGGGAACGGCCCAAGGGGCGTGAATGGCCCATGGGCTTCTCCCGGTTCCTGACCTCGTCCCAGCACTGCCCGAGCCCGAGGGCAGGGCCCGAGGGCCCGCCTGCCGCCCCTCAGACAGCAGGAGCCGACCGGCCTCCCTGCGGCCCCTCCTGCCGCTCCGCGCATCTGGGATCCTGCACGCTGGCACTGACGCTTGGCCCAGCACGCTGGGGTGTCCACAACTGCGTTCCCGGGTCAGCTCACGGAAATCCAGGATGTCGGGGCTGTGGTGCCGGCTTCCACGCCCAGCCCCGTCCGACTCTGGCGGGCCTGGTGTTCTTCAGTCCGCCCTGAAGCTCACAGGCTTCCTGGGGCCGCACTGGAGGGCAGGCGCCCAGGCAAAACGGGTGACCGGCTTGCTGGTGCGTCCTGGGGCTGGAGGGCCGTGGCACTCGAAGGCCTCCCTGCTGGTGGCTGTGGGGGCCCCCGCTGGCCAGGCTCCATGGCCTGAGGGAACCACAAACGCGGCAGCAGGCTGCTGGAGGCCTCTGGGGGCCCAGCCGTGGCCTTGGGTCGTGTGCCATGTGCGTGTCCAGAGGCCAGATGTTCACGCCCCTTTGTTGTGGGGGAGGGGCCTGGGCCTCCCCAGCTGCTACAGCTGCCACCCCAACCCAAGGCCCAGAAACAAAGCCCCTTTCTTCTGGAATCCATCGGTGGGGACAACGGCCTTTATTGAAAAATAAAATTGTAACACAAGAAAGGATGGGGGGGGCACCGCCCCAGCCGGGGGCCAGCCTGAGGGGGCAGGGAGGGTCACGGCCAGGCAAAGTCGCCTTTGTGCTGCTCCAGCCACTGCCCCAGCGTCCGGGCCTTGGGGTTGAGCTGCAGGGTCAGCTCCACATCCCTGTCGGGTCGCAGGGCGTAGAAGCGGAACATGTTGGCGAGGTCCCGCGCGCCGGGGAAGCCCAGCTTCTCGTAGTCCTCAGGGGTCACCTGGGAGCAGAGGGCGGTGAGCGGCCAGCCCCCGCCCCTGGCCCTCGCTGGTGTCCCCCTGGGAACCACCACCCCAAAGAGAAAATCCAAAAACCACGTTCTAGGTCAGTTTAAATCCTGCTCTTTCAAGGTCAGGGTGAAGCGTCTCAGCCCGGACCGAATCTTGATTCCCTCTCAGGCCTGTGTCTGGCTGGTCACAGCGGAGTTAAGACTAAGGAAGATTGGGGAGACCTTTCGCTGGCCTCCCACGGGGGTGGTGCTGGTCACAGGCTGGGTCTAGGGGTGAGGAAGTGGAGGCGAGTGGGCTAGGGTCTAGGCCCTGGGGCCACAGCGCGGGGGTGGGGGGCAGGCGGGGCCAGGCTCCACCCCCAGCGCCCCAGCTGGGGCCCCACATGGTTTTGTCTGGGAATGACCTGGAGATGCCCGAACTTCCTTGAATGACAAGCTCTTACTCGTCACAGGAGCGACAGCCATGGAGGGGGCGAGGGCTGGGTTCTGGACAGGTGGGCTGAGGGTCCGTGGGGGCAGCTGGGACCACCCAGCCAAGCCAACGGCGTCCAGGGTGGCGCGAGCCTTCCCGCCCAAGAGCGGTCCAGCAGGCCCCGCTGGTCCACACCTCCTGTCCCTCCTGCCCGGACACCCTCACCAGCGGCCAAACCGGAAGCCAGGAATTGCACTGGGCGGCCCCCGTGGCTCCCAAGCCCAGCCCACGTCTCCCTCACGGGACACTGGGCAGCTACGGCCCCCGTGCCCACCTTGGCGTCCTGCACGGCCCGGCCCGTGTGCTTGGAGAGCAGCTGGGCATACTCCCCCGCTGTGTGCCGGCAGGTGCTGAGCCCCAGGCTGCGGCCGACGTGTGCTTCCGGCGTCTTCAGCAGGCTGAGCACCGCGGGACCCAGGTCGGCCACGGACATGCCATCCATGGGCACGTCGCCCATGGGCAGGCCTGGGGTGCACAGGGAGACCGGGGCGCTGGCAGGTGTCCGGCCCGCACAGTGCCCTCTGAGGGAGGTTCCCCCCACCTGGACTCGGGGCCCGCAGGCCGCCCCCTCTTGGGGCGTGGGGGAACAGAGGCAGTGGAGGCGACGGGCAGCACGCTCTGCCCGGTCGGGCGTCAGGCCCAGCCTCGTGCTCGTTCTGGGGGAGAGCGGTTCCACCGCTGCGCCTGCCTGTCTGAAGGGGCCACACGGCTGCCTGCTCCAGCCACTTGGGGTTTGCCGGCTGAAGCTGCCCCTCAGACTGAGCACGTGGGGTGCGCGACCACGGCCTGGCAAACTAGAGGGCCCCACCGAGCCATTTACGAAAGTAGGGGTGCCGCTGTGTGCTTCGTGCTCGGCAGACTGCCTCGGCGCGCGTCACCCAGTCCCCTCTGGTCTGGAGGACAGGTGCCCGTCTGCGGCGTGACGGCAGAGCCTGCCGGGGCGCATCTCCTCGTCTCCCCGGGGCAGCCCCACGTCTGTCCCACAGGGCCAGGAGCCAGGCCTCTGACCACAGCCCGCTGCCCACGCCCACAGCGCCCACAGCGCCCACCGCCCTGTGGGGCAGAGCTGAGACAGGTACTCACTCAGCAAGTAGCCCTTCCCGTCCGGGGCTTTCTGGGGCAGGAAGTAGGAGAGGAGGTTCTCAAAATAGCAGGGTAGGCGCACGCTGGTCATGGGGACGCCCAGCTCCCAGAAGTACTCCTCCACCTCCCCTTTGCCGTCGAAGTGGCCCGCGGCCAGCCTCCCGGCCGTCAGCTTCTTGATGTTCTCCAGGCCACTGTAGACCACGTAGCTCAGGCCCAGGCGCTTGGCCACATTGGCCAGCAGCTTCCCCTGGTGGGAGGAAGGGGGGCCACAGCTGAGCAAGGGTGCCGCCCTCACAGCCGGGGCTTTCCGACCCGCGGTGCGGGGCCAGGAGCCAGCACCACGCCGCCGTGGCGGGCGCCAGCTCCCAAACCCCCCTGGGCCCATAAGACCCCGCGGGCTGCCGCACCCAGGCCACCCTGCTGGCCCGCGCGTGGCACATGCCCCCGGCGTGCGGGGGTGGAGGGCTCGGGGTCAGGCACGTGGGCTTGGAGCTCAGACCCGGCTCTGCAGGGACCCAGTGTGTGGTCCAGGAGGCAAGACCTGACTCCCAAACCCCCCTGGGCCCATAAGACCCCGCGGGCTGCCGCACCCAGGCCACCCTGCTGGCCCGCGCGTGGCACGTGCCCCCGGCGTGCGGGGGTGGAGGGCTTGGGGTCAGGCACGTGGGCTTGGAGCTCAGACCCGGCTCTGCAGGGACCCAGTGTGTGGTCCAGGAGGCAAGACCTGACTCAGCCTCCAGCCTTGGAGACCACTGCAGAGGGGCCGAGGGGGTGAAGTGTGACCTCAAAACCCCACACACATCAGCGCCCCGGCAGCTGTGACGACCGGGAAGAAAGGTCTCTGCAGATCTGCGTGGGAGCAGGAGCTCGGCTGCCCCGACTCCCCTGCCGTCCTATGTGCCAGACGGGGCTTTGCTGATCAGAGCAGACAGGAGCAGGCCCGGGAGTGGGTGGCCACCAGCAGCTCCCCAGAGCCTCCAGGGAGCACGGCAGGGCCGGCGCCTCGACGCTGGACTTCTGGCCTCCAGGACGGAGACAGATTCCTGCTGTCTAAAGTCACCGGGCTTGTGGTCATTTGTTACAGCAGCCCGGGGACACTAGTCCAGGCTGTCAGGCCTCTGAGACCAGATCAGCTTCAAGCAGACAGGACGGCTCTGCCCCTCGTGGAGCGGACCTCCAGGGAGGGCTGCAAGTGGAGGAAGGTAGAGGCTAGAACTCTGGAGACCACTGGCCTGGGCCCATCTCCCTTGAGGATAGGGGGACCCCAGCAGGGTGGGCCGGGGCGAGAGCTGTCGCTCCTGATTCTCAGCCTGGTGCCTTTGTGCTGGCCCTGATGACATGCCCCGGATGCCCGAGGGCCTTCAAGGCCCAGGTGCCGGGCTGGGGGCCCATCCTCGAGGAGACAGAAGGCGACCAGAAAGGCGATATGGGACTTTTTGGAAAGATGGAAGTGTTTTACGGTGGCAGTTACCTGGGCATATCAGTTTTTGTGTATCATCAAACTGTAGCTGTGCGTTTTATTATAAGACACTCAGTAGAGTGGGGAGAGGGTGTGTACTAACGGGGGCAGGGTTTCTTGAGGGTGATGAGTGTTCTGGAATTAAGGAGGGGCACTGACCTATGTAGTGTTTGAAGGGTGACTTGGATAGTATATAAGCGATGTTAAAAGTTACTGTAAGAAAGCAGCAGCCCCTGCTTGCCTCGAAGTCCAGGAGGGCTGCATGGAAGAGGGAAAGGGCTGCTGTGGTCAGTGGTGCCCGGCAGAGGGTCAGCCCCTCTGGCAAGCTGGAAATGAGGCTCCCTCCGCCTGCCCTCACCTGCTTGACCTCCTGCTCCTGGCTGCAGTTCTCCCAGTAGTTAGTCACGACGAAGGTGGCGTGCGCCCCGGCCAGGGCCCGCTCCATGCTGGCCTCATCATCCTGGTCACCCCGCACTACCTCTGCGCCCCGCAGCTGCAGCTCCTTCGCGGCCCTCTGTCCAGGGTTCCGAGTCACTGCGCGAACCCTGAATGTCCCGTCCTCCAGGAGCGCGCGGGCCACTGAGCCAGCCCCCCTGG
Organism: Condylura cristata; assembly: GCF_000260355.1. Lineage (NCBI taxonomy): Eukaryota > Metazoa > Chordata > Mammalia > Eulipotyphla > Talpidae > Condylura > Condylura cristata. The sequence continues at coordinate 19,109,410 of NW_004567133.1, read as the reverse complement.
GCACCTGCGGAGAGCAGGAAGGCCCAGAGGGTGGCGGCTGCCTGGGAGCCTGGGTCCCCGGGAGCGCCCCCAATCGCTGCCCGCTCGTCCCGCCAGACAGCCTTGCAGAAGTGACAGCTTGACTGAGGCAGAGCCCACACGGGCCTCGCCCCGTTAGGGTGAGCGGCACAGTGGCTGTCAGTGTCTCCGGCTTCTACTCCTGTTGTCAAACTGGAGCACTTGCTGTGCCCCGAAACGTATCCTGTCCCCCCACTCACTCCTCATCCCACCCTCATCCCATCCCACAGCGCCCCCACCACTACTCTGCTGTCTCTGTGGGTTCACCTCTTCTGGGTGTTTCACAGAAACAGCATCACACACGGGGGGCCCTTTATGTCCAGCTCTGGTCACTCAGCACCGCGGCTCCAGGTGCCCCCACCTGAAGCAGGTATGACACCCACACCTTTCATGCAGATTTTCTTAATGTATTATGAATCATTTAGCACATAAAATAGATACCAGCAGCCATGTACACACCACTTAGCTCCAGAAGTCAACTGTTACCCATGTCCTCTTTTAAAAGGGAGCAGAAAATTATAAGAATCATCAAAAGAGGAGCATGCCCCTGGTGGTGCAAGGGGTTAAAGGGCAAAACTAGGGAGCAATCAGATCTGCCACCCGCAGCAGGGCGCCACCCCCAGGGCAGAGCAGACCTCTGCCCTCTCAGGGTCTCCGCTGCCCCCTCAGAGTGTTTCAGAGGCTCCTCCCCTGTCCTGCTCCCCACCCTCACACCCCCACACTTCTGGTCTCACCCCAGATCTTGTGTGCATAAGTAATCTTTCTTTTTTTTTTTAAAGAAGAAAATAAAAAAGCAGCCACACATGCACCCATGCGCAAGAACCCAGGCCGCAGCTCCGTTTGCAGTGGTGGAAATCTGCGCACAGCCTGACTCTCCTTTGTTAGGAATCTGGTCAGGTAAGTGACAAATCCACACAACCGTGACTGCAGTCTGTGGCACATCTATTGTGGGGCTACGACGGGTGACTGTGGCACATTTTGGAGTGCAAAAGACAAATAACTTGCCACAGCCACCCTCCCACATTTCCAGTGGGGGTGTAAAATGCTGCCGTTGCTTGGGAAACAGTCCCGCAGGTCCTCCAAATACCAAGCCCGTGTGAGCCAACAACTGCACACCCGGGAGTGAGACAGCCGTCAACATGTATCTCGCACATGGGGTTCACAGCATTATTCATAGCAGCCAGCAAGTGGAAACAAACACGTCTGCAGTGGGCCGCAGTGCGTGAGTGGATAAACCACCTCTGGCCGTCCCACAGTGGAGTAGTTGTCAGTCATGGAGAGGCGCAGTGTGTATATATATTTGATAAGACATATCTATGTATATATATTCGATAAAACATACGTGTGTATGTATATATATATGTTTATTATAGGAAGAAGAAGGTGGGGCAAACCAAGAGGCCGGCAGGTACAAACACATGTAAGTGTGAATAAACATGTCCTAGACAGGGTACCCAAGCATCCCGACGCAGCAGTGGGTGGGGCGCCGGGGCCAGGCGGGGTTAATGTTGCTACCTGGGCATCACCACCCACATACCTTACAGCCAAGAAAGTTTAACAAAATTCAAAGGGAGCCTGCTCTGGTCCGGCCGCGCGCACGCCCCTTTCCTGGAGGGGGGGGTAGGCAGCACCTCGCCCCCACCGCGCGGGGGAGGGGAGCCCTGGTCCGGGGGCGGCACCCGTGACCCTTTGGGGTTTGGCTCACCTGTGGCTCCGAACACCACCACCAGCTTCTGGTCCGCCATGTGGGCGCTGCGGGAAACGCGGTGGCCGAGGCCTGGGGATCGCAGAGGCGCGGAAGTGAAGACAGGATCGGGGTTCCGGCCCCCACCCCCACTACCCGCGCACACCCGGGATGCCCCGTGCCCC
>NW_004567133.1:19103324-19106902 GCF_000260355.1 Condylura cristata | reverse complement strand
GGGGCCCAGCCCGGCCTCCGTGAGCCCCGTTCTCGGGAGCCGGGGCCGGGCCGGCCGCGCCTTGCCCGGGTCCAGGACTGGTTTCCTAGCACCTAAAGTTAATAGCTGGCACAAAGCAGGCACCCGTCTGGGAGAGTATTTCCTGCCCCAACTGTGTCTCTTGGGCGTTGTTTTGGGCCATGATTTTAAAGAAACGGCAGACTGTGGACGTTTGCTGACCAGCTCAGGGAGACCCACAGCGGGCGACCGCGCAGAGCGAGCTGAGCGCAGGGCGCCGCCAGGCCTGGTCAGAGCCGGCCCAGCGCCTGTCCGGTGACCTGGCCGCCGCTGTTTACCTCTCCCATCTCCTTGAGGATTGTCTTACTCCCCGCTGGGCCCCAGGCCAGGCCCCTTCTCCCTGGCCCTGCCCGCAGCTCTCACTTCACCTGCCTGTCTCCAGCCTCTGTGCCTTTGGGGGGGGGGGGCTATATAAAATCTGATTTGTTTTTTGCGTTAACCATCCCTTATCACTGGAGTGTCTCAGCTAAGGAATTAGAAAGCTGAAGGGAAAGACCTGCCCAGCGTGCTGGGTGAGTCCAGCTGTCCAAACATTCGCCCTCACTTGAATTACAGCAGAGATGGGATTAAAGCCGCTGCTGTTTTTCTGACCTTGAAATCTAATGTATAGAGACTGAAATAAAACTCCCAAGAGGGCTCCCTGGTGGCGCCTGGTATAGTCTCAGTGCCACCAAGGTATGGGCAGCCACTGGGGTGGCCTTAGTCCATTCCTGGCTGGGAGTAACCCACGGGGCGCAGGGGATCCCTCCTGTCTCCCGGCTGCTCCCCCCACACCCGCCCTGCAGTGGATTTCAGTGGATCTGACTGTTCTGCTCCCCACTCTGTTTCTGGTGAATCCTCTCACCCCTGCATCTCTGGCCTGTACCCCAGTTCTTTCTGCATAAATAAATCTAAAAAAAAATGCAGTGTGGAGACCCTAGGCTGGCGCCCACAGCCTAGTGCTTCTTAGCCAGCATCTTGGCCAGTAGTGGGGCTTGGCACACTGGCTCACCCGTTTTCCAAGGGCTGCTTGGAGAACAAGAGCAGGAAGCAAGTTCCGCCATTTGCTCTGGAGAGCTAGGAGGGGGTGGGGGAGGTGGGGGCTCCCCAGGGCACTGACAACATGCTGTGTGCTTTATTTACTTGTAACATTGGCCATTATTTGTTATAAGGTACATGTGTTTTTATATAGACACGTTTAGTTTCTTTTTATACTTGTAAATGAGAATATCCTCTATGCCTTTATCTTGCAAGAGTCTCTCCCACATCCTGTTATGCCTTTCTGGTCAGAGTGTAAAGTTTGTCTGGAATACATTTCTCTTATCAATATCAACCCTTCAATAGGGTTAATCCTACTGATCCCTTAAGATTTCACATAACCAGCCCCTCTTCCAGGAAGCCTGCCCTGCCCTGACGCACAGACTACGCTAACTAGGCCTATCCCATTCCCAACTCTACCTGACTGGCAAAATTGTCTCAAGCACATTAGGCCAAGGGCTTCCTGGCCTGAGAACTGGCCCCAGATCTTATTTGTCTCTGTGTGTCCAGAACTCAATAAATACCTATCAAATGGAACCCAGGCGCCTATTCTGCTGTAAAATGAGTTCTTTCTTTAAGTGCAAGGGGTTAAACCACAAAACCCAATGTTTTGAGAGCTCCTCTTGCTTTCAGGAAGTAAATCCAAGCAAGGGCCCCAGCAGGCCTGCTGCGTAATTTGCAAGGCCCAGTGCAAAAGGGGAACTTGGGCTCTTGATTCAAATCCAAAAGCTATAACGAATTTAAGACAAGAACAGCAAATCATTAAAACAAGGGCAGGGGCCTCCTGGAGGCCTGCGAGTGGCTCTGGGGGCCAGTCCAGGCAGCCAGCCCCAGAGCCCAGCTTTTACTGGAGCGGTGACCCTGGACCATACTGGGGCCCAGCAGGGTGCTGGCAGCTGAGAGGTCAGCACCTGAGCTGGAAGGCAGGGGTATGGCAGCTCTGCTCGGAGCCCCTGGCAGGTGAAGCTGGGGATGGGCCTGTCAGGAAGTGGGCGGGTGGATTGGCAGCTGGGGTGAAGGTCTTATCTCAGGAAGCCTGGCTGCCCACAGTCAGGTGACCAACCCCTGAGGCCTGAGGAGAGAGGACAGATTTGGCTTTGGACTGGTGCCGTGCAGTGTGACTCAGCGCTTTCTGTGGCCTTTAAATCTGACGAAGGGCTTTCTGCAAAGCCCTCACGGTTGGCTGGTCCAGCCACACTTACTGATGAGGGTAATGGTGGGGACCCTCTCTGGGAAACTAGTGGGGACCCTCTCTGGGAAACCTGGTGCCAGAAGCCTCGGGCTGAGTCCCACAGCTCACTTGAACCTCTGCGGCCACCTCTCCTCCATCAGTGCCACTTGCTTGAGTCCAGCTTACCTGTGTGTCTCTGGCGGGGGCAGTTCAGTGCGCCCTTCCTAAACGATGTGAGCACATTGCAAAGACTCGGACCCCTCCCTGCTCCAGCGGGCCAGAGAGCACAGCCAGGCGCAGGGGCTACCGTCAGCAGGCTCTGTCCCACCCAGGGTCAGCCTGGCAGGGACCCACTGCCTGTAGGTAAAGCAGCCTTTCACCCCTCCTCCCCCCACCAAGGAGCTAGGTGAAGACCCAGGATGCTGTGCAAATCGACATTTCTTTAGATCGGGGCAACTTGAGCTATGGGAAGACCTAGAAGTCTAGAAGAAAACCAGAAGCCCTTGTCCAGACAATTACACTTTTTAAAGACCAATTACATGTCTGACTTCAGTTGCTCACTGTTCCTGTCTCCAAAGGGAAGACAAGCGAGGGGTAGTGACGCAGTGCTCGCGGGGAAGCCTTGCAGGGTTAGACTCTTAGCTCTAATTGCGGCAAAGCAGGCATTGTCCAACTCTCGTGGAGGCTTTGATTTCCGGGAACACCCCTGCTGAAAATCCATTCTTTAAAGCCATGCCAAGTCATGCGAAAGCATTTATATATTCTCGTAAAGATGCTAAAGGACACAATCAAATCAGAAGAAATCCTTACTCTCCCTGCGCCAGGCCCCACTGCAGTCTCCCTGCCAGAGGGAGCATTTACATACCTAAATCGAACTGAACAAAAAGCACAGCTGGTAGCTAACAAAGGTCGCACGCGGTGGAGATAGTTCCCTCCCCGGTGTTAATACGAAAATGTGTCAACATACAGCAAAGTTGAGCGAGCGGGCGGGCTGTGGACACTCAGACCGGCCGCCTCCGTTATTACATTTTGCTACATGGGCTCCACCAGCTCTCTGCCCAGGCGCCTCGACGCCCGCCGCCTGGGGTCGTTTGTGACGTCTGTCCAGAAAGGTGCAGACACCCCCCTTCCCCTAGACCCTAGGCGTCACTGAGTTCAGTATTTGCTTTTTAGCTAAGCTGACCTCCCGTCGAACGTACTGGGGCTCTTTTACGACAAACGCGTTCTCCCTCTGCGGAGGGAGCCGGCCCAACTCCGCGCGAGGCGCCCAGGGCCGCATCTCCTCCGCCGGCCCGCGGAGGCCCCCAACTGCCCCCGCCCGCCCGGGAGCACG
>NW_004567133.1:19098011-19102626 GCF_000260355.1 Condylura cristata | reverse complement strand
GGAAAATAGCGACCTGCGGGGCCCTGCACGTGCCAGTGCCTGGTAGGACGGGCTGGGAGGCTCGGCTGTGTCCCACCTGGCCGCCACCGAGCGCGCGGGTGCAGACCCGCCACCTGCCGCCGGGCCCCGCGACGCGCCGGCAGCTCGGCCGCTCCGGGTGGAAGTGGGCTGTGTGATGGTGCGGCCCCCGCCCCCCAACAGGAGCTGGCTGGTCCACCCTACTTGCTGGCCTCACCGTGAGGTTTGAACAAAAGTTGAAAGATGCAACGTGCGCATTAACTGGTAGCTGGTTTGACGGGGATAGGAAATCGGTAGTAGTCAGTCTGTGTTTTGCTCATTAGCTTCACCCACTCCGCCCCCCGCCCCCAACATCACAAGCTTACCAGGAGCCCATGGCTTGGGCAAATACGAGTGTATTTGGTGAGGCTGGAAAACGCTTCCCCACACAGGACCAAGCCAAGCGCAGGCCGGTGGGAACCAGGGGCCTGGAAACAGTCACTGGGGGGCCTCACCTGGCTGAGGATGTGGAGGGGGAGGGCTGCGCTTCCCTCAGGCCTGGCGCGATCGCTTTTTCATTTTCTTCTTCAGAGATTTCTTTATGTATGCATTCAAGAACTGGGGTGCAGGCCAGAAGTGCAGGGGTGAGACGGATGCACCAGAGACAGAGTGGGGAGCAGAACAGGCGGATCCACTGAAACCCACTGCAGAGGGGCAGTGGGGAGACGGGGAGGCCTGCTGCCATGTGGGTTGCTGCAGGGGCTGCCCACAGCTTCCACAGGTTAAGCGCTGAGACTTAACCCCTGTGCCCCAGGGAAGCCCCTGACTTGATTTCTTTCTGTCTTTGCTTGGGCCAATAAGGTGAGATGGTGAGTGTGAGGTCAGGGCCTGCACTAGTTACACCCGAGAAAGGACGGTGCCGAGGAGAAGGTGAGCTACAGAGCGTTTCATTGCCTTCAGCTCACCCCTCGTCAAGCTTCTTCACTGAAAAGCATGACTTGGATAGCGGGGCCTTCAGGCTTTTTTTTTTTCAATTTATTTATATATACAGGACTGGGGTACAGGCCAGAGGTGCGGGGATAAGATTCCCCAGAAACAGAGTGGGCAGCAGAACAGGCAAATTGATGGAAACACGCTGCTGAGGGGAGCAATGAGCGGGTCAGGAGGGGTCTGCCGTGTGCCCTGCGGGTCAGCCCTCTGGCTGGGGATCGAACTTGTGTAGCAGTGGCATCTACGTAGCAGCTTCATAGTGCTGCGCTTGAACCCGTTGCACCACCAGGGAGAGTCCCTATGTTGGATTTTTTATTTCCATTTTAAAGCTGACTCATCTACTTAGGGCACTTGGGCTCTCCATCAGGATTGCACCACCACTGGAATATCAGTCTGCCACATGACACAGCATTATAGTTGTGTGTCAGTGTAAAAGTTAGATTCAGGTGGTAATTCCCTGAGAGAAAAGAGACGAAAGACTTGAACTGTGGATTTCTTCCTTTCACGTTGTTGGCAGAGTCACTGATGTTACTGGCAGATTTTAATGCAGTCTTTTTTTTTTCTGATGCTAGAGAATTTAACGGTCTGGGTCACATCTTTTGTGTTCAATACAGTAAAAGTTTTATCTGGTTTTTAGCTTTTTTTTTTTAAGGATCTATTTATTTATGCACACAAGAACTGGATACAGGCCAGAGGTGCGGGGGGACGGAGGGGAGGACGAGCAGTGAGAGGACTCCCCAGAGACAGAGTGGGGAGCAGAACAGGCGGGTCTGCTGAAACCCACTGCTGTAGGGAGACAGGAGAGGACTGCCGCGCCCTGTGGGTCACCTCCGGGGCCAGGGATCAAACCTGCACTGAAGTGGCTGTGGCTGGCTTGCGGTGCTGCGTCCTCAGCTGCTGCGCGCCCAGGGAGGGCCCCACGTGACACGTTTTAAAGGTGAGGCAGGCAACTGATTTCATCAGAGATTTTCTTTAAATAATCAGTTCGACACACTGTATTGAAGTAAACTGATGGTCTGGTCTAGCCCTTTATCTGTATTTACAGAATATGTAGTTCTCATTTATTTAGTATTTCACAAAAATCCTTTCTTGATAACCATTGTCTTTCCATTGGGAATAATAGTGGGTACCGGAGCTCACACAGGCAGCTCAGAAGTGCAGCTGTGGTGAAAGCGCCCATCCCTGCGTCTCTCCTGGCAGCCGCCTGAGCCGCAGCCGCGACTGGAATGGCTGACTAACCGCCTGTATTCGGCTCCGAGGCAGTGTGCTGAGCACCTACCCGGGCATCATGAAGCTCTTCTCAGGGAGCATTTTATAGGGCTTTTAGCAAACATGTATTTCTCAGTGTGAATTTCTTTTAAGCAAATGTTTTTAAAGTTGTAAAATTTTATTGCGTGACACTTTCCAGTATGCTGGGTGATTTAGAGGTATACTATGCCCTTGGGCAAGTATCTTATTAATGGCCTGAGGGCTGTCTGGTCTGCACTGGAGGAGGGCTGGCCGGGCAGGGCCCTGCCTCAGTGACGCACAGGAGGGCTCTCTTCAGGTGGGCACGCGAGTGTCTTCGCCCGGGTCTGCAGCAACACCATTTTTTTGGAATTTGAGGTGACTGAATTACGCTAATTAACAGTAACCTTTTTGTTCATAGCTACTCGACACTAGAATATTGTTTACATGTCCACATGCATATCCAAATGCATATTAGTTTATAGTGGAGGGGAAATGATTAGTTTCTCCCCAAAAGGAAGCTAGTTGTACTGATGTGTTTTTAACCATAAGAAAAACGCTTTGAGCTGCAGTTTCTGTATCTGACAAGTGAGGGCTTTAGAGTCTTGGGTACCTTGGATGCTGCTTGTTGATCCGAGGCAGATTTCCAGAACCTTCTGTTTGCTAAGTTTGGGTTTAGACCACAAGATCTGCGTTTTTAAAATTCTCAGGGTGATTCTTGGGGGCGCATTGTCCAGCGCACAGGCTCTCAGGGGGGTGGACGCACAGAGGCAGTGAGTGGGCACGTGGGGCCGGACAGCCGAGGAAGAGAGCAGGGACGGTGGCCCAGCAGCCACCGCAGAGGCAGGAGAGATGGTCTGTCAGACCTGCCCTTGCTGCCAGGTAGGGCTTGTGCGACGCTCTCTTCCGTCATGCCAGGACAGAGCTCGGGCTCGGGCCTCTTTGTGGTCACAGCCACTTGGTGGCGATGCGGCATGTCCGGTGCCTACGTGGAGCCATGGCTCTCCCTGGGCTCCAGATCTAGTCTGGCTGGTGAGACCACAGTGTCCCGCGGCAGAGAAACGCGTCACGGGGAACTTTTCCTGGAGGGGCAGGCCTTCCAAGGGCGAGCCTGGGCTGGGAGAGGGTCTCGCGGCAGTGTCTGGAGGCAGGCTCAGATTCCTGCCCCGCCTGGGCTTCCGCAGCGAGGCCGGGTGGCCGGGCCTCTTCTTGCGTAGTAATTGCGGGTGTCCCACTAGTTAGGAAGCTGCTCTCAGCACACCGCGTTCCTCTGCCACACGCTTGGGTTTTTGTCAGTCTCAGCAAAAGGTCCAGCTCACTGTCAGTGTCACAAATGTCCTGCTTTGCAACTTTTTGTCTTTGCAAAAGGTCATATTAGTGGGCCCAAAGGGGGGGTGACTAGCTGCTGCAGGTTATGCTTTCTTGCTTTTACATTTGACTTTTCCAGAGTGTGTGCCCTGATGACTTTAAAGTCATCAAGTGCAGGTGTCTAAAAAGAGGGTGAAAAAGCAGGTGTCTGGCTGCTCGGCAAGGACGAGCTGCCCCTGGGGCGTGCAAAGTACTGCACCGAGGGTGTTCAGACCACCAGCCCAGCCTCGCCCTGCTCACTGGGAGTTCATCATCAAGGGGGAAGGTGCATCCAGCAAAGCCCCTCAGCAGTCTTTGACATTCTGGAAGGGAGTATTCTGGGAGGTCAATGAAGAGCTGAGAAAGCGAAGACAGGAGAACTTTCACTGACCCACCCAGTTAGGCAAAAGACAAGGGTCGGAAGAGAAGGAAGGAAAGAGGCCAAATAAAGAGGAACCCCTTTTTCATTAGCACTCAGGGAACCTGCTGAAAACACGCTCCCACAAAGAGAGCGTCCCTCCAGAGAAACGCTTCTAGAACAGGAGTTTTTAAAATAAGATTTATTCATTTATTTATACATAGAAGAGCTGGGGTGCAGGCTAGAGTTGCAGGGGGTGAGGGGGTTCACCAGAGACAGAGTGGGGACAGAACAGGTAGATCCACTGAAATACACTGCGGGGAGACAGGAGAGGTCACTCTCTGGCCGGGGATTGAGCTTGGGCTGCGGTGGCCCAGCGGCTGCCGAGGGCTTAGTAGAGGCGCGCTTTAATAAAGCCTTTGCACCGCCAGGGAGGGCCTGGCCTCTGACTTTTCACTTCAGTTGAAGAGGTGTTTGGGTGAAGATCAGAGACAGAGGGGAAGGCTGCTGTTGTAAACAGAAGCACTGCTCCCGCCTGAGTGTGCAGGGTTCCCAGGGAGGGCGAGGCTCCGGGGCTCCCCTTGGGCCCTGCAGTACAGGGTGGCCGGAACAGTTGGCCCAGCTAGGAGGGACGACACAGAGCCACAGCTGTTGGGAAGGTCATGCCATTTCCAGGGAGGCCCCCCCCGGCAGCCC
>NW_004567133.1:19092885-19097596 GCF_000260355.1 Condylura cristata | reverse complement strand
GGGGTGAGTGGCCGTCGTGTTTGAGCACTTTGCCCGCTTGGGGCTCAGGGTGCCTTGATACTGGCGGTCTGCAGGCGGCCCCAGTGTTTCTTTCCAGTGAGCCGGGAGTGCTGGAGCACTTCGCTCCCCAGTGACCGTGACCGTGACAGCCCAGTGCTTGGCGTTTCCTCCACATTGTGTTCAGAGACCGGATGTGGCTTGTTACGAGATTGTTCTGCTATTGCCTTCTTGAGGTCAGCCCTTCTCCTAGAGAATGTTCATGCTCTCAAGCCCGAGCGGCTCCCGTCAGAAGTGTGTGGTGCTCGCGGCGGGGGTGCCTCAAGCTGTGTCACCTTGACTGGTCAAGTTTCGTGCACCCCCACGTATATTGTTTTCTACTTTTTTTAAGGGTGCAGGAATATTCTGCTTCCATTGAGACTCCAGAGACCTTAACCCTAAATCTCAGCGGCGTACCCAGACTGTGTCTGTAGGCCCTCAGGGAGCCAGTTCGGCCGGGCGCAGGGCAGCAGCCTTCAGGTCTGAAACAGTGAGCGACTCTGGCGCTAAACTCGCACGCCCCATCGCCTGCGAGGCCTGCACGCCTGGGGTGGCACTTCTGTGCCCGTGCTCTGTGCGTCCTGCTGTGTGGGGAGGGTGCGGCGAGGAGGGGCTGGGTGCTAGCCTGGTCTGGTCTCGGACCTGTCCTGGCGGCATCGCGCGCTGAAGGGGCAGTGAGCACCTGCTTCCTGGCCCTCTGGCTCGGGGGGCTTCACCCACTCGCCCAGAGACTCCTTGGGTGAGTCTTTCTCTAGGGTCTGTGCAAGACTTAAATTCTGTCAGAAATTCAGAGGTTTTCCTGTTGCTCCCTTGGTGTCTAGCGTTTGTCAGAATGAGGACAAGTGTTTTCTGGGGTGAGCCTTCCTCCCGAGCAAGCCTGTGCCGACTGGGTGCTGCTTGCGGGGCCCCCCTTTCGTGTCTGAAAGCACACATGGGCATGTTTGTTAGCTCTAACTTAACTTACACTTCAAGTGACATTTTTTTTAAGATTTATTTACTTTTTTTTTTTATGCACACAAGAGGGGGGTGCAAGCCAGAGATGGGGGGGGGTTGAGAGGACTCCTCAGACACAGTGGGGAGCAGAACAGGCGGATCTACTGAAACCCACTGCTGAGGGGAGCAGCGGAGAGACGGGGGTCTGCTGCGCCCCGGGGGTCACTCCCTGGCTGGGGATCGAGCTCAGGCCTCAGTGGCTGCCCACAGCTTGGTAGCGCCGAGACTCACCCCGTGCTGCGCCCCGGGGAGGTCTGGCATTCTTTACTGATCAGCGTCATGTGGGGTATGGCAGCTGTACAGGCGTTTCTCGGTGCACAGACCCACCGGGTCGGGTTATCTGCTGCTCTCTGGACGAGGAAACAGACGGGAAAGTGAGGCAGCCGCCTCAGGGGCACCCGTGCATGGGCAGGGCCAGACTTGCGCTCAGTTTTACCTCCTGGGTCTGGGTCTTACCCCACCCTTTGCTGCCTCTTGGCTTTGGCCTGTGGACTCTCGTGGCGGACTCTGTTCAGGTAACGCCTCCAGGCTGTCGGTTGAGAGTAACCGTCCATTTCCGGACTGACCTCCACTTTGGTGTCTCCTCAGCACGCTGGCATTGTGCTCTGCAGAAAGGGCTTTGTGTACATGCTTGCTGTGGATTCGGTGAACCCCCTGCTGCAGCTTCCAGAGGGAGGTGTCCAGCCGTGGCATCAGACACACACTGAGGCACACGTAGTCATGTGGGGCGTTGCCTCAGCGAGGCGCCAGGGACTGCACAGGGGCCTCCCTGCGGCTGAAGGAATCGCGCACAGCCTGGGCTGGGTGGCGCTGGCGCCTGCATCTCCAGGCCTGGGAGACCTGGAGCGCCAGGGAGAGCGTCTTTGGGCGTTTTGCTAAGTAGTCACTGTCATTTGGTCTTTTATTTTTTAAAAAGTTTATTATTTATGCACACAGAGCTGGGGTACAGGCCAGAGGGGCAGGGGCGGTGTGAGGATTCCCCAAAGACAGAGTGGGGAGCAGACGGGCAGATCAACCAAGTACACTGCTGAGGGGAGCAGCGGGGAGACAGGTGAGGTCTGCTGTGCCCTGGGGGTCAGCTTTGGGGCAGGGACGGACTCACGCTGAAGCAGCTGCTGGCAGCTTGCAGTGCTGCGTCCTCACCCGGCAGGGCCCTCATTTTGCTTTTTAAATGCAGTTACCAAGTGTGTCTGAAGTAATCTGTTACTTCAGTGGGGATTATTAATACTTGCTGAGGGGTGTTCCTGAGTCAACAATCGCCCGTAAGGCAGCTCCCAGTCGGGGTGCCTTTTAGAATGGAGATGGGGCAGCTGTTACGGTGACTTCACGTGCAGTCATCTGTAACCTCAGGTGAGCTCTGAGCATGGCTGCACCTAGGCCCGGACAGCCCTGCAGATCGTGCACATCGAGACCTCGAGTCTCTGTGTGTGTCTTAAGAACACTCACGAAGCTGCCGGGCCATTGCTGGCCTGTGCTGCGGGCTGAGGTGGGCTCATGGCAGCCCAGTGCGTGCCACCGGCACAGGGTGGCGCGGGCAGGTGGGGCAGGATGGGTGGCCCAGCGGGGGCCAGGCTTCCTGCACACAGTAGGGGTGCGAGAGGAAGGGCGCGCCTCAGGTCGCTGCAGGCCCTCACCCTGCGCTCCAGGGGACCGGAGCCCCGGAAGTGTCTCAGCGTGGGCAGCAGGTGCCCACTCCTGCCCACCCCACGGCCACTGTCCCCCGGCAAGGGGCAGGGGCGGTTATGCCAGCAGACCAGGTGGCACTGGAGAGAGGGACGCCCCAGAGGCGCTGAGGCAGGTGCGGCAGAGTGAGTGGGAACAGCAGTGGGGCAGGCGGGCGTCGTGCGCCCGTGTGCCTGGGGCAGTGACTGTCAGTAGCGGGGCGGCACAGGCGCTCTGTGCCCGCCGGTTACTATGGAGAGCGGGCTTGCGCGGGCCATTGTGACCTGCTCTGCGGGCCTGGAGCCCCGGCGCGGGCGGGGCGCCGTCCTCTCCGGGACCAGCTGTCCCCGACCTGGGCCTCCCGCGCCTCCACACCGCTGCGCCCCAGCCGTCCCTGTAACCCGAGCACGCCGTGAGTGGGGCAGCGCGGCTGAGGCGTGTCCCCTCGGGGCCCAGCGGCGCGCTGCCTTTTCCACGCGCCGGTGCCCACGAGCGCGGCTGCCTGTGGCAGCCTCTGCGAGTCACGGACCCGTGGGGGGGTCCCCTTGTACTCCAAAGGACTCGGGCGTCCCAGGGGACGGTTAGCCTTGAACTCTCTCCATCTCAGCTTCCTTCACCATCAGCGAGACCTCACTCCCTGGTGACCCGCCTGCTGCGCTGCCCGGCCGGCCGCCGCCAGCACTGTCCATGCTAGGTGGGGGCGGCTGGCAGGCTGAAAGCGCCCAGGAGCCAGGTGCCCACCGAGGTTTCCCGGTGAGGATTCAGCAGACGCTCTGGCTCACCTGCTCTCCTGCCCGCAGGGCCGGGCGCGGCGGCGTCCGCGGGAGAGGCTGCGCCTGAGGGGCGCTGTGACGGGCTCGGCCGCTCTGCGCTCGGATCAGCTTTTGCTTCATCTCCCTGGGGGACCACCCAAGGCCTGGGCAGCACGCTTCCTTTGACCCAGCCTCGCGGGGGTGTGATGCGTGGGCCCCGTGACGCATTCCTGGCCTGGTCACTCAGAAGCCAGTCAGGGCTTCAGCCCCACCCTTCTGACCCACGGTGCAGGAGCAACTTTCGGGGGGGGGGCGCTGTCTGTGCTCACTGTGCGGCCTCCTGAGGGCAGTGACCAGCCAGGAGGGTGGACGCTGCTTCCTGGCCCGGGGCTGAGTGGCTGCGCGTGCTCGCTGAGCCTCTCCGGCCTGCCTGAGGACCCGCCCGCTGTTCCGGGCCGCAGGAGCCGGCTCGCTCTCCTCAGAACATCATCCAGTAAATGGTGTTTTGAGTTTAGGGAACTGTTCAAGTAGCGGGGCAAGTGCTTGTCCTGTGCAGTCTGCAGCTTGCGTTGCTGACGGGATGCACTCGACCCTGGCCGGCCTGCTGCCTTTCTCCCTCTGGAGTTTTTCTGTTCAGCAGCCGTCAGGAGCGAGTTCTTTCCAGGTGCTGGCGCAGGAGCCGGGCGGCCGGCCGCGGTGGCCCAGCCCTGGGGCCTGAGCGGGGCCCCTGCGAGCTGGGAGCACGAAGAGGGGCTCGGCCGGACCGAGGTGGAGGGTGGGTGGAGGGAGTGCCTGGGAGAGACTGGCACAGAGCGCTGCTGAGAGCAAGGCTCGCTCGGCCCAGGCGACGCTGGCCCGCGGAGGCGAGGGGCCTCGTGGTCAGAGCATGGCACCCCAAGCCCAGGCAAGGGTTAGCTCTCCTCGCGCCCCGTCACTCTGGGCAGCGGCACTCACTGCAGCGGGGCCCGCCAGCGGGGATGCAGCTCCTCCTTCCTGCCCGTGGACGCGTGTGGCTGCACCTTCAGGGCCGGCACATGCCCTCAGCCTGGCCGGGGGCCCACCGAGCGCGGTCTGGAGCCCAGCCCTTCTGCCGTACACCCCGCCCCTCCCTGGTGGCCGCCGCCCCCCGCCCCCCGCAGCCGCACGCTGGGCAGCCTGTGTGCACACGAGGGTTCTTTAAAGGTTCTTCGAAGGCGGGACGTGAGGGCTGGTGCACGGCCCTGTTCCCCAGCTGGCGGCCCTCAGCCCCTCGGAGGGGACGGGGCGCC
>NW_004567133.1:19088692-19092055 GCF_000260355.1 Condylura cristata | reverse complement strand
CTGCGCCACCAGGGAGGGCCCTCAGCCCTCTATTTTTAACCAGTTTGTAAACGCTGAACCTTAGGCCAGAGAAGGTTCTGGAAGACCAGTGGAGTAGACCGCACTCGAGCAGCCCGGAACAGCTAGGAAATGCACCCCCTGCCTCGGGACCCGCAGGACACTGGCGACCCGGGCGCATACCCCACGGGCCTGGAAGGGGCCGCTGGGCTTGTTTTCCTCTATATCCCCACGGAGGCCGTGTTGGCTCCTGCCCTGCTCCACACATGTCTCTAGCGGCGGGTGTGAGGGACGCGAGGTTGGCCGGGCCGGTGGAGGTGGGGGCTTCTGCCAGGCCGGCCTTGGCCCTGTGGGCTGAGTCCCCGTGTCTGTGGTGGTGCAGCTGTGCGCCCGTTGCCCTGGCAGGTCCCCAGGGCTGGCTCTTTGCAAGGTCTCTAGGGTGGAGGGCGACCGGCAGCATCCCGGGAGGGGGCCCCTCGCTGTGGGCCCCGCGGGCGGCAGGAAAGACCTGGGGAGTTTGGAGCAGGCGGGGCCAGTGGAGGGCGCCCCAGCTGGCTGGACCTTACTGTAGGCACGGGCGGTGGGGGGCTGCACCGAGGGCAGGTGCTGCCCCCAGGCTGTGGCCTCTGGCCTCCCGCTGCGGCCTGCTGCTGGTCTGCCCTGCTCTGTTTCTCACCTTTGTCTGCCTTTCTGTTACTTTGTTGTCGATGGCTTTTTTGAGATGGAATTTTCAGAGGAAAGTTAAAGAATAGTAGACTCCTGGGTGCTTTTCTCCAGTCCCTGTCAGCCACCTGGCTACCGAGCTTGCACGGTGTGTACTCTGCCCAGCGCACAGTGTCCACAGCGCCAGGGACATGGCCTCTCCCCGCCCCGCCGGCTCAGCATCGTGGTGTCTCCTCCGACCACATCGGACATGGCCACTGGGAGGGCGGGTCTTTATCTGAGGCAGCCGCTCCTGAGGCAGACGTGTGGGCGCCCCTGCTCGGGGCTTGCTGAGTGGGCCGCAGTGGCCGCCGCGTCACTAGGTCCTCTGTCTTTGCAGGACCAGAGCGTGCGCTGTGGGAATCGCACCCGGCAGAGATGTCGGCAGAATTGGAGACCTCGGAGGGGATGGACGAGTCGGAGAGGAAGCGCCCTGGGGCCCCAGGGAAGGAAGACCACGCCAGGTGAGCCATGTGGGCGTGGTGTGGTCAGGGTGCCACGTGGGGAGGCGGGGCAGCAGCCCCACCCTCAGGGCTGTCCCCAAGATCTCGCCCGGGGCTGCGGCGCAGCAGCCCTTGGCCTTCTAGCTCCCTGGGATGAGAGTGATAGCCAGGCCACGCGACGCCTTCCGTGTGTCCACCCCCAGAGCGTGGGCCAGCTCGAACATGCGTGCTTCTCTTTCTGGGGAGGTCGGCTCCCAAGTTACCGGGGCCTCTGCTTTCGCGCGCCATCTCTTGGGAAAGGCTCGCCGTGCGGAGCTCTGGTGTTCTCAACATCCTGAAATTATTGCTCATTCTAAGCCGTTCTGAGCACATGGGTGACGGGAGCCCACCCTCTGAAGAAGCCGGCGGGCTCTGGGTCGCGAGAGGCCAGCTTCTCACTCTGGGGCGGACTGTCCGGGGTCTGCTGCAGACCATGTCTCATCCTGGGCCCGCTGTCCCATGGACATGGTCACGTCATGCAGATGCGGGTCCTGGCTGCACCAGCCTGGCCCTGTCTCCTCCTGACCCTCCACCGGGCCTGCCCCCAGGTCGTCCTGAGGGGCTGTGGGAGCAGGTGGGAGGGGGCAGCGGCACCCTCCCTGGGGGCCCTCGATCCTTCACCAGCAGCTCGGAGTCCCAAACCCGGCTTCCCCGGGGCAGCCGGGGGGTGCTCTGGTGGGGTTGGAGGGGTCTGTTTGCGCAGGCAGCCAGGGATGCAAAGCACCTTTCAGGGGGTGGAGACGCGGGCGTAGGGTCAGCCTGGCGTCTCCACGTCCTGAGGCCGACTCGGCTCCAGCGCAGCCAGCATCACTCTGGAACCAGAAAGGGCTGCCTCTGACGTGCGTGTCTCCGTAGGATGGCCGACCTCTCAGAGCTCTTAAAGGAAGGGACCAAGGAAGCGCACGACCGGGCAGAAAACACCCAGTTCGTGAAGGACTTCCTGAAGGGCAACATCAGGAAGGAGCTGTTTAAGGTTTGCGCCCGTTGTCGTGAACGGGGTTGGGTCGGGGGCCTTAGGCCCGTGCGGAAGCCCCCTTGAACCGCACTGGGGGGCGCCAGCCTCTTGATGCCAAGCTGCCGGTCCCCGCTTAAGGGGAGCGGGGAGCAACGGTGGTGTGCAGGACGCCCCGGGCGTCTGCCTCCAGGCAGTGCTGCCGGCGGGGGCCGGCGGGGGGCGGGCGGGAGCCGCAGCCCACAGCCTGGTCGCCCTCCTCCCCCCACTGCCCCGCAGCTGGCCACCACTGCACTTTACTTCACATACTCGGCCCTGGAGGAGGAAATGAACCGCAACAAGGACCACCCGGCCTTCGCGCCCCTGTACTTCCCCTCGGAGCTGCACCGGAGGGAGGCGCTGACCAAGGACATGGCCTATTTCTTTGGAGAGGGCTGGGAGAAGCGGGTGCGGTGCTCCGAGGCAGCCCAGAAGTATGTGGAGCGGATCCACTACGTGGGGCAAAACACGCCGGAGCTGCTGGTGGCGCACGCCTACACCCGCTACATGGGGGACCTGTCGGGGGGCCAGGTGCTGCGGAAGGTGGCCCAGCGGGCCCTGAAGCTCCCCAGCACGGGGGAAGGGACCCAGTTCTACCTGTTTGAGAACATAGACAATGCGCAGCAGTTTAAGCAGCTCTACCGGGCCAGGATGAACGCGCTCGACCTGAGCCTGCAGACCAAAGAGAAGATCGTGGAGGAGGCCAACAAGGCCTTTGAGTTCAACATGCAGGTACAGGCGGGGCCGCTGCGGGGAGCAGTTCTGAGAAAGCACCGGGTGGGTGCCAGGGTGGCTCTGTCCCACTTGACAGCCTGTCTGGGGGTTTGGGCAAGGGCAGCGCCTCTGGCATGGGACGAGCCCTCGGCCAGGGCCGCCCGGTGAAGTCCTGCTGGCTGAGTTCAGGGGCGAGGACGGGAGTGACGCCTTCACAGGTCACTTCCCGCCTTTGGAGGGAGCGAGCCCGGAGGGCCACCGCCTCGGCTCCTGTGGCTGTGGGCAGAGAAGCCCCGTCTCACCGTAGGCCCAGCTGGGGCGGCAGGCCCCGGCCCTCACTGCACCCCACACGCCAGTGGTGCTGCCCCTTCCCTGGGAGTGCTCAGCAGGGCCCGGGGCAGCCTGTGCCATCACCTGGCGGCGTCCAGCCGGGCTGCGTCTGCTCCCTGCCCTGGCAGGATCCGCACAGCGTAGCCA
>NW_004567133.1:19078732-19088357 GCF_000260355.1 Condylura cristata | reverse complement strand
TGCTGAGCCCGCGCCCCGCTGGTGCTGCCCTGCAGGTGACCTGGCGGGCAGCAGCTGCCCCTTCGGAATGGCCCTGGCTATGCTGTCCAAGTCCAGTCTTCAGTTCGTGCTGGCCACCAGCGTGGCCCTGGCTGCCGGCTTCCTGGCCTGGTACTACATGTGAAGGACTCGCCGGCCCGCCCCGCCCCGCCGGACCCAGGGCCGCCCCAGGAGGCTGGCACGCGCAGGGTCTGAACAAGCAGCCAATAAAGCCAGATGCCAACGGCTCCACCTGGCAGTATCCTCTCTGCGGGCAGGCGCCGAGCTGCGCTCAGCCCGGCCACCCTGCAGCCCCCAAGCGGTGGCACTGGGGCCAGCCTCCTGGCTGAGCCCCTAGAACCAGCTCTGCCCCCGGAGCGCCCACATCTCCACTCCCAGGCTCACTCCCACAACCGCCTGGTGTCGGGCCTTCCCTCCCCCATGGCCGGGGCTGCTCTAGCTCCGCGGGAGGGCGGGGTGGTCTTGGGCGGCAGCGGGTAAGCGACGTAGCACCTTGCCTCAGAGACCCCAGGAGCTCCAGCCCGGCAGCTGGCAGCCCCCAAGCATCTGTGCGGCCAAGGCCTGTTGCTCTGACCTGTGTAAATGCTACAGCGTTCAATAAAGAGGACTGACGGCCGCCGCCTCCTGCCTGGCGTGGTGTCCCCTTCACGTCGCCCTGGCCCCTCCTGTCCTGGTGCCCCACGTGCCGCTGGTCACTGTCCAGCAGGCCTTCCCAGGGCGAAGTCATGCTGACCTCTCACTTGAGCCCTTCAATTTCATTGTCCTGTAGTTCCCTGACTCCGAAGGGCTTTGGAGGGTCCCCACTTTGCATCCAATGAGGATACAAAAGCATGTGTTTGTGTAACAGTCCCATGTTTGCAACAGCTGTGAGCGAGTGTGTGTGTGACTAGGACTTGGCTGTCCTGCACGCTGCTTGGACAGAGCAGAGGGGGCTCCTGAGCCAGCCTGGGGCTCAGGCTGCTGTTCCCCTCCCATCACCCTCAGGCCAGAAGCCTCAGGCCTGTGGCTCTGCCTCACTTAGGGGAACACGGTGCCCACCTGCGGCTGGCTGACTTGGGGTGGGGGGTGTCGCTCAAGGAGACACCAGCACTGTGGCGCTGGCTGCCTGTGCCCAGATCATCAGTCACACTGGACTGACTTGTCACCGGGCAGCTGGGCAGTCTGGACTGCATGAGCACCCAAGAGCGGGGACTTAGATTGTCTGAAACTCCACCCTGCCCCTCCCAAAGAAGGAAGCCAGGCGAGTGAGCAGAGGCGCGGGGGAGTGAAAGGCCAATTTAATGAGAAACTACGAACGGAGACCGGCCACAGTTCACAGTGAGGGGGGCCATGCAGTGGCGGTGCGAGACCAGGAGGGGGCGGCAGCAGGGGACAGCAGTCCGCGTGAGCGGGTCTGCAAGAGACCTCAGCAGGAGACTGGGGCAGGCCCAGGCGGGGCTGGTGTCCAGCAGGGGGCTGCGTCTTCTGGTCCCCTACCCAAGGCCACAGCTGCTCCTGTGGCGCCTGTGGGGTAGCAAGCGCCGCTGGGAGGGGACCGAGGCAGCCCACGGGCCAGGCCTCCCTACGACCAGCCCTGGCTGAGACGCGCCAGCCACCGGGCAGCAAGAACCTAGTGTGGCAGAGGGCAAGGGTCCTGGGCATTGGTTCTTTCAGCCCCAGTGTGGACAGGTACGTGGAGGTGTGGCCAGAGTGGGCGCTGGCAGGAGAGGCCAGTTCCTCCGCGGCAAGCACAGCACGGTCGCTCGGCCGGGTACCTGCGCGTCGCTGCGTTGCGGCCTTACCTACGGTGGCCCCGGGCATAAGGTGTTGAGTCCTGAGAGTTCTGAGGGTCAGAGCCATTCCTTCTGACCGTCATGCCCACCGCTAGTGCCCCAGAAGCAAACCTGGCCTCCTGGCCCTGTCCTGTTTGGGGCCTGCAGGTCCGAAACCACTGGCTCCAGGCCCCGGGCCTGGCGAACCCATTACTGCCGTCTGCTTTTGGCCGAGGGAGCCAGGGCCGAACCCATACCTGGTCCAGAAATGAAGGCCACCGTGCGCGGACACCTGCCCGGCTCGCCTGCTGGTCACACCAGCAGCAGCTGGCACACAGGCTCTGCCACCCGCCACCTGCTCACCCCTGGCCGTAAATCCAACAGTTTTTGCTGAAAGAGTCAGATGCTCAGGGTAGGGCGAGGCGAAGAGGACAAGATGTCCAGGGGGCTGGGGGACAGCTTCCGCCCCCAAGGGAGTGGGGAAGCGCCGCTGAGTGCGGGGACAAAGCACAGGGGTCGGATGGTCGGCGGGGCCCGCCGGCTTCGCTAGCACAGGCGCTTGTACGTGTAGATGTAGGCTTTGCAGCTGGGGCACGTGTGCGTCACGTCCTTGAAGTCGTTGATGAGGCAGGGGATCAGGCAGCAGCCCAGGTCACACCTGCAGCGGAGAGAGGGGTGGGCGGGCCTGAGGGCCGGCCGGGGGCCTGAGCCCCGCCCCTGCCCCAGCGCCCGCCCGCCACCTACCCCATGAAGCAGCAGAAGAAGCCCAGCACGAAGTTCATCAGGCCGATCTCGTAGGAGATTTTGGTGGTGATGGCCTGCTGGCAGTGGGGGCACACCGTCTGCACGGGAGCACCCTCGAAGATCTCCCCCTGCAGCACTGTCACCGTGGTAGCTGCCCCCGAAGGGACCAGGACTGTGGCCGTGTGGCCCCCAGGCCCTGGGTAGGGGCCCGGCGGGTAGGGCCCCGGCGGGTAGTAGCCCATGGGGGCGTGGGGGCCTGGAGGAGGGTAGAAGCCTGGAACAGCACAGAAGCAGTGGACAGGTCACTGGCTGGCCCTACCCCTGGACAGATGGGCACAAAAGCCCCATAGCCCCACACCCAGGCTGCAGGGGAGGTGCTGGGGCAGGGCCTTGGGCCTCGGCCACCCACATCCTGGCCAGTGTGGCAAAGAGCTGGGCGCCATCCTGCCCTCTGAGGACACGCTGGGGGCTGGGCTAGCGTTGCGGGCTCTGCAGCCCTCCAGTGCCTGCCAGTTACTGGGGCAACGGGGCCACCCACCTGCTGCGCCAGCCCTTGCACAGGACCAGCCACCCCTCTGGAGGCCGCTGGGTGAGCCGGAGCCCAGGCTCCCCAGGGCCGGGTCTCTGGCCCGGAGACACCTTCCCAGGCCCCCACCCTGGAGGGCTGCGTGTGCAGGCCCGGCCCACTCACCTGGAGGCACGTAAGTGCCATCTGCATTCACATGCGGGGGGATGAAGCCAGGCTGGGGCATTGGGTGGCCCGGCGGCTCATAGGGCGGGGGGCCGACGTCCGCAGGAGGCAGAGACATGCCCGGCGGGGGCTGCATCACGGCTGGGGAGGAGCGGCCTGGACAGGCAGGAAGAGATGGCTCAGGGCCCGGCCCAGCTGAGGGGAGGCTGCTCCGGCACTCGGCTGGGCCCGGGACAGGGCACTTCTCACTCAGCCCTACCTGGGGTGGATGGGGCTCCACTTTTTTCCTCCAAAAGTGGGGCTGTGGGGCCCCCAGGATAGGGAGGGGGAGGCTCATTCGACGACATCTTCACTGTCTTCTGGACCTGAAGGGAAGGCCCAGAGGGGAGCTCAGCTTCCAGCCCCCCAAGTGCCGAGGGGCTGCTGCACAAGGTGGGTGACGGCCTCAGCTGCAGGTGCCACACACCTGGGACTCCCCTGCAGGTGTCCCCTGCCCTTGGTCCCTTCCACGTAAATCCCCAGGTCTGTGGATGACGTCCTGGGAGAGCGGCCCCAGGACACCCACCATGCTGGAGGCAACCAGGGCGAAGCTACCCCTCGGCCGCCGTCCCAGCTTCCCACCAGAGGGCAGCCTGGGGAGGCAGGAAGGACCCCCCAGGACAGTTTGGGTGCTGGTCCACTTGCCCCCACCGGCGGGAGCCCACTGTCGCCCAGGGCACTGGGAGCCACTTGTGAAGGGGCCAGGGAGAAATTTTACCTCAAGTCCCAGATGCTCAGGAGGCGGCGGTGAGGCGCTCGCTGCCAGCCAGGCGGACACGCAGGGCTCGGGGGCTAGGGTGTGACAGGCAGAACCTGACTCCTGGCTCCACCCACACCCTCTCCCGTCACCCAGAACCACCTGGCATCCCCACGCGCCAGTCCTGCCCTTCTCGGCTTCCTGCTCCCCACCAGGCCACACCAGCCCGGGCCCCCTTCTCTGTTGCCTCTGGGGCAGGGAGCTGGCTCGAGCAGGGGCTTCCCTCCGCTCGTGGTCTCGGAAGCTGAAGAGCAGTCACATTCTGAAGTGGGACTCACTTTGCTTTTTTAGAACTGAGAGTGAAATGATGGACAGTCCATCAGCCCAAAGACACAGTGACGCGGCTCTTCACACAGCCCTCCAGAGCCGGGCCTCTGGCCAGGTGCGTCTGGGCCAGAGCTGGAATATTAAGTGGAAGAAGCCAGCGACAAGGCAGGGACTGAATTCAAGCAAGAAAAGGCGAAAAGATAAGTTCGTCAAGATTAAAACCTGTGCTATCAGAAGTGAAAAGTGGCCCCAGAGCAGGAGAAAGTGCACGCAGCTTGCTCCAGGCCCCACCTCAGACCTAGGCAAGTCTGCATGCCAGCCTGCAGCGCCCGGACAAAGGCTCTGAGCCGACATTTCTCCAAAGACAAATGCCCCACAGACGCACTGAAAGATGCTGACCGTTGCTAGCAAATGAAGTCACAATGAGGTACCCACTGGGAGGGTAAAAAGTAGCACATCACGTAGAAAAAAATTGTTAATTCTTGGGGAAGTACCCAAAAGTAGAATATCTGGGAACTTTTATTGGAAAACTATTGCTTTGGAACTTGGCGCTTTATCTTTCTTCTATTTTTATTATCTGTAGTCTGCACAACCACCCAGCTGCCACTGCAAAGACTGGGGGTGACCACAGAGGCCACAGCCTCAGGGCCGTAGATGGAGCTTCTGTTTGCCTTCTGTTGGATTTTAAAGCCACGAGGCAATGCCATCTCACGCCCCTGCCGATAGCACATATTGAGAAGACCCCGGACAGTGAGTGTTGGAGGGATGTGGGGGAAGACGAGCCCCACTACACTGCTGGTGCAGTGCAAACTGGCAGCCATGGAAGGCAGCCGGTCTAAAGCTAAAAGTGGAAGTAACGTAGGACTCAGCAGTCCCACTCCTTGGAGAATATGAAACCATCATCAGGACACCCCCGTCCCAGTGTTCAGAGCAGTGCTAGTTACAGTTGCAAGAACAGAGAAGCAGCTGAAATGCCCCAGACACATGGCTGTATTAAGATGTAACATGACCACATGATGGAGTACTATGCAGCTAGGAAAAGAGAAAATGCCTTTTTGAAACAAAATGGGCATTTGAAAGAATTAGTGCAGCAAAGTATGTCACAATGATAACAAAAAAAAAAAACAAACCCTGCATATTTACACAGTTCAATCACTCAAAAACCAGTGGACATGAATAAACGGTCCGAGGGCTGGAGGTTAAGAGGGAGGGGAGCAGAGTTGGTCCTTCAGGCAGAGACCTACCTCCAAGAAAATGTCAATATCAAAGGATGTTCACAAGGAATGTCCCCAGATGTTACTGTGGCAACACTGCAAGCCTCTGAGTGGGCCCAGTGCACTTGGCACTGTCATAAACAAGAACGGAATTTGCCAAGAGAATGTTCACACCAAGCATCTGAAGCACTCAAAGGGACAAGGCAGTTTCCTGAAACGTGTGAAGGAAAACGACAGAAGCAGCAGGAAGCGCGCGAGGTGCTCGGGTTCGGTGGAAGCACCGGCCCACTCCAAGCGGCGCAGCTGTGAGACCGTGGCACTGGGAGGAGAGGAGCTGCCGGCCCCTCCCGAGGGCCCCCGGAGCACAGGTACGAAAATAAAGGACCACGAGGCTTATGACTCGCACCCTGGCACCTGCCCGGTGTGGCCGTTCCCCACATGCACCCCGTGTTAGTCCAGCAGGCGGGGAGGACACAGACCGAGGGTCGCCGCTGGGCTGACATTACCCAGCTCTGTGTGCACGAATGAATAAACCTTTTTTTAAAAAAAAGCTGCAGGGCCCTCCCTGGTGGCGCAGCGGGTTGAAGCACAGCACAAAGAATCTAAAGCCACTTCCGCATGAGTTCGATCCCCGCCTTCCCGGGGGGTGACCACATGGCGCGGCAGACCTCTCCTGACCCGCCCGCTGCTCCCCTCAGCAGTGGACTTCGTCGACCTGCCTATTCTGCTCCCCACTCTGTCTCTGGTGAAGCCTCTCACCCTCCACATCTCTGGCCTGTACCCCAGTTCTGTACAAATAAATAAAAAAATCTTTAAAAAAAAAGCTGCAAAGACCAGCCCCATCCTCCGTCCGCGCCGGCCCTCCCAGTCAGTGGCTGGCCAGCGAGAAGCCGCCGTGTTGCAGGCTGCTCTTGCCCAGACCCCTGGCAGGCTGGCCAGCCCGAGCCCAGGCCTCCGGCTCCAGACACCGCGCCGGCCCCACAAGCACCGGTTCCCTGCTGGCCACTTGCAACGTGGAGCTGAGTCCTCAACACCAGTCCCCCGCCAGGAAGGCCCGAGGACACCTGAAGGGGACGCCACGCTCACGGCGCTGCGCCCAGCGTGCAGGGGCCAGTGGGCAGCGCTGGCTCATGATGGTGAGCACTGCTGGGGGACCTGGCAGTGCCGACACCCCGTTACAGAAGCCCCCAGTTACGCTGTTCGTATCGCCGCCATGGTCATCAGGAACGTTCGGTTACTGAGAAGCGGGTCAAGCTCACAGCGGCTGGTACAAGTCTTTTCAAACTTTCTCATTTCTTTCGAAAGTTTAAATTTTACTGCCAGCAACGTACTGTGAGTCATTGACCATGCAGAGAGCAAAGGAGCCGAGACTCCCCTGAAGTAGCAGCTACTTGCACACCGCAGCTGCGCGCCCTGTTCCTGATAAAGGGGCTACGGGCGGCACGCGGCCAGCACCTGAGCGCTGGGGACAGGGCACGGCCACGGCTCGCGCCTTGGTATTCTGCTGCTTTTCCTGCAGCTGCCGTGGGCGTGCTCGCTCACGCCGGTGTGCGCTCGAGTCGGGGCCGCGGCGCCCCGGCCAGCCGGCACGACAGTGGAGGACAAAAGCCGGCACCTTCCTGCTCCCAGTGAGAGCCTGACCTCGGGGCCGGCCCTGCAGGAAGCCTGGACTGGGGCTCGGATGTGTGTGCTCGCGACAGGTCCACTGCAGCCCCACTGGGATGGCACCGAGCCTGGGTCTCCCCGGTGGAGTGCACCCCAACGTGGGCCTGGCACACGGGGACCCCAGCAAATGGGCCTGCGACGCTCACGCACCACTCCCAAGGGAAGGCAGGCACTGGAGCTTCGGCGGTGTCTGAGCCCGGGAGCGGGGCGCTGCTGCTGAGCACACCTCGGCGGCGCCCAGCCCCAGGGGTGCGTTCACCCCTTCCAGGGCCTGCCTGGACTGCCCAGTCTGAAAGGCCCCGGGAGGCGCCACCCACAGGCCCCGGGACAGCTGCAGGGTCACGCTCCCCGCTCCCCAGAGCCACTTCCCCCCCAGCCATGGCGCCGGGCTGCCAGCTGGCTTCTGAGGCCCCTCTGTCCCCAGGAGGCAGGCTCCGGGCTTCTGGCCAAGAGAGGGCTTTCGGTTTGCCGGGGAGCCTGGAAGGTCGCCTCGAGCGGGCCTGCAGCTTCCCCTGGGTTAGCAAAGAGGCGTCCACTGCTCGGGAGGGGCTGGCCAAACACCCTGAGGCCAGAGCACCCCCTCCCCAGGAGCAGGGCCCGGCAGAGGACAGGCCCCGCCAGGGAGCAGCCTGGGTGGCGCACGGGCCTCCAGGGAGGACAAGGACAGGCCAGGACCACAGGGGCCTCCTGCCCGCCCGCTGCCCCCAGAGGGAGTGTGGGGCCTGAGGCTGGGGTGGGAAAAGCCACAGCCTGTCCTGGAGGCCGGGGCCCCGGCTGTGGACCGATCTGCCCGGGCTGGCCGCGGAACCCGGACGTCACACGCTATCCTGCTCCCCGTCCCGGGGGCGGGCTCAGGGACAGCCTGTTCTGCGAGCAGAGGCCGGGGGAGGGGACGGGGCTCCTCCGGCAGAGGCGGCCATCTGTTCGCAGGGACGGTGCGCAGCACCTACTCGGTGCCAGGTAGCAGGGCGGGGGCGCAGTCCCTGCCTTCTGGAGGGACAGCGCTGGACGGCACCCCAAGCCTAGGGCAAGCGGCGGCCGAGGCCTAGGGCTGCGGGAGGAAACGGGCCTGTCGGGCGGGAACGTGCCTCTGACTGGTCAGGAGGTGGCGGGCTCGCCAC
Source organism: Condylura cristata (assembly GCF_000260355.1). Taxonomy (NCBI): domain Eukaryota; kingdom Metazoa; phylum Chordata; class Mammalia; order Eulipotyphla; family Talpidae; genus Condylura; species Condylura cristata. The sequence goes on along the minus strand of NW_004567133.1, from coordinate 19,080,069 downwards.
CACGGCAGAGGGGGCGCGGCAGTGGCCGACGTGAGCCTGGGGCTCAGGAGGGGGGCACCCGGGACCCGCCCCGAGGCACTCCAGCGGAGACCCCAGAGCCCGGGCCGCGAGGACCCCGGCAGCCCGCACAGCACCCTGGCCCTTCTCTGCCAACTGGCTTCAGGGTGCCCGGCCCTGCCCCCAGCACCGTCAGCCCCGGGGACAGAGGCGCTGACTCCCCGGGTGCAGGGCTCCCCGGCACCCCCGACGACCGCGTCAGCCCACACAAGTCACACGGCCACCAAGCATGGGGTCCGGGCGGGCAAGAAGGCTGCACGTCGGGTCAGGACCCCGTGAGTGGGGGCCAGGGTGCAGCTGGCACTGCCGGGCAGCGCTGCGGATGGCCGCCCCTCAGAAGGAGTGCGCAGGGCGAGGGGCAAAAGGGCCCCGCCACAGGCGCCTCAGTCGGGGCGTCGCCCGCCTGGCAGGCACCTGTGGCCACGTGACGCCACGGGCCAACGAGTGCGAGAGGCGTCTGGGCCCTGGGAAGGCGCGAGGGCCAGGCAGACGGACTCCTTCACCTGCCCTCCTGACCGCGGCCCGCATCTGGCCTGACAGACGCGCGCGAGTGCCCTTGTGGGAGGGAGCCACGCTCAGGAAACCTGAGGCGCCGGCGCAGTGGCCAGCACTGCCCGTCCCCAGGGACCGCGTGCCGGCCAGGCCTGATGCGAACGCTCGACGCTGCCGCAGTGGCCAGAAGCTACCCGGAATGGCTAACTTCCAGTGAACGGAAACAAGGACGGAAACAAGCACGGCGAGAGACGGCGGCGGCCGAGGGCTGAGGGCGCCACATGTGTCCGTGGAGGCGCAACCCCACGGGCCGTTACCTGACTCTCCAGCTCACACGGCCTCCTCCAGCGTGGAGGCCAGCGCAGGCCCGGTGCTGCCAAGACGTGGCCGGGGGTCCGTGCGACCTACGAGCGGCGCAGCCCGCTGCCCGCTGGCCTTCCAGTGCCGGCAGCGAGAGACGGACTGGGTGGGGCCGCACACCGGGCGCTCGGCTCACCTCCCAGCGGCGCAGCAGGGACCCGAGGCCACCACGAAGGCCAGGCTGGCCCCAGCCGCCCCGGAGACGGAGAGCGGGGGAGGCCGCACTGGCAGGGAGACGGAGCGCCGGCACGGAACAGACAGGCCGCAGCCACAAGCGAGGGCAGGCGGGTGCCCGTGCGGCTCCAAGAACCACCACCCAGCACAGTGCAGATGCGGCCCCGGGAAGAAAACCTCACCGCGGCCTCCTGGGCGGGCACGACGCCCCTGGGTCGGCCCGCTAGGCCAGTCGGGCCCCGAGACCAGGGCTC
>NW_004567133.1:19076214-19078317 GCF_000260355.1 Condylura cristata | reverse complement strand
CTGCCACCCACACAGGCGAGAGGCCGCCAGGCGGGCGGCGCAAAGCGGGGCGCGCTGCAGACCGGAGGCCCCTGCCGCTGGCCCCCTCTGCTCCCAGTGCTGGCAGCGGGGCGCTTCTCTCTCGGAGTGCAGGCCAGGCGCCTCAGACCTCAGAGGAAATCCGTCCCCTCCCGGTCTGTTTGCCCTGGAAGGCAAAGCGCACACCCTGGGCAGATCTGAATGCAGGGTGAGTTGACACTGTTGAACACACGACGTGCCTGGCTCGGTCCGTTTTTCCTGGACCCTCGTGACACCCCCCTGTGCTAAGAATCGACGGTGCTGGTTCACCCAGTGGGCAGCGAGGCCGTGCGGCACTGCCAGAGCCCCAAGAGGCATGAGAAGATTTCCTGAAGGATGACCCCGCGCCAGCGAGTGCGTGCCAACCGCTCGCACGCGGAGTCAGTGCGACTGGCCACTGCTTCCACTCCAGCGCAGGGCCCTGGCCCTCTCAGGGCCGAGACTGCGGGTCCTCGTCCGGCTGCCGCTGTTCACCTGATGCAGCGAGGCTCCTGGAGGCCGTGCCTGGCTGCACAGCGTGCAGGGACAGCGCGCCGTGGTCTGCTGGGCAGGCCCCGAGCCTGGCGTCCGGGCTGGGGGGCGGCCGCAGACGGCTTCTCCTGCGTGGGTGGCCAGCCCCGACCTCCGCAGCACCTAGCTGCAAAGCAGCTCTGCCACCTCGCGTGGCGTGCGCGGGACAGCCCGGTTGCGTGGTGCTGGTCCGCCACGCACATCTCCTTCCCTGCAGCCTGTTCCCACGTGCTCCACAGCACAACCGCTGCCTGGCCCCTGCCCCTCCACCCCGGGCCTTCTCTGCAGCACGCCCCCGCAGGCTGCCCTCCGGGAGGCCACACTTCCTGTCCGCTAGGGGTCAGAACATGCCCGCACCCTGCGCACAGCGCTTCCGAAGCCGAGCCGTAGTTTCGCAGGCTCTGTCCCTCTCTTCCTCTCAGGCAACCACACAGGGCTGGCAGTTGTTTGTGGCTACACAGCGAAGGACCTGCCCCCAAGGGCCTCTGAGCCCGTCAGCTGTGCGACAGGCCCTGCTCCCAGGGCCTGTGGGACACCAGAGCAGCAGGGCGCGGCGGCGAGCCCTGGCTGCGCAGGACTCTGCAGGCAGGTCCTGAGCGAGCTTCCTGCAGCACAGAGCCCAGGCGGCCAGGGCACCCCGCCTGCGGACACACTGCGGGAGCTCCCTCCCGAAGCCGCTGCTTCTGCTCTTAGGAGGGTTCTAGAATCACAGGCTGCTGTTCTCAGATCTTTGTAAGGGCACATGTAAAGCTCTCTCCTGGTTCCAGAGCTTAGCTTGCGAAAAGCCTCCCTCAGCTTCTCAGGCAGGAGACTTTCAGCCCAGGGCTTCTGTTCATTAAAAGCAAACAAGCCAGAGAAGTTCTAAGACTCTACAGCTACAGAACACACTGGAAGCGCACGGAGAAGATGGACCTGTTGGTTAGGTTGCGGTAAGTACAACGAAGTGCTGGCTGTCGGGGGCACTCACTGAGAAATTTCTTCGATTTCTCTGTGTGTTTGCAATGTTTCCTAATGAGATACTGCAGCAGGAGGACGTCTTTGGAGACAGCAAGTGACTGAGAACTTTTCCAAGGAAGGGCAGAGAGCAAGGTGAGCTGGCACACCGCCCAAGTCCGGGTCATCCCCGAGGAAGAACGAAGTGCCAGGGAGAGCGGTCACGCCGGCAGAGGCCCTGTCCTGTCCAGCAGCTGGCCCAGGATTCGCCCCTGGGCGCAGCCCTCGCCCAGACCCTCCATCCTCCAGGACAGAGGCTCTCAACCCCAAGCGCACCTGGCGTGTGGAAACCCTAAGCGCGGACCCACACCCACAACTGCTGAATCAGAAGCGCTGGGTGGGCTTCGAAGCAGGGGCCCGCAGGCCAGGCCTGGAGACGCTTCGAGCCGCTCACTCCTTACCTGACACCTGTTGAGAGGTCTCTGAGAAGGTTCAGAGGAAATCGGCAGCACCCTGCCCCCACAAGCAAGCCAAGCGCCCAAGGCCGGGCTCGCACGAGCTCACCGACACAGGTCCGGGGAGGCGGGGGCCGGGCCCGGAGCC
>NW_004567133.1:19072827-19075432 GCF_000260355.1 Condylura cristata | reverse complement strand
GGGCCGAGCGACTCACCGTGCCCGCGGCGCCCGCGGCGCCCGCAGCAGCAGGAGGGCCTCTCCGCAGCTCGCCCTGGCGCGTCTGTCAGAAGGAGGCGGGTAGGCTCTGGAGCGCGGCCGAGAACTGTGGCGTCACGGCGGGGGCGGGGCCGGGGCCACGTGACCCGCAGGTGACGTCAGGGCCGAGGCTCGGACCGGCCAGTGGGGAGACCGGATGGCTCCGCTCCGGCCCCCCCCAGCGCCAGGCGCGCGCCTGGTCACTCAGCCGCCGTCACGCCGCCGGCGTGCTGACTGCCTGCGACTGCCTGGCGGGGAGGCGGTAGTCACCCCGTGCAGCTCCCTGCCGAGGTTGCGCGCTGCCCCTCACTCCAGCGCCCATGCTGTGAAACAGTGAGTCGGGCCTCCCTGGTGGCGCCCCGGGATAGGACGCAACACTGCAAGCGAATCGCTTCAGTTCGATCCCCCGCCCTGGAGGTGACCCACAGGGCGCGGCAGAACTCTTCTGACCCGCCCACTGCTCCCCTCAGCAGTGTACTTTGTCAGTTCGCCTGTTCTGCTCCCCATTCTGTCTCTGGTGAAGCCTCTCACCGTCCTTGCACCTCTGGCTTGCACCCCAGTTCTGTATGCATACATAAATAAAAATCTTAAAAAAAAAATAAAACAGTATATCCCAGTGAGAATGGCACATCTTAAAACAACTAACAACAAATGTTGCGAGGATGTGGAGATAAAAGGAATTCTCCTGCACTGCTGGTGGGAATGCAAACTGGTACAACCACTATGGAAAACTGTTTGGAGGTTCCTCAAGCTGCTAAACATGGAGCTTCCATAGGACCCAGCAATCTTATTCCTAGGGATCTACACAAAAATATCGATTCAAAAAGATTACCTGCACTCCCATGTTTATTGCTGCTTTATTCACAATTGGAAAGACATGGAAGCAGCCCAAATGCCCAAAAGTAGATGACTGGATTAGAAAGATGTGGTGCATATACACAATGGAATATTATTCATCAACCAAAAAAAAAGAAACACATGTCCTTTGCAGCAACATGGGTGGAGCTGGAAAAGGTCATGTTTAGTGAGATAAGCCCGAAAGAGAAAGAAAAATACCGGATGGTTTCATTTATAGCAGGAGTATAATGGACCAGGCGAGAAAATAACAAGAATAATGAACAACCATAGACCAGAGACATTTTATGTGGGTGGGGTGAGGAATGGGATCAAAATCAGGGCAGAGTGCACAGGAGTATGGTGACGGCACACGGGTGATTTGGTGATGGGAAGCCCACAGGGATGACACCTGAGATGGAAAAAGGCACAGAATGATGTAAAAATTAAACAATTATATTAATTTGTAAAAAACTGTGTATCCTGCATGCATATGTCTAGTGCATGTTTTAGTTTTGCATTTTTTGGCGCTTATTGTTGATTTCGCTGGCTGTCCTGTCCCCCACCAGGGCACTGAAGTGCTGTGTTCCCCGGAGGCCCAGAAGGCTGCGATGTGCCTCACAGAGAACGTGCCCCTTGGACAAACCGCCACGGCTGAATTACAGTGCTGTTGGCCTTGAACTCACTGATGCACCAGTGGTATTAAATTGGGTGCCTTTAAGTAGCAACAGCCAGCATGGTCACGTGTGGTCAGTGCCTGGCTGGGACCTGACCCAGAGTTACCCAAGCGCAGTGGTTCCACATTTGCCAGTTTGGCGTTTGCAGGGGGGATTCAGAGAGGGTAACTGCCAGCTGTTGTGATGCAATTGACACTTGAAAGAATCATCCAGCAATGAAGAAGCTGGGAGACAGCCCATATGCAACTGAATTTTCCCCTACTAACCATTTGCCTCAAGCCTGGAGACCGGGAGCCAGACCCCGTGGGCTCGTGATTCTTATCCAGACGAGAAATTAAATTAACTTCAAGAGTGGAGTTAGAAGAATAAGAAGATGGAAAGGAAAACTGAACAGAGAGGGGTCCTGCCTGTGTGGCTGCTGAAGGGGCAGAAGCAGGAGTCTCCGTGGCTGTGGAGGGTCTGGGAGCCGGAGTCTCCTGCGGGCCCGCTGGGTCTCCCAGCTTGCGTGGTTTGTTTTCCAGGAAGGAGAGCTGGCGTTGCTGGGCACTGTGTGGGTTTCCTGAGCGTTTAGTTTTTACCGTATTGGGGCACCGTGACTCCAAGCAACTGTTCCTCATTTGATTTGATAAGTGGGCTTGGGGCCCCCTGACCCCAACTGCCTGCCTGCCCAGCCTAACTTCCTCTTCACAATGTTAAAAATAAATACAGGGCCTCCCTGGTGGCACAATGGGTTAAAGCGCAGCACTGCAAAGCTGGCTGCGTCCCCGACCAGGGAGTGACCCCCAGGCACAGCAGACCCCTCCTGTCTCCCGGCTGCCCCCTCCGCAGTGGACTTACTTAGTCTGCCTGTTCTGCTGCCCCAGTCTGTGTCTGGTGAATCCTCTTGCCTGTTCCTCAGTTCTGTGTGCATAAATAAATCTTTTTTAAAAAATAGGGCTCTCCCTGGTGGCACAGCAGGTTAAAGCACAGCACTAAGAAGCTAAAACCACTTCCGCATGAGTTCGATTCCCGCCTGCCCCAGAGGTGACCCACAGGGC
>NW_004567133.1:19069901-19072302 GCF_000260355.1 Condylura cristata | reverse complement strand
GGATGGTTTCACTCATAGCAGGAGTATAGTGTACCAGGTGAGAAAATAACAAAAACAATGAACAACCATAGACCAGAGACATTTTGCGGGGGTGGAGTGGGGAAATGGGATCAAAAATGGGGGGGTGGGGAGGGAAGTGCATAGGATTATGGTGATGGCACACGGGTGATTTGGTGATGGGAAACCTGCGGGGATTACAACTGAGATGGGGAAAAAATGTACAAAATGATGTAAAAATAAACTTACAAAATAAAAAAAGGGGGAGTTTTAAATGTTGACAATGTATTAAATTTAACCCAAGTGCACAAAATATTACCATTTTACTAGTTAGTATAATAAATTAACAGCAAGATCTTTTACATTCATCCCACATACTCAGCTGCAGCTCAGAGACCCAGGAGCCACACACGGCTTGCGGCTTCTGTGTCGGGAGCACAGCCACAGGACAGTCATCCAGCTACGAGCCTCCAGGCAAGGTCTTGTTCTAGGCCTGGAAATATACAGAGTGGAATAAAGCCCAACCTCTGCCCAGCTCAGCTAGGGAGACAGTATTCTAGCTCGCAAGGAGAATTTCAGCAAGAACACTGCGAGTCCAGGAGAGAGCACTTGACAGGAAGCTTCTGAGAGGAGAGACATTTAAAAAGGGTGTGAAGGATTCCCGGGCAGGAGGGGGCCGCCCCACACAGTGAGGGCTGCGTGTGGTCCCGAGACAGCCCAGCGTCTGGGGAAGGCCAGCGCTTCTGTGGCTGGACAGTAGGAAGGGCGGGGACGAGGGTCTCGTAGGCCAGCATTGGAATGTAAGCGTTGCTCTCTTCAGGCACTATGGGGCACACTGAGCGTTCCCAGATGGGGGGAGAGTCCCCCCTAATGAGCACCCCCTGGCAGTATGGGGGAGCCTCTATTGATCCAGCTGGCAGGAAGCCCCACTAGAAAAGGAGGTGGCTTGAGAATGAGTCCAGAGCAAAGACCCGTGACTGGAAGAGGATCAGAGAGGAAGGCAGGGGCGGAGGGGATGGCTGTGCCGTGAGGTCGAGGTGGGGGACGGGACAGGATATGTGGACCTCACCTGCCAGGGACCGGCTGAAGGTTCTCTACGCCCGCGCACTGAATGGCGGAGCTGAGACTCTCCCAGCACGTTCCCAGCGCTCCTAGCGCCCTGCCTCAGTTCCCTCACTCACCAGCAGACTGCCACCCCTGCTGGCTTCAAGAAGTGAAGGGGGGAGGCCCTCCCTGGGGCGCAAAACTAAAGCGCAGCACTGCAAGCTGGCCATGGCCGCCTCAACACTAGTCCGATCCCCGGCCCACAGGGAGTGACCCCAGGGCTCAGCGGACCTCTCCTGACCCGCCCGCTGCTCCCCTCAGCAGTGGACTTCATCCATCTGCCTGTTCTGCTCCCCACTTTGTCTCTGGGGAATCCTCTCACCCACCTGTATCCCCATTTCTGTATGTATAAATAAGTGCAACTTTAAAAAAAATGACGAAGTGATTGAATGTATTTGTTCTTAAAACTAAAGATAACCATTCCTCAGGATTAAATTTAGAATCGCCCGCAATTTGACTCTCAGGAATACACCCCAGAGAAATAAAAGCACAGGTCTGCACAAAAACCTTGTATGGGAGCCTCCCTGGTGGTGCAAGTGTTAAGTCGCAGCACTGTGAAGCTCCCTGCAGCCAGGGAGGGACCCCCTGGGTGAGGCAGACCCCTCCGGTCTCCCCAGGGCTCCTCAGCTGTGTATTTCAGTAGACTGACCAGTCCTGCTCCCTGTTGCCTCTGGCCTGCACCCCAGTTCTTGCGTGCATAAATAAACAAATCCAAGAAAAAACCTCGTAAACATCACCCTCAGCATGCTGATAAGCGTGTATGTCCACTTTTATCATGGCACAGAAGTGGAACCAGCCCATCGACGATAAATAAAACGTGGCCCGCCCACCCCTGCCATGATCACTGGGCCCTAGAAGCAATGACGTTCTGGGCAGCAAGACGCGGGGCGCAGAGCGAAGGCCCCAGAGCGTGCGGTCTGTTCACACGCCATGTTCAAGCGCAGGCGTGCAGACAGAACAGCGGGGAAGTGGGGTGCCTGCTAGTCCTAGGGGTTCCCTTTGGGGGCAACGAATGTGTTCTCAACGCGTCACTTGGCCGCACAACTGTGAGTTTGCTGGAAACCACGGACGTGAGGCTTCCGTGGGCGAATCGTGCGGGGTGTGTGCTGGCGCTCCCTAAAGCGGTCACCGAACGGGCAGAGACCGCGGGCACAGCCGCTGGGAGCCACCGGGGCGGGCGCGAGGACAGAGAGGCGGCGCCCGGAGGCCCTCAGCTGGGCCGGGCGGAGGGGACCCCTGCACCCTCAGGCCGGTGCTGGGTGGGGCTGGGGGCTGCCTTATACGCTCGCGGGGGCTGAGC
>NW_004567133.1:19066863-19069466 GCF_000260355.1 Condylura cristata | reverse complement strand
GCAGCACTTGCAGCATTTCCACACGCACAGCAACCCCATGTGGAAGTTCAATTTTCCACTCAGCATGCAGGGAGATAAGACTCAGAGAGGGTAAGTCATTTGCACAAGGTCACACAGCGGCCGAGAAAGCGTCCTGGGCAGAAACCATGGCCCCGAAGAGGGCAGGTCTTTGAGCGCTGGCGTCTGCCCTCGGCAGCCTCAGGCCTTCTGCGGGGGGCTGGGAGAGCTGGGCCCCAGCCAGCCTGCAGGCTGAGCGGGGCTGGGAGGGGCGTCCGTGGCTGTTAGCTGCACCTGAGGGCCTTTAAGCCAGCCGAGGCGGGTGTGGGCGTGGGGAGGCCATGCTGACATGCCCGACAGCAGGAGGCAGAGGGGCGCTGAGACGCCCCTGCTCCGGGAATGGGCGCCCCGGCAGCATTTGGCCGGGCCCAGAGTCTGCTCGACTCTTCGGCTCTTCTCCACATTCTCCTGCTCAAACCTGGGCTGTGTTAACCCCCACAGCTCTGTTTTCCTTCCTGACTCTCGAGACTTCTGGGGCAAGCTGCCTGGCCACCAGCTGCCCACACGCGGGCCACAGTCTGACACGGCCAACGGGCGCGAACGGAAAGGCTGGCACCGCCCGCCTCTGCAGCCCCTGCCCGTGCCTGCCCGGAAGCAGGCCCTGTTGTCCACGTTCTGTGGTGTCCTAGCAACCACAACTCTCACCCGAGTTCTGGCCAGCACAGGGCCATTTTCTCCCTGACCCCAGGCCGCCGAGGACCTGTCGGTGTGGCCCGAGTGCACTGCAGGCCCCCCCGGCCGCTCTCTCCGAAGCGCGCAACGCAGCACAGCGCCCGGCGGCGGCATGAGCTTCTCACTCACCTTCACGGAGCTGGTCAACATGGCCATCCCGCAGGGCGGCATCATCAACTTCAAGGCCCTGCACATGGTGCTGCAGGGCATCCTGGAGCACATCCACATGGCCGACCTCAAGAAGGCGCTCACAGGCGACGAGGACTTCCTGCAGACCGCGGGCGTGGCGTTCGTGCCCCGGGAGGGCGACGCCCAGCCCATGCTCAGCCCCACCAAGAGGATCGGCAACGTCTTCGACCACGTGGTGGGCCGCATGGACAGGATAGAGAGCCAGCTGGCTGCCCTGCAGGACCTGCCCTCCACCGTGCAGCTGCTGGAGGGCAGCCACGGCTCCGGCAGGCCCGCCGAGGGGCTGTGGCACCTGATCAAGCTCCGGAAGATGGTGGAGGGCAACGAAGAAGCCCTCGCCAAGGTGAGCCGCAGCCTCCTCCGCTGGCCCCCGACCCGGGACCCTGTCGCCTGGGCCCCCGGGGCCCCCCGGGGACAGCTGGGGCATTTGGCTTTGGAGCCAGCCCACACCAACGCCCCAGGCGCATCCGTGCCCCAGGCCGCCCCGAGCCCCAGGCAGCGCCAGTCCCTCGAGTGGCTACGGAAGCCACACCAGGCCTGGCAGGCCCCGCCCTCCTGCCGGGCTGGCACATTCAGGAGGTGGGAGCCGAATGCAGGCGCAGGGCAGGAGTGGGAGGCAGGGGCTGCTTGGTGGTTTGGGGGTCTTTCGGGGGGGTGGAGGTCTTGATGTGGAGGGTGGTTGCACGAGGCTGTGGGCACACCAAGTGCCACCAGGACCTACGACGGGGGAGGGGGCGCCCTTCCTGTGGAGTCCGGAGTTTGGATTCTCTCAAGGGAGAGGGACACGAGGGCAGCAGCCTGGCCCTGTGGTGGGCAGGCGGTGCAGAGCGCCCTCCTGCTGGAGCACAGCTGTCCACGCCACTGCGGCCAGCGGCCAGCGCTGTCACCAGTCAGGAGGCTGCCTGGGGTACTACACCTGGCCCCTCCCTCCTCCTCCCGCTGCCCAGAGGGCCAAGGGTCAGAGGGCAGGGGCGCGGGAGCGGGTACCTGCCGGTCACCGCCCAGGTCTGGGTGCACGGTGGAGGACAGACTCACGGGGTGGCTGGAGAAGCGGCCGCTCTGGGCAGGTGCATGGGAAGTGGGGCAGGCTCTGGGGGAGGGGCTGGGTCAGGGGGTTCTGGCACGGTGGACAGCCGGTCAGCAGGCGGACAGCGAGAGCCGCCCTCTCGGAGGAGGGAGGGAGCCCCGTTGGCTGCCCCGGGAGGGGGGCAGTGAGGAGCTGGAGGGCCGGAGCCGGGGTCTCGGGTGCCCGGGGGCATTTGCGGGGCCTGCGGCCGGTGGGCGGGGTGTGGCCGGGGTCTCCCCGCGAGCCGGCCCACAGGGTCTGTGCGCCGGTCCTGGCTCCAGGAGGGGCCCCCTGAGAAACCCCGCGTCCTGTGTGAACCGCAGCGAGGGCGGTCCCTGCTCTGGGCGGAAGAGCGCCCTGCAGCCTGGCCACCGCCAGTGAGACCCCTCTGTGGTCCGAGGGGCTGAGCCTGAGCCAGGCAGGCCCCGCCTTCCCGGCTGAGTGACAGTGCAGGTGTGGCGGGCGCTCTGCGAGCACACGCCCCTGTGGAGGGGCTGGGGTGACCCCTGAAGGAGGCTGGGGTTCTGGAGACACTAAGCGGGGAGGGAGGGGGAGGGGAGGGCGTGCGGAGGAGAGCGCGGTCCATCTTTTCCAGTAGGCCCCGCCCCGCCAGGCCCGG
>NW_004567133.1:19044608-19066074 GCF_000260355.1 Condylura cristata | reverse complement strand
GGCAGCCCGGGGTCAGTGTCCGCACGTGGCCGTCGGCCAGGCAGCCTCATGGCCGAGAATGGCAGCTCGGCTCCGGAAGGTCTCGGAGGGCGGCCTGCTCTAGGCCTCCAAGCCCGCGAGGGCGGAGGGGGAGCCCCCGGCGAGGTGTCTGAAGTGTGGGGACAGCCAGGGCAGGGCCTTCCCCCCGCACCTCACCCCTCATGCAGCTCCCCCACCCCAGGCTCCCTCTCTCAGCTCTCCCCACCTGCCAGGTAGGTCGGGTGCTCACATCTGTTAGCTTCTTGGGGTCCCCAGAGAGGGAAGCCACCCACCGAGCCTCTGCAGAGGCGCGGTGGCCCGGCCCGGGGGCGGCAGCGGGCTCCCCTGCCCTTACAGCCACCCGGGCAGGCGGCGTCCGGCCCCCCGCCAGCGGCAGCTGAGAGAAGGAAGGCGGCGGGAGCTGGGGCGGCCCAGGGCGGGCAGCGCGCCCCTCCGAGCTGCTCCGTGTGGAGGGCGGCCTGTTTGCCGGACACTGCCCCGTCCTCTCGCTGCCCCTCAGTCCATGAAGACGCTGCAGGACCTGCTCACCGACATCTACGCACTCAAAGTCTCCGTCGAGACCCTCAGGAAGGATGTGGACATGCTGAAGGGCATTTTTGAGCAGGTGGGCCCTCCCAGTGGACCCCGTGAGGGCCTTCCGCGTGGCCTCTGGAGCGGGCTGACAGGAGCATCTAGCAAGCCTGATCTTAGTCAGAAAACCCCGCGACACTCAGTCCTGGTTTTAGCAAGATGGAGAATGTATTGGTCAGCGACTACCAGGTCAGAGCCGCCTGCAGGCACAGCTGGATCTAGGTGCTCACACCACCTCAGGTCTGTCTCTCAGCCTTCCTGGGGGGTAGTCAGGTGCACCCCAAGGCTCGGTGACTGCAGGCTTCTCTTCCTCCAACTGAGTGGGAAGGAAAAGTGGTTCCTCTTCTGGAAAGCTCTGAACCTACTGAGAGCTACTGTGCGTGCCCACGGGCGCCCCGTGCCACAAAGTCTTCAACCCAGGCACGTTCTAGCTCCCTGGGGTGCACGGAAAGAACATGGGACCCCCAAATTTGAGGTCACAGCTGGTGAGTCAGCGCTGGGGCCACAAGCCAGGTCTCCACAGCCTCAGGTGGGAGTTGTGCCTGGGGGCTTGCAGCCTGCCCCAGCAACTGGGTCAGCGTGCGGCCGACTGTCACGGCGTGGGTGCCCAGCCTGGGCCGGGCAGCTGGACGAGCAGAAAGGGCCCCTTAGGAGCCTGCTCACAGATCACTCAAAAGGTTTGAGTGGGAAATGGTGGCGCCTCAGGCCCTCAGGAGAGGGCACATGTTTGTCCACTGCAGCTCTTCTTTTCAAAGATTCAGCTATTTATGCAAACAAAGCTGGCGTACAGGCCAGAGGTGCAGGGGGCGAGAGAGCTCCCCAGAGACAGAGCGGGGAGCAGAACAGGCAGATGGACTGAAATCCACTGCTGAGGGAGCAGCGGGGAGACAGGAGGGGTCTGCTGGCCCCGGGGGTCACTCCCTGGCCAGGGATGGAATTCAAGCTGCAGTGGCTGCGGCCAGCTTCATAGGGCTATGCTGTACCCCCTGCGCCCCCAGGGAGGCCCCACAGGCTCTTAAGCAGCCCTGCAGGTGAGCAGCGCTCTTCTGAGAGCGCCGGGGGCTCCCGAGGGGGCACTTCCCTCTCACTTGCCCAGGGCCCCTTCTCCAGCCTTTTCCCACTCACTGGGAAACACCAGAGTGGAGTCTGTCCTCCGGCCTCGGCGCTCCAGGCCCAGGTCCTGGTTTGTGAGGAGGCGCCTGGCGGGGTGCAGGCCCCACCCAGCCTATGGACTTGGCTCATTTCACAGATGCACCCTGAAAAGGTGGATGGTATCTCCAAGGACTTGAGGTTGCAGCATCAGAAGATGAATGCCCTGCAGCGGGAGGTGGTGAGAGCTGCACCCCCCAGCCCTCTTCCCCTCAGCCCCCAGGCTCAGGGTGCCAGGGAGGGAGGGGTACAGAAGCCAGAACCTCAGAAGGCCCGGGCACTGGCGGGGTTCACCCCTCACCCCCAGCCTCCCCCAGACATCTCTGCAGAATAAAGTGCTCTGCGCCCCCAATGCCGAGGACACGGTACTCTGGAGCAGCCTGCACGACGCCATGTTCTCTCCAGTGAGTGCCTGGGGGGCATGGGGGCGCCCTCCAGGCACCCAGAGACCCGCTCACCCAGACTCCTTTCTGGTGGGGCTTCTCTGCAGAGAAAGTCACAACCCCTGCAGGACTCAGAGCTGTGGAAGGTCGCTGAAGAAATCCAGAAGGAAAGCCCCCAGCAGGTCACCAAACTGGCAGTTGAAGCCAGAGCTGCTGGCCAGTCCCAGGAGGCCATCCGGAGGTCCCACCCCCTGCACACCATTGGACATAGTCCTGAGGACTCCACGGAACTAGAGGAAGAGGACTCGGCTCAGGCACACCCGCCCCCCGAGCCCCAGGAGCCGGGCCCACCCCAGGAGCCGGGCCCGCCCCAGGAGCCGGGCCCGCCCCAGGAGCCGGGCCCGCCCCAGGAGCCGGGCCCGCCCCAGGAGCCGGGCCCGCCCCAGGAGCTGGGCCCACCCCAGGAGCCGGGCCCGCCCCAGGAGCCGGGCCCGCCCCAGGAGCTGGGCCTGCCCCAGGTGCTAGAGCCTGGACCTGGACCCTTCGTGCCTGGACTGAGGCCTGTGCTGGGGCCCAGCCTGGCACCCGGGTTTGTGACGGCACCTTGGCCTGTTCTCAGACCTGGGCCTGCCTTTGGGCCTGGGCCTGTCCCTGGGCCTGGTTCGGCCTTTGGGCCAGGACCGGCCTTCGGGCCAGGACCAGCCTTGGGACCCGGGCCAGGACCGGCCTTCGCACCCGGGCCTGTCCCAGGGCCTGGTTTGGCCTTGGGACAGGGACCGGCCTTCGCCCCCGGGCCTATGCCTGGACCCAGGCCTATGCCTGGACTTGCATCTGCCCCAGGCGCTCAGCCAACGCCACCAGGCTTCTGGCCTATGCCACCAGGAGCCTGGTCCCCCAGAGGCTTCTCTGCAGCTAGCCGTTGGCCCTTTTGGGGCACAGACAACTTGTCCGGCCCGCCTGGCCAGCCCCCGAGTGCCAGGGAGCCTCGTGGGCCTGCTAGGCCAGGGCCCCAGTCTTACCAGGTGCTCACGGAAAATGAGCAAGACTCCCCCCAAGAGGTCGCGAGACTCCCTCAGTATGGCGCCTCCAGGGATGGGGCTCCCGGGGACGGGGCCCCCAATGCGTTCCTTAAGGGTGAACCACCTTCCCTTAAACGGCTAAAAACCTCGGCTTCCATTGCCGCGGCCGCCGCCGCCGCCTATGCCGCGGCCGCCGCCGAGGCCGCCGAGGCCGTCAGGGCCACCGTCAGGCTCGTGCAGGACGTCCCCGCCACCAAGCTGGCCACGAGGGCCACCACCGAGGCTGCGTCCGGGCCCCTGGGGGTCTTTGCCGAAGAGCTGGGCGCAGGGTCTTCGCGCGGGGCCACTCAGAACCTCAACAAGGCCGTCCAGGTGGAGGACCTGTCGGAGGGGGACTACGAGGACCTCCCGCTGCTCTACGTGCCGCCCCCCTCCGAGCCGGGCCTGGCGCAGGCCATGCTGGCCGCCAGCCAGGCCGTGACGCCCGAGGAGAAGAAGGACGCCGTCAGGCAGTCCATGAGCCACATCGCCCAGATGCCCGCCCGGCACGACTCGCTGAAGGAGGAGCTGGCCCAGCTCTCGTCCAGGCTGCTGCAGCGCCTCAACTACCTGTGTAGGTCCCGTGGCCGGGCGCTGCCCACTGCCGCAGGGCTGCGGGGCGCCCGCGGGAGCTCTGCCGGTCTGTCCTTCCCAAAAGGATGCGTTTGCGGACGCCCACAGAGCCGGGCGCAGGCTGGAGCTGCGGGGGGAGAGGACTCCCCGGAGACAGCGGGGGCAGAGCAGGCCATGGGCGAGTGCACTGCTGAGGGGCGCCGCGGGGAGGCAGGAGGGGGCAGCTGCGCCCTGGGGTCCCTCCCCGGCGGCATCCGGCTGGTGCTGCAGCGGCTGCGGCCGCCCCCCAGTGCTGCGCCTTAACCCCTGCGCCCCAGGGAGCCCGTGGTCTGCTCCTTTACCACGAGGGCCGTGATGTCCACGAGAAAGGCAGTCGCACGGAGTGGCGTTGGGTGTCACGTGTGGACACCCTGGGGGCACTCGGGCAGCTGGCGGCGGAGCAAGCCCGGCGCTCACGGGCCCCAGCGTGGTCCGGCATCCCCGGGGCCAGGAGACGGCACGGCAGCGGCTCGCGGGACTGAGCCTGCCTGGCTCAGGGCGCTCAGCCCGGCCACGCGGCTGCGTCCCTCCCCGGGGCAGGCCGTGGGCACCCAGAGGCCTGGCCCGGGGTGATCTGGTGCAGCCCTAGCCCTGACCCCTATCACTCCCCCCACCCCTTCCTCTAGCCCCATCCCGAGGGTGGCCCCCAGCTGCCTCCAGGCAATACTGACGTGCTTAGTGAGGACACGTGGTGGGTGCGTGGCCTCGCTCGCACGCCGGCCACCCCACAGGTGGCTCCAGGTGGTTCCCCAAGGCCTGTGCTCATGGCCGGAACCCCCCGTGCTGGTGGGCATCTGGAGGGGGTTCTGGAGTGCAGGGGAACCTGCTGGCACATCACGCGCCGAGGCCAGCGCCGAGCCAGGACAGGCCAGCACTGGTGGCCGCGTGGCGCGGTCCTGCTTGGGCGCAGGGTCAGCCAGCACGCTCTGCTGAGATCGGCCCCGCGGCTGCTCTCTAGACATTTGTGTAACACGTCCCCGCTGGAAGTGTCCCCGACGCGAAGGCCAGGCTCTCGGGTTCCGGGGGACAGCGCCACCTTGCGTGCGGGGTGGGGGGCCGGAGAGGAAGCGCCCCACCCACCTGCCCGCCTTTGCTTCCAGCGGACATCAGAGCCTCCTCCAGGCTCGGGATGACAGTGGACATGCTGCAGGACAAGGTCGGCGAGCTCCTGAAGTCCAGGATGAAGGTCAGTGTCCCTGGCAGAAGGGGTGAGGCGAGCAGGCAGACCCCAAGGCCGCCGGCGGCCCTCGCAGGCCCTGGAGTGGAGGGACCGGCTGGGGGCGGGGCCCAGCGGCAGCTGCGCCGGTGGACCGGAGCCCGCTGGGGGGGCCCCCGTTTGTCCGCGGCGCTGTAGGAGGCAGGCTGCCCCCGCCTGTGCCCCCCGAGCTCCCTCCTGGGGGTGCCTCGGGCCTTGACGGCTGTGTCTCCTCAGGAGGAAGAACTGGAGAGGGTTTGGGGCCACCAGATCGAGGCCATGAAGGACCACTACACTGTGCTGAACAAGTCGGTGGACAGGGTCCAGATTCGCCTGGATGAGTTAAAGGTCCCAGGGCGGCGGCCGGGTGTTGGCCCACGTCCAGACCTCTGCCCGCCACCGAGGCCCCGCGTGTGCCCAAGGCGGGGGAGCCGTGGGGTCTTCTCGGTGTGGTTCCACTTCCGTGAAAGACAGTCAAGCTCCCACAACCCACAGACAGAGGGCCTGGTCAGCATCTTGCTGACCACCAGGTCACTGGCCCCTAGAAGGTATCTGGCCAGACAAAGGCTCAGAACGTGCCCAATGAATGCGGGTGCTTTTTGCACCCGACATCCCCCCAAACCAGCCAACTCTGGGCACCCTGCTCGCGGGGCCTGGCTGGACAGCAGTGAGGGTGGACGCCTGAAGACCATGCCGGTGGGGCCTGGCCCAGAGATGTCCCAGACCATTAGGAGCAGACCCCCTCCCTGGGGTGGAAAGACACAGACCCCACCAGAACCAGCGGAGCCATTTCCACCATCAGAAGGTCCCCTCCCCTCGGTCAGGCGGCCTTCAGGAGGGTGTCGGGGGGCGGGGTGGGAGCCACGTGCCCCACTGTCCTGCGCCGGCCCCATCCCGCCTGCCCTGTGGGCACAGACAGCGTCCTCGGGCCTCCGGGGAATGGCCTGCCCCTTGCTTCTGCTCTTAGGGCATCAAGGCTCAAATAAGAAAACTGGACATGAACAAGGTGGACAAGAAGCTGGTGGAGAAGGAGCTAAGTGAGGTGAGCCGGGGGGCTGCCACCCCACCCTCCTGCCCCCCAGCAGCTGTCTCCCTGAGCCCCCCCTTCTCTAGAAAGCCGACAGAAGCACCCTGGCAGGCAAGGCGAACAGGGTGGACCTGGAGGCGGTGGCAACCGAGCTGAATGAGCTCGTCCAGAGCCTGCTGCTCAAGGTCCTGGGCTACGAGGACGGCTGGAAGAAGGCCCTGGAGCGGCTGAGGAAGGACCTGGAGGCCAAGGTGAGGACCCCGCCCGTCGGCCTCTGCTGCGCTCCCTCACCCCGGCCCGGCCAGCGTTCACTTTCTGAGAGTCAGCACGGGGGCGTGCTCGGCCCCAGGCTCGGGGCCTCGGGGCTCTCTGTCCAGGCGCCATCTGGAGGGCCCGGCCGGGGTGGGGGGCAGCATACTTCTCCCCACGAAGCCCCCGCCTGCCGCTCAGGGGCTCCGTTCGGAGCAGCGACTCCCCCAGAGCGAGGGAGCCTCGGGGCACCAGCAAGGCCACCGGCCTTCATGACGAGCCACAGGCGACAGGTGTCAGCCTCGTCAGGTCTGAAATCTGCCGCGGTGACACAGCCCATCCTGTCCAGTGTGGGGGGCGACCGAGAGGAAGCTATCCCGGTTCCTGGCAGGGGCCGGGGCGGCACTGTTCACTCACTCGGCGTGGCTGACCCCGCGAGCAGACGCGGGCCGTGCTGACACCAGCTGCCCGCTGTGGGCCCCGAGGACCCAGGCCGGTCCGGGGAGCAGCTGGTGCAGCAACAGCACTTCAGAGCTGTCCTGGCTCCGGCACCCTCCCAGCCCCACCGCAGCCCCAACTGCACATGGTGGTTAGAGGCGAACCTCTGGGCCCCGGAGGGAGCCATCTACGACTGGAAAGCCCCACCTTGGAGAACTCAGCCTGCCATTTTCTCACAATATGACATGGAGTTAACCGGCACTCCCACTCCCAGCTCAGGAGAAATTAAACGAAAACTTCTGGCCTCACAAAATGTGCACACGGGTGTCCACAGCAGCACTAACGCCCACCTCCAAGTGGAGACAGCCTGACACCCCGTGAGCACATGGACACGTAAACAGGATGCGAGCTGGCCAGGTCGCGGAGTATTACGCAGCCATGAAAAGTGGTAAAGCCACAACCTGGATAAACCTGGAGAATATGATTCTGAGAACAAGAAGCTGCATACGCAGTCCACATCACACAGGGGTCCTTTTCTAGAAATGTCCAGAATCGGCACTTCTCAAGACAGAAAGTAGATGAGTGGCTTCCAGGGACTAGGAATTTGGGGGAAAATGAGGGATGACTGCTGGTGGGAAAGGGGTTTCTTTGAGAGTGATGGGAATGTTTTCAAATCGTGGCATAGCTCGGTGCATCTCTAAGAGCCACCGACTCTACGTCCCCTAGGCAGACCTGTGTTGAAGGTAACTGGCAGGTCTCGGGCCCCTCGGGGAGAAATGTCTCTGGGGCCCCAGGTTGCAGATGAGCAGTGGGCTTGGCCTCATGTCTGGTAACAGGGGCTCTTGGCCTTCGCCCAGCTCTGCCACGCTCCTCTCCCTGACCACCTCGCTTTCGTGTTTACCTCGGGGTGCTCCCTGGGACTCTCCGTGCTGCAGAGCTGCCTCTGAGGAGGCGGGTGTGCATGGACTCAGCGTCCGGCCTGGCTGCTCACAGTTGGCCCAGAATGACCTGGACAGTCTGCGGGTGGAGCTGGATGAGGTCTGGATGGTGATGCGGAAGCTGCTGCTGGACAGCATCCGATTTGACCCCGACAGAATTGCCGGCTTCCGGAAGTGAGCACCTCCCAGGCTGGGGGCCCCTCCCTCCAGGGGAGTATTGGGATACCCCCAGCCTGTGGGCCTGGCGCAGAGGGGCAGCTTGAGTGTAGGGGTGGGGGATGGGGCTGACTGAATCTTGGGCTGGGGGCAGCGCTGGCCTTGGCTGCAGAGGACGTGTCTCTGTGGAGGCCTTTGCTGCAAATGAGGAAACTGACGCTCAGGGAAGAGCCATGCAAGGCTGGACTGGGCGCCTGGGAGACTCTGGTTCATGGATCACCCTTCTGGCCCCCACGTGTCCACCGTGAGGGGTTACTTTCCAGACAGCTCCTGCTCTTAGAGACCTCCACAGTGTTTGGGGCAAGGAGATAGAGGACACACATGCATCCTCCCACCTCTGCCCAGGCCCCACTGGGGGCCAGCAGGGCCAGGCTGGCCTGGGGTGCAGGTCTGGGGGAGGCCCAGCCCCCAGGCAGCAGAGCCGCCGCTGGGTGGCCTCCCAGGGCCTGGCGCGGCAGCTGAGCCCCACTGTCTTGCAGGAAACTCTTCGAGCGGGTGAAATGCATCTCGTGCGACCGGCAGGTGGACTTGATGTGCAGCCCGTGAGTGTCGCCGCCAGGGGGCGCCCGCACCCGCCCGCCTGAGCTCGTCGCGCCCGGCGCCTGCCCCCACGCACCTGCCCCCACGCACCTGCCCCTTCCTTTCCGCGCGGCACGCTGGCCTGTGTCCAGGGTCGCGGTGGCCTGCCGGGGCTGAGCTGGGGGACGCGGGCTCCCAGCCCGGCGCTCTGGTCCATTTACCGAGGGAAACTCGGTCTGAAGTCACCCGCCTTGCCGGGAGTGGCCGGCGGCTTCCACGCTTCGCAGCCGGTGTGCGTGCGCGTGCGAGCGGCCCAGCGCGCCCCCCGGGACGCCCCGAACCCACACAGGCGCCCACCCCCGCGCCTGTGTCCACGCATCCTCCCCGGGGCGAAGTGTGGGCTCGGGGTGCAGCTTGGCACGGAGCCTGGGGCTTGCGAGCCGCGTGGGTTGCAAGCGGGGTGGGCATTGCGGGACACCCCGTGGCAGGGACAGCCCCCTCATTACCAGCATCCGCTTCCTGTCCTTGAGCCTCTGTGAGTTGAGAGCGGGAACGTGCGTTGTCACATCCATGCGTGTCCAGTCTTCGGGGGTGTTGGCAGCGGGGTGTTGGATTGTAGGATGATTCTGTGGGGTGCTGCCCAGACGCCCTCCGCTGTGGTTAAGAACTAGGGTCTTGTACTGATTGGGCTTCTGGAGTCTCGCCTGGCCGGGGCACCGCCACCCCCATGGTCACCTTCGGCAGGGCTTTGGGGCAACAGCCAGTTTCCCCTCAACCTCAGGTCTCTGGCTGCAGATTTGTTTACAATAGTGTGGGGGAATTAGGGCGGGAGCCGTCGTACAGTCCTCTGGACAGGTCACTCCCCGGGGACAAGCCTCCAGTGCGGAGGGTCTGTGGTGCCCTGGCCAGTCCTGGGCCGGGCAGCAGCCAGCATCACTGCGGCCCCAGCACCAGCTCTGGCAAAGGTGGTTTAAATGGTGCCGAATTCAGTTCTCTTAAGTGTAGGTAAAATTCATCTGCATTCAGGCCTGCTAGATGCCACGTGTGGCCTGTGCCGCTTCCCCGTGGCCTCCTGGTTGCGCTCAGCCAGGGCCAGCGGCGGCCTGTTTCCCCCCGCCTTGTCCCGAGGCCGTGTACACACAGGCCAGTTCCCAGGGGCCGCTCACGCCTCCGACATCACACGCGGTGCAGCAGCACCTCCCGGTGCTGGGCGCCCGCACCCCGGAGGAGCCCCAGCCGCCGTCAGCCCCGGCTCCTCGCCCCAGGCCTGGCCGCCTCCAGCCTTCGCCCAGCTGCTGGAGAGTCCCTGCCGTGGGCTCCGGCGTCCCGGGTGGCTGGTGGCCGCTGCCAGGCACCCGGCGCTGGGCACGCTGGGCCCGTGCGTGGCCTTTGCGGAGGGCCGAGCTTGCGTGTGGGCCTGGGGGAGGAGCCCGGCCCACGCGCCTCCCACCTGGCCCGTGTCTACACCAGGCAGCTCATCACCATCCGCAAAGCCCAGCTGCTGTCCAGGCCCCGACCGGCCAGCGCCAACAGCTACGAGTACCTGCAGCGCCAGCAAATGAGGTGCGTGGGCCGGGCCCCGCAGCCGCTGGGTGCTGCCCGAGGCCCCGGGCCGGCTGCAAGGGAGACTGCGGGCGGGGGAGCTGGGAGGGGACGGTCCCGTGGACGCTCGCAGCCCCTGCGAGCCAGGCCGGCTGCACGGGGGGCAGGACTCGGCCTGTGCCCAAGGCCCGGCCGCCCGGCGCCGGACCTGTGAGATGAGGCGTCCGAGGCGTGTGGGCGGGCCGGCCGGGGCTCCGCAGTGTCGGGCCGGGGCACAGAGGCCGCCGCCCTGACCGCCTGGCCGTTCCCCTCGGCTCCACCCCCAGGCCCGCCCGGGGGGCTGGAGCCGGAAGCACCTCCAGTTTTCCCTGCACAGCGGCCGCGCCCGGCCTGTCCGGAGGCCGCTCTGGCGTGGGGGTCTGCGGCCGCTGACCAGCCCTGCCCCCCCAGGGAACAGCAGCAGCTGCGGCAGCTCCAGGACCTGGGGCGGCAGCAAGGGAACCTGAAAATCCCGGACTCCCCGCAGGACTGGGGTGACGGCCCTGCCAACGACAGCCACCTCAAGGCCAGGTCACATGACTTGGCGACATTGTACCCCTACGGGGAACCCCAAGTGTTGGACTATGACAGCGTGAGTCTGGCTGCAGCCCTGGTGGCGGGCGCCTGGGAATCGGGGGGCTCCGCGTGCCGGAGAGCCCTGAGCCAGGCCGGGCCTCCAACAGGCCGAGGTGGACCTTCTGGGCGTGGACGGGATCCTGTACAAGGGCCGGATGAGTGACCAGGAGGGGGTGGCCGGCGCAGAGAAGGAGCTGGCAGGTGAGGCCCAGGCCTGCCCGGGTGACCCGGCCAAGGGGGCGGCGTGGGAGGCCCAGAGCCACACTCACCGCTGGGCCCCGCCCTGCAGCGCCCTGTCCCGCCCTGTCCCGCCTCCGCTTGGGCCAGAAGCAGACCAAGAGCCCCCCCGCTGGGCGGCGCAAGTCTGGCCCGAGGGCGGGCGGGGTGCTGGGGAGGGTGCGTGGATGCTGGTCTGGGGACAGACTGGGACGTGAGCTGGGTGGGGGCCGCAGGTGCAAAGGCCCTTGGTGCGGGGCGGCCAAGTGCGGAGCCCCGGAGGCCGATCTATGCGGGGAGCCGGGCTGGCTGGGACACGGCTCTCTGGAGCCCGCCCCAGTCGCGGGCCGCGGTCGGGCGGCGCAGCCGGCTACAGGGGCCGGGGGCTCTGACCGGCCATACCACGGGGACATCTTCTGTGGCCTCCTGGGGATTCCCCGCTCTGGGAAGAGGGGCCCGGCTGGGGTCCAGGCAGGAGTCACACAGGGGGGTCATCCAGGAGCCCCACAGCAGGGAGGCTCAGACTGCGCCGTGCGGGTGTTTGTCCTCGCCCTGTGCCCCTGGACGGGCAGGGAACGGAAGGGCTCTCTCAGGGCTGTGCTGCGCGGGGGCGCCCTCCCCGGGGCCAAATGGGGCCTCCGACAACAGGGTGCCGCTCCCAGCTTCAGGTCGGGGTCCGCAGCCAGCTGTGGCCGTCATGCCAGGCGGGCAGGGGAGGACGGGAGCAGGGTGGGAGGGGCGGAGACACCTGTTCCCACAGAAGCACCAGAGGCGCTTCAGCCGAGGGGCCCTGGGCCAGGCCAGGCTGCAGGTCGCGCACCCTGCTGAGCACATTACCCTCACCTGGGAGGGAAGCTGCGGACAGTCTTGCGGGACCAGGGTGGACCCAGGGGCAGGGAGGCCACGCCTGCCAACCCCAGAACCCATGTGCATGCAGGAGGGGCTCTGGGCTCCGCTCCGGGCCACGACCAGGGCCAGTGGGAGGCAGGACGATGCCTGCTGGCTGCCCAGCTGCAGCTGGCCCTGTGGGGGCCAGGCCGGCTCCCGTCCGTCCTCGCTGACTGGTGAGCTGGAGACAGCCCTTCCTGAAAGCAGAGCTGCTGGGCCCGGGGAGGGCCCTCGCGCCGGGGCCAGCCAGGAGACGTGGCCAACCCGTGTCACTGTTCTGGAGCATCCTTGCCGCCGGGACAGTGACCGACTTGACCACTGGCGTGCTCCCCAGGGAGTAAGCCGGGGCATGGGCCAGCCCCAGGGGCCGCTGAGGCCAGGCTCGGGGGCTGAGCCTGGCCCCTCACCCCAGCCCTGCGCGCCGGCTGCGTCCGTGAGCTCCCCTCCCCTCCTCTCCTCCATCTTCTGGCCTGCAGCCGTGGCCGGTCAGGCGGGCTCTTGGCTGGGCACGGAGAGGGGCTCAGAGCGAAGGACAGAGTCAGCTGCAAAGGCAGATGGTGGGGCCAGAGAGCGGGGCTGGGTGGCTGCAGGGTGCCGAAGCACCCTGGGTGAACTGACCGCCGCTGTCGCTGGATGGCCCGATGCTCGATGCTCGGCGCTTCAGGGGAAGTGGGTTTTACCTTAGGAAATGTGCGTGAGGCCCCCCGGTGGCGCTGTGGGTGAGGACGCAGCGCTGCAGGCTGCCACAGCCACTTCAGCGCGAGTTTGATCCCCGGCCAGGGAGTGACCCCCAGGGCGCAGCAGACCACTCCTGACCCACCCGCTGCTCCCCTCAGCAGTGTACTTGGTCAGTCGGCCTGTCCTGCTCCCCACTCTGTCTCTGGGGTAGCCTCTCACCCCCTGTGCCTCTGGCCTGCACCCCAACACTGTGTGCATAAATAAATATTTAAGAAACACACATGTGCACCAGGCAGAGGGGAGGGCTCGTGCTGGTCTGCCCCCGGGGCACTAGGAGGGGCCTCACAGCTGACCTGTGACCTACTGGGAACATCAGCAACCCGGCGTCAGGCTTTCAGAAAGATCAGGCTCAGGAAGCCGGAGCGCTGAGGGTGGGGAGGGCCCAGTCAAGGGCCTGTGCTGGAGGCTGCGGCCCCGCAGGCCCGTCCAGGCCCGACTTGGACCTCCTGTGCACTAGCTGTGAAGGCCCCGCACCCCCCACTGAGAGGCCTGGAGGACCGTTCCCGCCACACCTCCTCGCTGGGCGCCTTCTACTCCTGTGAGTTCCGTCCACCGGCCGCCCAGCCCGCTGCTGCTGGACAGGGCCCCTGCCGGTCCCGACCTGAGGCTCTTGCACCCGCCTCATCCAGCTCCCGCCTGCTCTGCCCCAGCCAGCACCCACTCCCTGGCCGGGCCTGCTCCTCCCTGCAGGGGCTGCCTGGCCCAGGAGCCATCCCAGGGTCCCGCTGGGTGTCCCGCCCTCGCCCAGCTGACTGCGGCATGGGGTCAGGGAGCCCAAGCATTCTTCTGGCCATCTGCCAGGAGGTCCCGGGGCCAGGCCGGGCGCACTGAGCTCACAGCCTGTCTCCACATGCCGGATCTCCACGTCCACATACTGCCAGATGAGCGGCCGTGAGTGGGCAACAGAGCCGGCCCCCAGGCTCCAAATCCCGTGAGCCCTTGGAGAATCCACTTCTGGGGCCCTTGAACTTGGGCTGTCCCGGGAAGCTAGGGTGGCTGAGACAGGAGCCACAGCAAAGCACCACTGACTGGGCTTCTCCTTGGGGGCATGCGCCGTCAGGCCAGCCTCTCCCCAGGATGTTCCTGGGACACCTCATTGGTCTGTCCTGCCCCGCAGCCCTGCACCCCCACACCAGCGTCCGCTCAGCCACCTCGGGCCTGTACCAGACCATGCCAGCTCGGCCTCCGTCTCTGCCGCCCCTGAGTCTGCTGCCTCGGCTGACGCCAGCCCTGCGGGACCCCCTGCGGGACCCCCTGCTGGCCCCAGGCCCCGCCAGGCAGCCCCGGCCCCTGCGCCCGGAGTCCCAAGCCAACACCCAGCCCAGCGAGGAGCCCAGCAAACTGTGAGCTGTGCGCCCCGCGCCCCACCCCCCGGGCCCAAGCCTGGGAGCACCTAGGTGCCCTGGACACTGGACACGGGGGTCTCCGCAGGGACACTTAAGCTGGGGCCCTCTGAAGCTGCCTCCAAGCACACGCAGCAGCCGCTCGTCGGCGGCTCGTCAAGGAGACGGCTCTCTGGATTGACTTTCCCACGGAGCCAACTCGAGCCCTTGACCGGCTTTCAGTGCAACACAGCTCACGTGGCTTTACGAGCAGCCGCTTTCCTCTTTATTTTGCCAAACGGTCGCGGGCGCCCGCCCCAGGGCTGCTGCCACTGTTTCCTCTGGGGCTGCTTTCCCGTGGGAACCAGACGCCCGCTCGCACGCCTGCGTGTCTGAGCCCACGGCTCCCGGGGGAGCCGGACACTGCCCCTACCGTTCACCTTCCCTTCCCGGCGCCCTCGGGGCGGGCCGCACTCGCTCAAGTCCGGCGGGCGAGCTAACTGCCCGGCCTCGGGGCCGCAGAGCCGAGCCTGAAGGGCCATCTGGCCATCTAGCGGGGCTGAGCCGCCAGGCCTGGCACCCCTGCCCCCTGCCCCCGCCCCGCCCCGCCCGCATCTGTCAAAGTTCACAGACTGAACATCTCATTCTGCGCAGCTCTGGGGCATGAAACCCGCCCCCCACGTCCGCAGCAGTCCCTGGAAGGCTGAGTCAGTCAGGGGGATGCTGGAGGGCGCCACTCCAGCCCCTGCCTCTAGCTGCCCCGGTCATGCCCCGCACCCCTCCCCTTTCTCCAAGGCGCTGGGTGCCCTACCCGGCCCCTCAGCCTGGAGCGCAGTGTCCATTCCACGGCCACCAAGTCAGAGGGGTGACCTGGTGACTTCTCCGGAACAAACCTTTTGCGTTCCCGAGGACGAGGGGCCGTGGCCGGAGCCTCTGCAGAAGGCGGCCTCGCATGCCCTGGGTGGGTGAGTGGGCCTGCCCCCGGGCCGCCGGTAAACCCGAGCACCGGCGGACTCTCCCGCCTGCAGG
Source organism: Condylura cristata (assembly GCF_000260355.1). NCBI lineage: Eukaryota > Metazoa > Chordata > Mammalia > Eulipotyphla > Talpidae > Condylura > Condylura cristata. The sequence goes on along the minus strand of NW_004567133.1, from coordinate 19,051,331 downwards.
CGGTCGGGGTGGCCGGGCCAGGGGGGAGGTGGCCCCGGCCAGCCTGTGCCTGGACTGGCCTGGCCCTGAGACAGGTGGGCACCAGGCCCACGCCAGTGCCGCTGGGCCTGCGGCTGTGGCCCAGCGACTGCACCGGTCGGACCCGGACCTGCTCGGGTCCTGCAGCCAGGGAGCCTGAGGGCCGCGGGCTGCTCGCAGCTGGCAGGCCACCCTGTCCTGTGGGGTGGGGGGCAGTGGGCAAGCCGGCTTTCAGCCTGGGGGCACTGTAGCCAGCATCCTGGTCCAGGACAGCAGCTGAGTGGGGCAGGCAGGCCTGGGTGTGGGCAGGGGCGCATGGCGGGCAGAGCAGCCCGGGAGGGTCTGTGCGGCACTCAGGGGCAGGCCTGGGTGCAGGCAGCACGGGGGTGTCAGGAGGGCCTGGCTCCAGCTTCCCCAAGGGGATGGGCTCAGTGTGGGAGCGAGGGGTCCCTGGCACAGCAGGTCTAGGGCCAGAGCAGGAGGGCAGGGCTGGTGCATGGGGCGCACGGCTGAGCCCCGCAGGCAGGGATGGAGCAGCTCTGGCCAAGGTGCTGCTAGAAGGGACATGCTACGTGGTGACCACAGCACCCCTAAGCCCAGCCCCACCCCTACCCCTTTAAGGGTCACTTATTGCCCTTCCAAAGACACTAACTTACAGACACTGCCCCAGGCAGGGCCTGCCCAGACCGCCAGTCAGAAGGGGGCGCTGTCAGCACGAGGGCCCATCACCACCGGCAAGGCTGGCTGGACCCATGATGCCCGCTGGACCTGGGGGCACACACCACCAGCAGCAGAGGGTTCTCTGCTCCCCCCCTTCCTGGTGGTCTCACTAGGGCCCACGGAAGGGCCCTCAGGGCTGGTGTGGTGGGCCACAGCAGGGAGAGGCCCAGGAGAGGCCTCTGGACAGCACCTGAAGCCGAAGCACTCCCCAAGCCCTGGCTGCCCAGAGTGGCCCGGCCCGAGACCCTCCCCTCACCAGAAGGCCCCCCCGCCACCATGCAAACTGTGGCCAAGCCACCGGTGACCTTCCCTATCGTGGAATGGGCATGGCGTGGCCTCAGGAGTCCTCTCTGGCCAACCCAGGTCTCCGGGCACCAGGGAGCAGCCAGAGTCAAAACTCGACTGTCCCGGGGTGGCGCTGTGAGAAGCCGCTCAGAGGCCTCTGGCCCACTGCAGCCCCACTAGCCGCCAGGTTTGAGCAGCAGCCGCAGCCTGCTCCCGAGGCCCCAGCACCCCTCCTTGGCCAGGGGCATCTGGTGGGGAACCGGCTGCTGGAGGAGCCTGGCCTGCCGGCAGTGTCCCGGTGCCCGCCCCCTGCCTCTGACCCCACCCTGCCGTCCACTTCGGCCAGCTGTGGCTGAGGGGTCTGGGTGCCCCGCACACATCTCAGGCGTAAACCAGAGGTGGCTTTTCGTGGAAACTGGGTGATGTCACACACGTGTCACAAGTGTCCCTCAAGTGCCTTGGGGCCAAGCAACACCAGCTGGGCCTCCTGCCCAGCACTGCCTCTTGGATGCTGGTGTCTGAGGGTCAGGCAGTGGGCGGCCAGGGCCGGGAGCAGCACGAGGCCAGTTTCCCCAAGAGTGTGGGCTTGCGGGTGGCGGGCCGTGGCCCCCCTCAGGTCTGCTTCCGAGTGTCCAGGTTTGGGAGACTCTGCCTCCCAACCCCTCGTGGCGTGGGGGCCCCTCCGGCCCCGAGGGGCTCCCAGGACAAGCCCAGTCCTCGGCATTGCCTGCTGGGGGCCTAGCAGGTGCCTCAAGCACACAGGGGACCTTTGCTCCCCGTGTGGGGCCCAAGTCTGGCGTCCCCAAACGTGAAGGGCGTGTGCTGGGGTGGCTGCATGCCACCCCGATAGTGCCAGCCGCGCCACTACAAAGCGCCCTTCAGGGGCAGCTGGCGGTCTGGGCTGTCCTCAGCAGGTCCCAGGGCCTGGGGGTGTCTGATCTTCCTGCACATCTTGGAGGAGGCTCTGGGGTAATCTACTGAGAGAAACCTGGGGTTCAGAGCAAGGGCTGAAAAGGGGTGGCCCCAGGGGCACTTAGTCGGGTTTCTGGACTCGCCACAGCTCAGGGGTACCACTGCACCTCGCAGGTAGGGACCACAGTGCACAGACACCCGTCGGCAGTCTCCTCAGGTAACCAGGCTCTACAGGAGCCTTGGGCCTTCCAGCCCGAGATGACTGTGACCTCCGGACGGGGAGCCGCGGCCTGGGGCAGGGCACTTGTCCAGCCGGCCCAGGACGGCTGCCCCTGCCAGCTGCGGGCAACACTACAGACCTGGGCACACACGGAGTGCTGGTGTGGGCCACTTCAGGGGGGCAGTGCTGGAGGGCAGCCACCCCCTAACCTGCCTGCTGGCAGCACTTGGGTGCAATGACCCAGTGGGTAACCTGGGCGGCCTGCCAAGCTCTTCCCTCACCACCTGGCAGCGTGACCCCCAGAATGGCTTCCTAGCCGAGGAAGCCCAAGACGTCCCGTCCTGTCCCCCCGGACTCTGTTCTCAATGGGAGGCCCGGGAACAGCAGCTCTGCCCCACTCGGGGTGTCTGCTCATAATGCCCAGCCTCACCCAGATTCTCTGCAGGGCCAAGCCCCTCCTGAAGGGAGCAGCTCTCCCAGATGGAGCGAGGGTGAGCCGAGGGGCAGCACAGGTCCTGCCCAGCTGGGGTGCAGGCTGCCCCCGACTCCTCCCTTGGGGAGACAACAGACGTCTGCCCTGGCCAGCAGGGGAGCAGCCTGGGACCTCTGGCCCCTCCCCTGCCCAGGCGTGGTCAGCCTGGCCACTAGCCCTACTGACCCTGCACCCACGCCATGCCTGGGCCTCCCCAGGGGCGCGCCTGCCCACAACTGGAAGCTGGCTCGGGGGGTGGCCCCTGGCCAGCCACTGGGCCCGACACGGGAAGGTCGGACACCACACGCAGGTCCACGAGGAGGCTCTATATGCGCAGCCAGACTGGGAAAAGGGGGCAGATGGAGGCTGGGGTGCTGGGAACGCTGGCCAGAAAGGAACATACGGGAAGAGCCCCCAGCAGGCGGAAGAGTCCAGAGGGCCGCGGTCGAGAAGACTGACGGGCCGCTGGCCTCGCCCTCCACGTGGGAGCAACTGGCAGCAAAGCTCAGGACCAGAGGCAAGACCACGGAGCCTGGTGGTGGTTCGGGACTTTCTTCTCCTTTGTAAGAGGGGAAATGGGCACGGGAACCCTGGGCGCTGGGGAAGGCATGCAGGCAGCCCCAGCAGGCAGCGCTGGGGCAGGGGAGAGTCCTGGAGATTCCCACAATCCTTTTCTCTGCAGCGAACAGCGAGGCTGGCCAACAGGGGGCGCTAGGGGAGGGGCAGGCCCGGGGAGACAGGTGGCGGCAAGGGGCTTGGGGCTCACTCTAACATGCAAGGTCCAGCTGCCCCATGAGCTAGGCTGCTTCTCGAAGAGCACGGACGTATAAATACACGACACAGCGACGCGCACATGCGGCAAGGCCCTGCACTCCGCGGCCGGCCGGCCGGGGCCCACGCGCTCCGCAGGCCCGGCCCGGCCCGGCCCCGGCCACTGCGGGCCAAGCTCCAGTGCTCCGGGGAAGGCCGTGCGGTCCCGGAGTCCGTCCACCGGCACCCAGAGCAGGGCCGCGGCCGTGCGAGCTGGGCGCGGAGCTGGCCGCGGGCCTCCTCCAGGGCCGGGAAGAGGCTGCGACAGGGCAGCCGCGGAGTCCTCTCCCCCGCCCCGTCCTGGCCTCGGGAGGGGGAGGGCCTCCCTTATCTCTCGGCCTCCATGGCCGGGTGGGCCCTCGGTTCTGAGGCGGCCTGCTGGGGGGCCAGGGGCGGCCAGTCTGACGCCGGGGAAGGGGGTGCCGGAGTCCACAGGGGCGGCTGTGGCGGCTGGTGGTGCTGCGGGCCCGCGGGGGGCGAGGCCGCGGCCGGCCAGCTGGGCGCCGCGAAGCTGCCGGAGGCCGCGTGGGGGAAGTGCGGCGGGGGCGACGTGGCCGTGGCCATCGGGCTGCCGCTGTGGAAGCTCTCAGAGGCCTTGAGACGGGAGAACATAGTGAGGGCGTCGGGGAAGTTGGGGGGTGTGGCGGGGGTGTTGGCGGGAGTGCACATCTGCGGGGGAAGAACAGAGAGGGAGGGTGAGCGCCCCTTTCTGGGAGGGCAGGGCCCCGAGGAGGCAGGTGCAGGGCCTCCCCACAGCCCCCCACACCTCCGGCAGTCCCAGGTGGGGAGCAGTCTGCAGCAGGGGGCAGCCAAACCTGACCAGTAGCCAGCGTGCACCAGCACCCCCACGTGGTGGGGACATGGGCTCAGCCCCCCCCACTCCAGGGGACACTTACCATCTGGTGGTGGTGACTGTAGGGGATGTTGGTCTCTTGGAAAAAGGCGCTCAAGGCTGTCTGCAGGAGAAAGGCACCCCACTTAGTCCCAGGACCCACCCTGGCCCTGCGGCCCCCAGGAGCTTGGGGAAGCCTCGGGCTGGAGACCAATGGTGAGAGGGGAGTCAGGTGGCGGGTGCACCTGGTGGGCAGCACCCTGGGGTGCCGCAGGCACACCTCTGCGGCACTCCCCCTCGCTGGGTGGGGAAGGGAAGGGCCTCAGCAGTCAGACACTGCCTGCGGGGGGCCCTGCTGTTTCCCACTTGCTCTGAGCCCAAGTGTGTCTGTGGGCAACCACCTGCCCTCTCCCTGGGGGGCGCCGGTCCTCTCCGGGCAGTGGGGACCGCAGGGCAGCTGAGGGGGTGCCCTGAGCTGGCTGGTCTGGGTTTTGCACTCAGCTCCCCTGAAAAGCCCCCATGGTGGCACCACAGGCAGAGACCCTGGGGTTAAGAGGAGAGACCTGTGGGGAGGAGCTCTAAAGGGGTCACCAGGAGGGAGATGCTGGCTCAGTCCCCACAGGAGGGACAGGACAGTCGGGGCGCCAAGGCCCAGCCCCCAGCCTGCTCCCTCTGGACCAGCACCCGCAGGCTCACCTCCTGCACCACAGCCAGCCAAAGTCCTGCCCCCATATGCCCCAAAACCCAGTCAGGCTCCAGCAGGGCCGGCTTCTATTTTCTTAAAGGTAATTCAAATGGATCATTCTGGGAAATTCCTGGTGGGGAAGACGGTCTGGGGGTGCTGTTCTGGTCTCTAAGGCCTCCTGGCGACCCAACTTCACTCCTGGATCCCCAGGAACACACCCAAATCGGCCGGTGCCCCCCCCCCCCAACCAATCCCAAAGGCTACCTGTGAGGATTCACCCAGGTGAATCGGGTCTGTGGTTCTCAGCCCCAGTGAAGCCCCACCCCCACCGTCCCCTCCCCCTGCAGCCTGTCCCCATTTACACCTGAATCAGAGATCTGACCCAAAAACACGGCCTCTGCCTGGGCTAGCCCTCAGCCAGTGGATGCTGCCCAGCGGGTCGGGGCCCATGGGGGGCGGGCTGGCCACGGGGAACCCCTCACCCACCTCCACGCAAAGACCTGGGGGCCCACGAGTCATCTCACCTTGAGAGAACCTCCCTAGTAGCCTTCATTTTATGGATGGCAAAGCAGATTCAGGGAGCACAGGGCTCCTAACTTTGGGGCCACCAGAGCCCCCCAGTCTGCAGTTTGCTCCCGCCCCTCCAGGAACAGAGTTTCTCCCCAGGTATTTCAACTCTCAGAGCTACAGTTCAATGCCCGTGATCAAGTCTGCCAACCGGTGCTGCCAGAGTGACCACTCAGCCGGTGCCAGGCGCCTCAGCACGGACACCTGGCTGCCAGCCCCGCGGCCGAGCGCAGCCGGGACTCAAGCACTCGGCCATGAATGTGGTTTTGCAAGTTTTGTCACCTCCAGCCCTGAGACCAACGGGCTGAGGGAGCTTCCTGCAGGGTGGGGCTGCCAGCCCTGGGGAAAGGGGTGTCACTGCTTATGGGTCAACTCACAGACCCCAGGGCTGCAGTGGGAGGGAAGGACCTGCCCAGGGAGCCACAGCAGCCTCCGGTCTCCAGGTGTGGGGGCCACGCGGGGGCATCGGTGCCCCTGGGGCTCAAACAGGAAGTTGCTGTGAGCGGCTAGGCCCCGGCCTCCCCAGCTCCCTCCCACCTCAGGAAGCTGCGCCCCAGAGCCTCGGCCTTCTGGAGCCCTACGGACCCAAACACCCTCCCTGGGAGGGCTCCCCATCAAGAAACAAGATTCTTGGGTCTAAGTGGCCCCAGATACTGGGGGCCGCGCTGCGCCTCGCCCGGTGAGGAGAGCGACCTCACGTTTGTAAGGGGTGGAGCTCTGGTCTGGCCCCCGCCCTGGGGTGTTTCCGGGCTCTGGCGTTCGGGAGGCCAGGTGGCCTCCAGGCGGCACCGACCACCGGCATCTCCGGGTCGGCAGGCAGGGGGAGGCGGCCAGGAGCAGCAGCTCCTCCTCCGGCCCAGGCGGCTGAAAGCCCGAGCTCCGGCGCGGCGACCCCGCGCGGGGAGCCCGTCTGGCCGCACGAAGCCGGCCCGGGTACACCTGTGGCAGCAGCTGGCACACGCCCCCCGCCCACGCGCGTGCACACGCAGCAGCAGCATCCGCAGGAGCGCGCCGAGCGTGGACACGGCGCACACGCCACCCCCGCGCCCCGGTGGCCTGCGTGTTTACACACACGCCAACATGCCCACACGTAGCGTGGCGCGTGCGTAAATACAAATGCACATGTACGTGGACACGCGCGCCGCCCGCTGCCCACGGGGCACGCAGCCCCTCCGGCCCCACGCGCCGCGGCTCGGGGGTGG
>NW_004567133.1:19034947-19035705 GCF_000260355.1 Condylura cristata | reverse complement strand
CCCCCCCCGCCTCTGTAAATTGGAAATGAAAACAAAAGCTACACCGTGGGATTAAATGAGAATATTTCAAAGCCCGCCGGCACTGTCCAGCTCCGTAATTGGGGGCTTTGGCTGTGGGGCAGAGGGATTTCAGCAGGATTGCCCAAGACCTGGTCTTTGGTCATGAAGCAAGAAACACGTTATTCTTGGCTCCCCAAGTCCCCAGCAAGGGGGCCGCTGTAGCCTGGGTTCTGACCTCCTTTCAGTCTGCGCCCGCTGCATGTGCGCCCGCCCTCCCGGGCACCTTCTTGGCGGCAGGCTTCCTTCACTCGGGAAGGCATTTTCTTCTTGGAGCCCAGAGCTTCAACTGTAACGTAGGTGAAAACGGCTGGGCTTGGCCTGCTCACATGGCAGAAGCTGGGGAGCACCCCAGCCAGGCGAGGGGCTCTTCCCCTCCCCCCACTCCGCCAGGCGCAGGTGCCCCGGGAGAGACCGGGGAGCTGGACCTGCACAGCGGGGAGCCGTCTGCCGCCGCGGGCGGGCTGTAAAACGGAGACGCCCGAGTTCTGGAAACCAAGCACCGGCCCGGCGTCCGGTGAGCGCCGCCCCAGGTGAGCCGGGGCCCGGGAAGGGGCGCCCCCTGCCGGCGGGGCACGAGGCAGCCCGAGAAGCTGGGAGACCGCGGTGGCCCCCGGGGGTTTCGCGCAGAGGCAGTGGCGGGCGTGGGTCCCCAGAGGCGCCTCTGCAGGCTCAGTTGTTAGGGAACGAAAGGGCCGCGG
>NW_004567133.1:19031870-19034315 GCF_000260355.1 Condylura cristata | reverse complement strand
GGGTGCGGCCCCGGGCTGGCTGTCTCGGACGGCTGCTGACCTTGGGTCAGTCCCTCCCCGCGGTGCGCCCCAGCTCGCCCTTCCGCACACCGGGTGACGCTCGGTCGCAAACGCCGGGGCCGGGTGAGCTCGGGGCGCGACGCTGGCGACTTAGCCCCGTGCCCAGCGCGCGGCTTTTGCTTACAAAGTGGGCATTGTAAAGGTTGACATCACCCCGGCGGATTTTAGCCGACGTTGGTGGCCTGGTGCGAAGACTGGGCAGTGCTTCTGGACACTCCACTCCCTGCAGAGGAAACTTGGGCTGCCGTGCCCAGGCGCGGCAGTGGGTGGGCTGGGAAGTGGGCGGAACCGCAGGTGGGTTATTACCCACTGGGGAGCGGCCGGAAACGGGAGAGTATCGGAGGGGGCCCACCGGGTTCCCTGGGCTCCGTTGTTGTGACTGGGGCAGGAGCCACCGGGAAGGAAGTGACTTCCCCAGGTCTCAGCTGGATGGACCAACATCTGGGTGCAGGACCCAGAGCCCAGTGCACAAACCAGCTGTCCCCTCTGCCCTGTTACTGCCCAGGTTCAGGGCGGCCTCACCCGCGTTACCTCTGGCTCCCAGCTCTCTCATTTGCCTTGGAAAGGGGGGAAGCGAGAGCCCGGCACCGTAGGGACTTTGAGATCCTGGTTCCTGGGCATCTGATCCGCGCAGCTATGATTCTGAGCTCACTGTCAGCCTTGGGTGCCCACCGGGCTGCTGGTCAGTGCTGGGCAGGCTCAGGAGTAGGGAGGCCGGTAAAACATGCCTTGGCCAGGCCCGGCCTCAGACCAGGCCTGCTGGGGCCTGGGAACTGGCGTCACACTGTCCACGCAAGTGTGAGAAGTGCCCTTGCTGACTTTGGGGGGGTAAAAGAAGGCGTCCGGGGCCGCCCTGGTAGCACAGCGGGTACATGCAGCACTGAGAAGCTAAGCCACTTCAGCACGAGTTTGATCCCTGCTCTGGAGGTGACCACTTGGCACGGCAACCTCTCCTGACCGGCCCGCTGCTCCCCTCAGCAGTGTACTTCGTCAGTCAGCCTGTTCTGCTCCCCGCTCTGTCTCTGGGGAATTCTGTCACCCCTGTACTTCTGGCCTGCACCCCGGGTCTTCTATGCAAAAATAAGTAAGTGTTTAAAAAAGAAAATAGGGCCCTCCCTGGTGGCGCAGCAGGTTAAAGCACAGCACTGAGAAGCTAAAGTCACTTCAGCATGAGTTCGATCCCCGCCTGCCCTGGAGGTGACCCCTAGGGCGCGACAGACCCCTCCTGACCCACCACTGCTCCCCTCAGCAGTGTACTTCATCAGTCAGCCTGTTCTGCTCCCTACTTTCTCTGGTGAATCCTCTCACCGCCCCTGCACCTCTGGCCTGTACCCCAGTTCTGTGTGCGTAAATAAATAAATCTTTAAAAAAAGGCGAGCGTCTGAGGCTGCTAGAAATCTGGGGAGTGGAGAGTGGGCTCGGGGCCAGGCGCTGCTCCCTGCCGCCCGGAGTGCTCGTGCTGGCTGTGTCCTGGGCACGAGGTCAGGCGGATCCCCTAGGTGGGGACCCCTGACAGGTTGGTGGCCTGACCCCTCCAGATCTGATGAAGCGGTTGTCAGCAGTCATCCTCTTCCGTCTGATGTTCTTCAGCCCATCTTTGCCCGAGTGGCCTTAGGCCAGTGGCTCGGCCCCGGGTCACGTTGACTCGTCTAATGGGGTCCATGTGGTGTGGTGCTCAGACCGGTGTCCGGCACCCGAATGCTGCTATGTGGCGGCTGCTGTGGGCACTTAACCGGGAGGCTAGTGACCAGCTCAGACCCAATAGCTGTCGTGGAGGCATGGAGAGGCTCCCAGAAGCTTCATGTGGCACTTAGTGTGGTTACCGGGGACCACAGCTTAATGTCCCCGTCCTGTGTGTTTGGGCAAAGCCGCAGACCCAGGCATTCCCAGCCCTTTAGGATTCTGAATGGCCGTTCCGGCGCACCCATCAGGATAAACCTGGTTTCGGAATCCATCCCTGGGCACCCAGTCTGTGTGACCGACCGTGGGCACGCGCGCTCCGTGAACCCCTCGGGTGGCCTCGACTCGCTGCCGGGCGTAGCAGGCCCCTCCTCGGCCCACCTGTCCTCCGCCTGCGACCCCTCAGCCCCTTGCGGAGGGACAGTAAATCCTTGACTCTTGCCCCAGGGGTGCCCCGGTGGCCAGTGTGGGGTAGGAGATGACCTTAGAGGAGCCCTGGACTGGACTGTATCAGAAGAGGCTTTTTCTCCCCGGTCCTGTCAGATTTGCTGACCCATGAAGGCACATTAAGGAGCATGAGGGCCCCTTGGCGCTGGCGTTTCAAGGCCGCCGGGCGCAGGCGTTTGAAGGCCCCTGGGCGCTGGTGTTTCAAGGCCGCTGGGCGCAGGCGTTTAAGGCCGCTGGGCGCAGGCGTTTCAAGGCCGC
>NW_004567133.1:19029674-19030574 GCF_000260355.1 Condylura cristata | reverse complement strand
GGAGGGGGCAGGGGGCACGGGGAGTCTGCTGGGCCTGGGGTCACTCCCTGGGGGCATGGACTCCCTGCAGGGCTGCGGTAGCTTCCTAGTGCCTGGCTTTCAAATCTGCGCCCCGGGGAGGCCCAATTTCCCCCCACTTTTATTGTGCTGAGAGGCATGTGACTACCGCAGTCACCTGGTGTGGGCACCCCCCTTGGCCGGACTCCTGGGGCCCTGAAGCCGCCCCGGGGCGCCGGGCCTGGCCAAGTGGCTGGGGCGGCCTCCGTCTGTCTCAGCGGCTCTGGGGCTCTGGCGGGGCCGGGGCTCTGGCTGCGCGCCTGGCTCCAGCTGGCTGAAGGTGTCTTGTTTGGTGGGTGGCGGTAGCCTCTAGGCTGCAACCAAGGAGGGACTTGATGCCGGGGACCTGCCCCGGCCTGGGGACTGGGCTCCCAGGCCCAGCCCGGCCTCGGAGGTCACAGGGCCTGCAGGGGCGCTCATCCCTGCCCTTGTCACGAAGCCCCAGAAAGCCTCACAGGAGAGTCTTCGGGAGCTGCTGCTCCCCATGTCACCTCGCCCGGCCCCGAGCTCCCGAGCACAGAGCGCCTTTGTTCAGGCCCTCGCCCGGCGTGTCTAGTCCTCGGCCCTTGACTGTTCCCCCGGCCTGTGGTAGCGACGGCTCCGGAGCTCGCAAAGTGGGAGGCCCTGGTTGGAGCTGGTGGGTCAAAAGCAGCAAAAGCACCCGGGCTGGCACCCCGCATCTGGGGCACGGCGGGAGCCCCCCCTCTGAAGCCGGAGGTCAGCAGCAGGGAGCTGCGGGGCTTGGGGTCTGCGGCCGCGGGGCCTCGGGGGCCCCTGAGCTGCGGGCTCCGTGGTGGCCTTGGGCCTCGGTGTCGGACCTGAGCGGGATCCCGTGCCCGCCGC
>NW_004567133.1:19025080-19028990 GCF_000260355.1 Condylura cristata | reverse complement strand
GGAGAGGAGGCTGTTGGCCAGCACGGTCGGGTGTCCACTGTGGGCAGCCACTGTGGGAGGCCACTTCCAGAAAAGGGAGGCAAGCTGAGGAAGCCCACACCCCAGCGGCGGCCCGAGCCGCGTGGGGACACTCGGTGGGCGGCACCTCCCCCGGGCCTGCTCTCGGCTCATTGCGCTGCCCGCCCTGCTGGCCGGAGCTCTGCCGCGGGCTGCGGGGGCCGGAGTCGAAGCCTCGTGGGTGGCTTCTGCCCCGCGCCAGGCCCGCGTGGCCGTCTCTGCCCTCTGCCGGCGGGCGCGGTGCTGCTCCTGCCACAGGAGGGGCACGGAGTCCGGGGTGCTGGGCCCCGATGTGTGGGTGGTGCGTGACTTGGCCCGGGGAGACCATGGGCGGAGTCGGGGGGGTGGCGAGACGTGGTGGGACCCGCGGGTCCTCTGCTGTGGGCCGCGGGGCTCCTGGCCCCCGACCGCAGATGCGCTCAAATGGCGCCCTGGGGACCGAGCTGCCTGGACCCTGCTCGCCGGGTCAGCGATGGCGGAGCCGGCCGCCGGCAGCTGGGGTCGCTGCGGTGTTCTGGGCGGCGCGGCGAGCTGTCCGGCTGTCCCTTCTCGCCTTCTGCTCTGCTGGGGTACGCGTGAAGACTGGGCGGGAGGGCCCGTCCCAGGGTCAGGGGTGTTTCTAGGGCGTGCTGGGCGGCTTGTCAGTGGCCGGCTTTACCCACGGTGGCCGCACCTGAGCTCCATCCTGCAGGAGTCGGGCAGCGGGAGGGAAGCAGGGCCTGGGGTCTGGTGCAGCACCTCCTTGCTCCTTACGGGGGCACCCCGGCTGCTCCTGAGTTTTCGGGCTTGCTGGCAGCCCCCGTGCTCACCTCCCTGAGCTCTGAGCTGCCCCAGCCGGCGCACCCAGGGCGGCGCGGCCCCCTCCGGCCCCGTCTTTGGTCTTTGGCCCAGGGTACCTGTCACTGGCGTCTGCCGGTGGGACCAGCGCGGGCTCCCGAGCCGGAGCCCCGTTAACACGCGTGGCCGGCGGCTCCAGGGAGCTGGGCCTGAGCCGCTAGGCGCAGCCCACGGCGGCCTCTGGGAGGTGGGCACTGGCCGGCGGGCTGCGGGGCAGCGGTGGCGCTCCCTGGCGGTGGCCTCCTCGCTGCCGGGCGGCCTGGGAGGAGGCCGGCTCACAGGACGGGGCGAGTGGGGCTGGAGGCCGGGGGGTGGGCAGGACACGGCTTGCGGCACGGTGAGTGGGGGCCGGGCCGCAGGCTGGCAGCCGTGGCCTTGGCTTCGTGGCCCGCTGGAGTGGGGAGCCGCCTGGTTCCCGGGACCTCTGCAAAGGGGCCACGTCAGCCCCGTGTAGCCGGGCACTGGCTGAGGCCTGCTCGGGGTGAGGACGCCCCTGTGTCGGGTGGGTGAGGCTGTCTGTGTGGCCCACGTCCCCTGCTGGGCGCGGGGGTGGCCTTTCTGCCCACCGGGCCTCTGGCAGCGGCCTAGGAACCCACGGCGGGCGGGGCGACGGCCTGCTGGCCAGAGCCGCAGAGCCTGGCGCGGAGGTGGGGCGAGGCTGTGTGGGCACCGCCCAGGACGCAGGTGAGGGCGGCCCCGGGTGGGGCGTCAGGTGTGTGGGCACTCTGAGGACGCTGCCCAGCCAGCAGCCCGCTCCCAGGCTGTTCTGGCGCTGAGGAGTCTCTACTCAGCCGCTGGCCAGGCCAGCGGTTGGGGACCCTGCGGGGCTGCCCGGGGGGGGGCCGCCTCTGCGCGGACACCAGGGGACCGAGACCGCGCCTCAACCGCGCCTCCGCTTCCTGTGGTGAGGAGGTGGGTGGGTCGGGGTGCAGATGCTTCTGAAGGGCTTGGGTTTGGGGTGTGGGTGCCGCCTTAGCCCCTGGGAACACCTCAGAGGCCCCTGCTCTCTGGGCCCCAGAGGCCTTGCCTCGGCCGCCTCCCCCGCCGCTCCTCCTCGCTCCCCATCCTCCGTGTGTCGGGGCCCCCATCTCCCTGTCCCTCCCACACCGAGCACCCGGTGCGTCTGCCCGTCGCGGTGCCCGGCCAAGGCCCCGCCTCCCTGCCAGGCCCCGAGCACGGCCCGGGGTCGGGGCCTGCCTTGGGGGACGCAGCTCGCCCGCGGGCGGCCGTGTGGGATGGGCGGGCGGAAGGGCCTGGCCGGGCTGGAGCCCAGCGCAGGGCAGGGCCTGCTTCTCTCGGGGAGCTCCTGGGGCTGCTCTCGGGTGCTCCCCAGCCGTCACCTGCAAACGTGTGGCCTTTTTTTTTTTTTTGGGCCAGGAAACTACTTTGCTTCCCACTTTTTCATGGGCGGCGAGAAGTTCGACACCCCCCACCCTGAAGGGTACCTCTTTGGGGAGAACATGGACCTGAACTTCCTGGGCAACCGCCCGGTCCAGGTGGGTCTCGGCCTGCGTCCCGGCACAGGGACGGCCGTCGGCGTGAGGTGTGCGTGGTGCCTCAGCGGCTCTGGGTCTGCCCCGGCGAAGAGAGCAGCTTCCGCAGGGCAGGGCGGAGGGAAAGCCCAGGCCGGAGCACTTCCCTGATCACTCCCTGATCGTCTCCCCAGACGCCACTCACCTGGCGGCGCCGGGGGGTGCAGATGAGGAGGAAGGAAGCAGCTGGTGGCTGAGGTGGGCGTGGGAGGGGGGCCGGGTCGGCTCAGGCGGCTTTGGGGTCTTCCCTCCAGTTTCCTTACGTCACCCCGGCACCTCATGAGCCCGTGAAGACGCTGAGGAGCCTGGTGAACATCCGAAAAGACTCCCTCCGGCTCGTGAGGTAACTGGCCGCGGTGCTGGGGGGACGGGCTGACTTCCTGGCAGGGTTGGGGGGGGCCGAGCCCTTCAACCAGGGCTGTCTGCTCGCGCCCCCAGTGCTGTCCGGCCGCTCCTGGCCTGAGGGTGGGCACCGCTGGTGCAGGTGGGCAGACGCTCTGGCCCCACACCAGCGAGTGGGGAGCAGTGGTGGAGACCCCACGGTGGGATGGAGGGGCCTGGCTGCTCCCTGCGGGGCCCTGTGCCGGCAGGCGACACCGGAGCTCAGGACGGGGTCACGCCCCCCCTGACAGGCTGCTGCCCCACAGGTACAAAGACGACGCCGACAGCCCCTGCGCGGACGGCGAGAAGCCTCGGGTGCTCTACAGCCTGGAGTTCACCTTCGACGCCGACGCCCGCGTGGCCGTCACCATCTACTGCCAGGCGGTGGAGGAGGCGCTGAACGGGGCGACCGTGTGAGTCCCGGAGCAGCCGGGCGCCCCAGCGCCCCTGCGCACTCAGATTGCATTGAGACTCGGGCCTGCCGGCCGGCAGGGCAGCCCAGGCAGGGCCAGTCGGGCGATGGCCGGGCCAAAGGCCTCTCCTTCCTGCGGGGAGCCCGTCTCTGCGTCCAGCCCTCCGTGTCTGCTCCTGCCTCAGTTTCCCCATCTGGAAACGGGACGGCTGGAGCGCTTCCGTTCAGTGTGAGGTGGAGTGTCCTCTTGGAGGCCGCCGCAGAGCGGAGGAGAGGCCAGGGCTGTGCGGGGCCCTGTGGTGAGGCGGGGCTGCCCCCACCCTGCGCCCCAGCCAGGCCGCCGTGCCCCTCCCGGAGCGGCCCTGGGAAGGGGCACAAGCTTCCGGTTTAGACTGTTCTTTGGGGCTCTGCTTTGACCCAGAGGTTAATTTTTATCCTCTCTATTTCTCACCTGGCCCGTAGTTCTCCATTCTCCTAGAGTGTCGAGTGCGGTCATGTAAAGAGCCCGGTGCTGGAAGCCGCTCGTGACCCCGTCTCCCCGCAGCGGAGCTCGGGGAGGTTGGCAGCGCGTCTCGATGGTGCCCCAGGGGGGCCGGCACCCCCATGGCTGCGCTCCGGCGTGAATGTGGGCCCCGGCCTCTTGGTCCTGCCGCCCTTTGTCGGGCCTCACTTGCCGCCTGCGGGGGCCCGG
>NW_004567133.1:19019435-19024540 GCF_000260355.1 Condylura cristata | reverse complement strand
TGCCAGGGGGGCCAGGCCCTCAGGGCCGCAGAGGGCAGCGTCCCTCCCGGAGAGGCCGAGTCCGGACGCCTTTCGCAGCTGCCGAGGAAGTGCGTGCCAGCGGAGATCAGAAGCGGCCTCCTGGCGTGACAAGAAGGCGCTGGGCTCAGTGGCCTCATGGGCGCCCCGTGGCCTCTTGGCGCAGGGCGGTGGGGAGCCACGCTGGGAAGCAGCTGGACCTCCTGCCACACGTGTGGGGAGCCTGCTGGCCCCTGCGCAGGCTGAGGGCCGCCGCCGGCCAGCCACGGAGCCAGGCGCTCCGGGCTACTCTCCTGTTGTTTGCTTAAAGGTTTATTCACGCATGCAAGAACTGGGGTACCGGCCAGAGGTGTTGGGGGGTCAGTGGTTGAGCGAATCAGCAGAGACAGAGCGGGGAGCAGAACAGGCCGAGCTACTGAAACCCACTGCTGCGGGGGCAGCGGGGAGATGGGAGGGTCTGCTGCGCCCTGGGTCCCTCCCTGGCGGGGGATGGACTCGGGCTGCGGCGGCTGCAGCTGGATTCAGAGCTGCGCTTTCCCACGTTGCACCACAGGGAGGGCCCCGCTTTCTTGTTTTTCACCATTGCAAGTTACGGATTATAAAACTCGCCCTTCAGATGTCCGTAACTCAGCGATTCCCAGTTAAGTTTGTGAATCATTCCAGATGACCACGGTCCAGCGTTAGAACGTGGCACCCCGGCACTCCCAAGGCCCCCAGCCGCTGACCCGGTTTCTGGGTCCGTGGGGCTGCTTTTTCTGGACATTTCACAGAATTAGAAAACCTGTGTCCTCTGCATCTGTCTGCTCCTCAGCTGGTTCTCCAGTGTTCCCGAGAGGAAAGCCTGGGCACTACTGTGTGGGGCGGGAGGCCGGCGGGTGGGCAGGGCCAGGGCTTGCCACGTCGAGGCCGGCTGGCTTTGCTCTGGGCCCGTGCGCACGGTCAGTGCGGGCAACAGGTGGCAGTCCTCTGTGTGTCACCCTGAGAGGAGGAGGGACGAGGGGGGCGGCCGGTGGCGACAGCCGAGCGCCCCCTCGGAGGTCCCCTCCTGCCTGCCCTGACTCCCAGCAGGTGCCCTGTCCTGTCCAACCTGGCGAGTGGGGTGGGTGGGCCCCTCAGAGGCGGGGGGCTGTGTTTCCGGGGCTGGGGGGCAGCTGGTGCTCCCCCTGGGTGGCGGGGCGCGTGCCTTCGAGGCTGCGCCTCCAGGCTGGGGACCTGGGCCTCGGCCTCGGGCGAACGTGCTGAGCCAGAGGCGGGGGCTGGGGGCCCAGTGAGGCCACGCGCCTCTCCGGGCCCCTGGCCTCTCTGGCTGCCCACGGGTGAGCTCAGCTCTGGCTTCCTGTCGACGCTTTCCTTCCCGCCGGGACACGTAAGCACCCGCGGGTGCCGTGCCCGCTACGCTCAGGTCCTCACCCAAGGGAGACGCGGCCCCTCCTTCCCGAGTGTCCCTCTGCCCTCCCCACCCCTCTGTCACTCGTGTTCTGGGAAGGCTTTGCTAAGCCTTGCCACAGATCGAAGGTTCTGGCAGTCACTCTTCCTGGGGACTGCAGTGTGACGCTGCTGGGGGCTGAAGGCCTTGAAGGGGACGCTGGTGGGTGTCAGGGGCACACCCTCAGGCTCCAGGCTTGCTCCCTTCTTCCTCTGGGCCGGGGGCCGTCACCACGCCTGCGCCCAGAGGCGGGCGCGGTGGGGAACCAGGGCACCAGTTCTGCCTGCGGGCAGTGGCCAGGGTGGCCCCGTGTGGGCCGTGCTCTCAGCCCGTGGGAGGTGGCACCGTCGGCCCTGGGTAGCCCCGGCAGGCTGCTCCCTGGGCAGCGGCTTGGGTGGGGAGGCCTGAGAGGAGGGGTCTCCCGAGGTCACAGATGCTGGGCGGCCGGTACCTCCACCCCAGGGCTTGTGCCGAGCACGGGGCCTCAGGGAGCTGCCCGCGGGGCACAGCCTGGCCCAAACAGGCAGCGGTCGCTGGGCTGCAGGGTCGGACACAGGCGTGGGGCGCTCACGGGCAGAGCTCCCGCTGTGGTGGTGAGAAGGTTCTGGAGCGATGGCCGTGCGGCCTTGCAGGTGACCTGCGTGCACTGAATTGCACCCGGAAGGTGGCTGAACAGCAGCTCCTTGCCCCACGCTACCGCTCAGGGAAAGGGAGAAGCCAGAGCCTGCCCTGCCGGCCGGCCCCAGTGCTGGCCCCTCCCGTCCGACTGCTCTTGCTTCTCTCCTCAGCTCAACTTCGACCTGGACCGTGGCGTCTTCCCAGTGGTCATCCAGGCTGTGGTGGATGAAGGGGATGGTGAGGGCTTTTCCTCTCTTCTCCCTGTGGGGGTCAGACTGGGGCTTCCGGACGCCCTGCTCCCTCCACCTCGGGGGGCAAGGCGTGAGCCCAGCACAGGGCACGGGGCGCACGGGGAGTCACTGGAGCCCTGCGGCCCTGGGTGCAGGACGGGCCCCTTCCCCCGCCCGGGAGCCCCGCCGCCCCTCCCCACCGCACCCCAGAGGAGCCGGGCCCAGAGCCCACCTCCCCGCAGCCGCAGGCGGGGCTGGTGTGGCCGAGAGGCGGCTGCGGGCCGAGGCCGGGCCAGAGCAGCAGCCCACGGTTGAGAGCGGGCGGGAAGGACGAAGCCGAGCCCGGCAGCTGGCCGCTGACCCCCCTCCTCTCTCCAGTTGTGGAGGTGCCTGGCCACGCCCACGTGCTCCTGGCCGCCTTTGAAAAGGTAAGTACCTGGGACAGGCTGGAGGGGCCGTGAGTCTGAGACCAGCTCTGACCGGGCCTCCGGGCTCAGGGAGGCCCTGCGCCGCCGGGAGGCTTCAGCGCGCTTGCGGTGTGTGTGTGGGAGAATGTTCCGGATGGAGGCCAGCCCTGTCACCTGCTGGCGCGGGGGCCGGGCCGCTCAGTGGCTCTCTGGGCAGGGGCCAGGTGTGCCCTGGGCTCCGCAGCCTCGGGTGTGCCCTTCCCGCCGGGGCCGGGGCCTGGGTGCCCTCGGCGTGTCCGCCTCACGCTGGGTGCTGGGTGACCCGACACTGCCTGCGGCTTTCTGGACGACGGCGTCCTCCCTCCGTGAGCGTGTGGGCGCAGACCCGGCCCTGGTCTGCGGCTGCTCCTGGGTGCTCGGCGTGCAGTGCTGTCCGAGGGGTGGGCGAGGGCCCCGAGTGCGGGGGCAGAGGCTCCGGCACCCCCGGCCGCGTGCCGGGTGCCCCGGTGGGCCTTGCAGTGGACGGCCTGCCGGCTGCAGGCGCGTCTCGCCCGGCTGTCCCCCGTCCCTGCCCCGGCGTCACGTCTGGTGCTGAGGGGTCAGCCTGACTGCCGTCCCGCGTTGGGCATCGCGCGTTCTGCGGACAGTCCACTTGCTGTTCCCGTGAGCTGGACGGACCCTTGGGGTGCTGTCCCTCGGCAGGCCAGAGCTGGCTGTGGGCAGGCTCCTGCTTCTCCTGCTCTGGCCCCGCCGTGGCCCAGGCCCAGCGCAAGTGTTGGCCCAGCTGACAGGGACTGGCCCTTCCCGGCGTCCAGCCGACGTGGCTTCCGGCCCCGTCCCCACCCCGGTGGCCTTTCGTGCAGGCCTGGCCTTTCGTCCTTCTTCCTTGATCCCCGATGACCCTGAGTGCCTGAGGCGGTCAGGCTGTGCCCTCTCCGGCACCGCTGGCCTCTGTGTGTGTCCTCTGCATGTCGGAGAGACCGTGGTCACCTCGTGGATGGCCTGCGCTTCCTGCTTAGAGTCCATGGAGAAGCTGCTTTATTTTGGGGTCCACCATCCTAAAACTTTCTGCTGGGATTCATCAGCCTCTCCAGAAGGTGCCGAGTGCTGGTCTAGGCGACTGACGGTGGTGGCACCCGTCTGTTCTGGGCCCTCTGCTGTCCTGAGCGGTGCGGGCCTGACAGAGCCCCAGTGTGAGCCTTCCCGGGTCCGTCACGGCGTCCTGGCGTCCCTCCCCCCGGGGCTGGAGCTGGCCGTCGGCGAGGCCCCTTGCCCGTCTTCGGAGCGTGGAGCTTGAGCCCGCTGGCGCTGCCTGGGCCGCTGGGCCCCTGGCGGTTCCCGGGGAGTTTCGAGTTGGGTCAAGGCCACACTTGTGGGAGCCCGGCCAGCGCTTCGGTCTTCAGGGTGCCCGCCCGGCGCGCCGCCTTCAGCGCAGCTGGTTGGCCGGCCCGGCGCCCCCGCCAGCCGCGTTAAACCTGTGTTTCGCCCACAGCACATTGACGGCAGCTTCTCCGTGAAGCCCCTCAAGCAGAAGCAGATCGTAAGTCTGTCGGGGTGCCGTGACCCCTTTTGCTTTAAGAGGCGCACTAGAGACCCGGTTGCCCGCGAGCGCTCCCCTGGCAGCGTGCCCGGGGCCCCGGCTCTCATCGCCAGGGGCTCCGGGAAGTCAGGGCCCGGGATCGGGGTGCCGTGCGTGCGCTCCCCAACCCCTAGTGCAGCTGCTACGGCTCGCGCCGGGGCCCCGCCCACTGGGCCCACGACCTGGATCCCGGGGAGCACCACGGACACGCCCCCGGGCGGGGGACGCGGGAGCAGGCGGAACCCACCTAGCGTCCTGTCGCCTCCCGCTCGCTCAGGCCGCGGGGTCGGGCAGGCTCGGCGTGGCGCGGCTGTGGCCCGCACAGGGCGGTCTCCCTGCCCGCTCTCGTCAGGGTGGGCTCGGGTGGGCTCGCGGCTCCAGTTAGCGGGAGGCCTGCCGGTGGGGGGCTGCCGGCTGCCTCCTGGGCGTGTGAGGAAGGGTGGGGCGGGGCTGGGCCGAGCCAAAGGCCGGCGCCAGGCCAATCTCAGGCCAGTCGGGTGCTGTGGGCGGGGCGGCTCCCGCCCGCCTGAGTGTGGGGGGGCGCTGACGGGCGGCATTTCCCATGCCAAGCAAAGAGTGGGTGCTGGCCCCGGGCGCGTGGGCCCTCCCATCGCATGGCGGCCACTGGGCTGGCAGGGCCTGCTGCCGCCCTGGGGGCCAGGTGGGCCAGGCAGAGCCCCGCGCCTGCCCTCCAGACTGGGGCGCCGAGGAGGGCGGCCTGCAGGATGTGCAAGTGCCCAGATGCCCCCGCCTGCAGGTGGACCGCGTCAGCTACCTGCTGCAGGAGATCTACGGCATCGAGAACAAGAACCACCAGGAGACCAAGG
>NW_004567133.1:19015255-19018118 GCF_000260355.1 Condylura cristata | reverse complement strand
TGCGTGAGGCCGGCCCCCGCCCAGAAGCCTGTTCTGAGTGGGCAGCGGGTCCTGACTCGGCCAGCTCCTTCCCGGGCGGCTGCTAGTGGCTCCGTTCTGAAACGGGGCTTGGCCCGGGTGCTGCTGGGGCTCCGTGTGCCCGGAGCCTGGGGGCCTTGTGGGACCGGAGCTGGCTCCCCTGGCCTGACGTGAACCCCCTCTGCCGCAGCCTTCCGCGCCCTCCTGCAGATCCGGGCTGTGCGGAAGAAGCCAGGAGCCCTGTCCCCCGTTTCCTTCAGCCCCGTCCTGGCCCAGAGCATGGAGCATGACGAGCACTCTGTGAGCACCCCTGTCAGGGCGTGGGGCAAGCGGTGGGGTTCTGGGGGAGCCGGGGCTGGAGCACGGCTGTGCCAGGCCCGCAGCCCTGCCCGCGCCTCCTGGGCCTCTGCTCTTGTCTGCTCGTGGCCCCGGCACGGGGCCTTGTCTGCAGCTCCTGCTGCCAACAGCAAGACCCTGGGCACGTCGGCCACAGCATCGCCACGGCTGCCCTGAGCAGACCCCCAGGGAGTCGGAGAGATGGGCAGAGGGCGGTGTGGCGGCCGGAAGGGAGAGACACCGGGTGGGAAGGGAGCGGGCAGGCTGAGAAGCGGAGAGACGGGCTCGGCGGGCCTGGCGCTGGAGAGTGAGGGGCGGCCGGCCGGACGGGCAGCCAGGCCTCGGTGGAGGCTGTCCGGGTTCGGTGGCTCCTGGGAGCCCTCGGACACAGGTCCCTGCCGCTGGTCCCTGCCGCTGCAGGTTTCTGCCCTGCGTGCGAGCCTCGGGGTGTGCTCTCGTGGCGCCCGCAGGCTGGCCCATCCGGCCCAGGGTCCACCCGCCAGTCCCCCTGAGTCCCACTCCCGGGCACACCGGGCGGGACGCTCAGGTCTTGTGGGTCTTTCCGCCACCCTCACCCCCCGTTTCTGCCCTGTGGTGTGGGGCCGAGCCGGACCCCCGCACGGCCCCCCTGTTCTCAGAGAGCCCAGGGGCGTGGCCCCCACACCTTCTCGAGGGTCGCGGTCCCCGGGGAGGGGCCTGCTTGCCACCTGCTCCCCCCAGCCGTCTCCCCGCTGCAACAGAGAGCCCAGATGAGCTGTTTTCTCGAGTGGGGGGCTGGGGACTGGCTTCCCCACCGCCGTCTCCGGGAGCGAGACGCGGGGAGGAGCTGGCCAGCCGCCGGCTTGTGGGGCTGCCAGGGGCAGCGCGGCCTGCTGCTCGAGGTGACCCAGACGTGGTGGGTGGCAGTGGGGCGCCGCCCCCCAGCAGAGCCCTCGCGGGGCCAGGCCTTCATGCCCGCAGAGCAGGGCCAGCGCGCCCCATGGGGCGCTACTTGTCAAACATCTGGTTTTTATCTTGACAGTGTCCCTTTAAAAAATCAAAGTCGCACCCCGCCTCCCTGGCCAGCAAGAAACCTAAAAGGGAACCAGTAAGTGTGTCGGCCCGCCCCGCCCGCCCTCCTCTTGGGGTCCTCTCCTGGGGCTCCTGTGCGCGCCTTGACCTGTCCAGTCTGCTCTCCTTTCCCGGCGCCCGCCCAGAGGGGAGTCGGAAGCGTCGGCTGTGTGGCCGGCCCGCAGGGACAGCGCGCTGCCGCAGGCCGCCCTCACCGGCTTTGCTTCTGCCCCCGGCCCCCAAACGCCCTTGTTCCCCTTTTTTCTTGCTGGCAGTGGAGAGGATGGAGGTGTCTGGCCCCGCTGCTGGGCCCGGGCAGCGCTCCGGTGTGCGCTCGCCCCGGTCCCTGCCTGGTCCTCGCACTGGGCCGGACAGCGGAGGCCTCGGCCTCGGCCTCGGCTGACTAGGCGGCCCGCCCGGGTCCGTGTCCTGTCCTGGGACGCTCTGGACGTCACGAGTCCGGAGGGAGGGCATCTCTGCCGAGGGTCAGCGTGGTCTCCGCCTGTGGGGGGCCTTGGGGGAGCACACACGACGGGGCGCTGGGCAGGGCGCCCTGACCGCGCATCGCCACTGGTCACCTCCATGGCCAGGTGGGCCCGGGCCTGCGCCCTGCCCTTCTCTGCGGGGAGCCCAGCACCCTGCAGACCCGGCCGGGCTGGGCCGGGTGACTGGCCCCACCCCAGGAGGGCTGCAGTGTGGGTCAGACTCGGGTGCTGTCCCCCCTGCTGCGTAGGTCACTGCCTGGCCTGGAGTGCCACCGCCCCGTTCTCACCTGGCATGGCTTTGCTCCCTGCTCCCGGGTCTCCTCTCGCTACACCCCCCCTCCCCCCCGCCCCGCCGAGGTAGGAACAGCAAGCAAGCCAGGCGGGGCCGCTGGAGGCTTGGGGTGCCCGTCTGCCCTCCTGGGCACCACCTGGGGGCTTGTGTGCCCAGCTGGCGGTCGAAGGAGCCTGTGCAGGGCCGGCCGCTGCTTCGGACTCCTGGGGCCTTTGGGGAGGGCCGTGGGGCCCTGGAAGGTGGGCACACAGCGGGCCTGGGGGGCACAGCAGCCACGGGGCAGGCCCCGGTCAGGTCTCGGTGGCCCTGGCCAGTGGGCAGGGACCCGGCCAGCCCGTCCTCACCGGAGCTTGTCCCCACAGGGCTCGGACAGCGTCCCGCCTGGCTACGAGCCCATCTCCCTGCTCGAGGCGCTCAACGGCCTCCGGGCCACCTCCCCGGCCATCCCTTCCGCCCCCCTTTATGAGGAAATCACCTACTCTGGTGTCTCGGATGGCCTCTCCCAGGCCAGCTGTCCCCTCGCCGGGGTGGATCGCGTCTCAGACAGCAGCCACCAGAAGGTCAAGCCGAGGAGCAAGTCCCCTGACAGGTGAGGCCGGAGTGCCCGCCGCCTGCCGGGTGACCGGCCTGCCGGGTGACCGGCCTGCCGATTAGCCCTCCTTGCGAAGCACGCTGTCCGCAG
>NW_004567133.1:19014259-19014821 GCF_000260355.1 Condylura cristata | reverse complement strand
GTGAGGCCCGCCCCCGTGGCTTCGTGGCTTGAGCGCCAGACCCCCGCCCACCTGCCCTGGGCTGCAGAGGGGGCGTGGCGCGCCCCAGGCCCATGTGGCCACAGGCCTGGGCTGTCTCCCCGCCAGCGGCGGTGCCTGTGCCGGACCCTGGTGAGGCTGCTGCGGGCGTGGGGGGGCTGGAGACCCGCGGGGACGGGCCTGGTGCCGGGCCACCTGTGGCTCGGCCTCAGGCTCTCGGTAGCAGGCCTGCGCCGCCCGACCCCACGTGTCCCCTTCGTTTCCAGAGTTTCATGACAGAGGAGGTTGATGAGCCGTCGCTAAAGCAAGGTGAGCCTCTGGGGCCTCCGAGGCTGCGAGTGCTGGCCGCTGCCGGGGCCGTGCCCAGCCTCCCCACACGCGGCCCGGGTCGGCCCCGGCCGGCACCTGGCGGCAGCCGCGGGCTCCTTTTCTGCTGGGTGTTGTGTGCACAGCCTCCCTGGCCACGTCGCCTGGTGGTCAGCGGGCCGCCGGGCCTGGCCCTGGGACTGTGGGGCGGGCCGCCTCAGGGTGGCCGTGGGTGCGG
>NW_004567133.1:19010431-19013942 GCF_000260355.1 Condylura cristata | reverse complement strand
GACGGGGGTGGCCCGCGCCTGCTGGGGTTGCAGGGTGCAGCGGTCGGTGGGCCCCGGGTCTAGCCTCCCACTGCCCCCCGCAGGGAGCCGAGCGCCCTCCATCGAGAACGTGCTGCAGGACGGCAGCCCCGAGCACCGTGACCACGGCCAGCCGGGGCCCCCCGCCGACATCTACCTGCCAGGTGACGCCTGCCCGCCTGGCCGAGGGGGTGGTGCGGGCGGGAGCGGCGGCCTGGGGGCGGCCCGCTCCCCTTCCATGCCCCTCCTGCTGCCGGCTCTGAGGCCCTTGCCCAGGCCCGTGCCCCCAGCCGCTCCCCGCACCGTGCAGGGCCGGCCACGGCGTCTCCGCCCTTGCCCATCACCTCCGTGGGCCTGCAGCCCCCGCGGGCGTCCGGTAGGAGGGCTCGCCCCAGGGAGCCGCCACACAAGGCCGCCTGACACGGCCACCGGCTCGGCCTCGCAGGGTGGACCGGACAGGGCACAGGAAGTCACACTGGGGGTTGAGGTGCTGCTGAGGGCACGGGGGGAGGGAGGGATCCTGGCATCTCCCCATGCCCCCTTTCCCGTGCAGCTCGGGGCTGCCACCTCTCTGTGCCCTGAGCCCCAGAGACGAGACAGGAGGGGGCTCTGGCGCCGTGCTGGCCGGAGCCCCCGGGCCTGGGAGGCAGGCGGCAGCCAGGGCACCCTCGGGCCCGGCCTCCCCTGGCAGCAGTGCTCGGGCCTGTCCTGCCACACGCAGGGGCCCCCGCCTGCTCTGGTGCCCCGCTCTGCCCGTGGCCGGCCTTAGCAGCGGGCAGCTGCGGCGGCTACGACTTGGTCGGGCCTTCCGGCCCTCGGTGGCTCCTGCCTGGCACTGTCCGAGCAGATGGGGGAGCAGTGGGACCCACACAGCAAAACCTGTGGGTGAGAGCAGAGTGCCTGCGCCCCTCAGTACACATGGGGTTCCAGAAAGTTCTTTCAGAGGACTTTGGGTATTGCGTGATGGCTCAGAACTTGGAGTGGGGTACCAGGAGAGGTGCTCGGCTCCTGGGTGTGGTCCCCATCCCGCACCCCGGCCCCCAGGTAGGGTCCGGGGCCTTTGCCACACGGCCTCAGCAGTGCTGCCACCCTCCGGGACCCACGACTGTCCGGGCGTCCGGAAGGTCAGAACAGGCCGCCGACGCGGCCCCCGAGAGCCGGGACCCTGAGCTGTCGCTCCCAGCCCCTGGCGGCCTCTCAGGCCACGCCCGCCGCAGGCCTCCAAGCTGGGGCTTCCCACGGTGGCGGTGGGCGGGGAGAGCGTGGGCCTGCTGGACAGCAGCGGGCCGGGGCGCCACTCCGGGGGCTCCCTATGGGCACCAGCAGGCCGAGTCGTCAGGATGTGCCGCGTCTCGGTCACCTGTCCCCACCCCCGCTGACCTTGTCCCCAGCGGGGACTCCACCTCTGTCACTGTTGGACGTGACGTGCGTGTCACACGGCGTCTGGGCGGCATGGCCACCCCGGCTGATGGACTCGCGCACGGTCTCCGGACAGCCACAGGCCGTCCGGGCACCATGTCCCTGGGGCGGCCATGTGCCCTGACCCTGCGTTTCCCGGGTGACTGGGAGAGTCACAGTGGGGCGACCAGCTGCCCCGAGTGGCCAGTGGCCGGCGTCCTGCCTGGTGCATCCTGTGCCAGAGCCTGGTTCTCGGCACACCAGGGTCAGCTTCTTTCTCCTTGGAGCAGTGGATCTCTACTTCTGAAGATTTATTTTTGCATAGAACTGGGGTGCTGGCCAGAGGTGCGGGGGTGAGAGGGCTCCCCAGAGACAGTGGGGACCAGAACAGGCAGGACCATTGAACTCCACTGCTGGGGGGACAGGAGGGGTCGGCTGGGGTCACTCCCTGGCCGGGGATCGTACTCGGCCGTCCCGGTGACAGCCTGAGACTGGATGCCCGGGGGGTGGGGCCTCTGGGGGTCTCTGGCCGCTGCCTCCGCACAGCCCTCGGGGCTCCTGCTCTTGGCAGAGGAGTGAGCTGGTCCCTGGCCGCTGCACTGCGGGGCGGCCTCGCCCGCCCTCCACGGTTCCCTCCCGTCCCAGGCCTCTCCCGGCCACGTCCCCCCAGGGCCCCGGGTCCTGAGTCCACGGCCCCTCGGCCGCGCCTCTGCCCCGCGGTGGCCCCGGGCTGGCCCGGAGCCAGAGGCTCGGCCCTCGGACTCAGTGGCCTCGTCCGCTTCAGCCTTTTGGGCCCCTGGAACAGTGACTGAGTCCTGCTGCGAGCCCCCTCCCCCCCCGTTGATGCTACCAGCTTGTGCCCTACCCACCTGGACTCCCCCAAACACATAGATCAGTTTGCTGGGATTCCCTGAGAGGGCGACTCCCCACTTCACGCCTGGGTGCCCCAAACATGCTCCACGAGGTCTGCTCCCCAACAGGCAGCCTTATGGGAGTCTGGGGGAGGCGAGCCTGGCACCATCGGTGGCCTAGGCACGGGCAGGGTGTGCGTGGTGCCCTTCAGCCCCACCCTTGCCGGGGCCGGGGGCCCGGCCCACCAGAGCGCTCAGGCGTCGTCTGGGGTGCACGCGCTTCCGAACCCCTGGAGCCCCGTCCTCCGACATCCTTCCGGCCTCCTCCCCAGCGTAGCCCCGACGCCCACGGCAGCGGGCGGCCCGGCAGCGGGAGCAGGCAGGCCCGCGCTGGGCCCCAGCCGCTGCAGACCCACATGCGCCCCGAGGGGCCACGAGCGCCCTCACCACGTGCCCCTGCGGAGGACAGCGCAGCTCAGGCCGGGGGAGGTGGGCTGGTGAGGGCAGGAGACCCAGGAGCGCCTCCTGGCCTGTGTGGCCTCCGCAGACGCAGGGCTGCTGGGCGCTGCCCCCGCGCCCTGGCGGGTGAGGGGCAGTGGGCACGGGCGCTGCCTGACCGTGCTCTGCCCCCGCAGGATGGTCCACCTCCATGGAGACGCCCCGCAGCCTCCGGCCGCCGCTTGCCAGTCCCAGCCCTGACCCCGGGAACACTGAGCTGACCCCACTCTGAGCGTGTGGCCAGGCCGGCAGCTGGAGCCCTCAGCGCCCAGGCTCCGCCCGCCAGCCTCCCGTCCGCACCCCCGCGACCCTGCCTGGGAGCGCATGGCCGGCCCCTCTGAGACCCCTCGATGTATGTGTCAGTGGTACAAGGTGAAGGACAGCGCTCAGTCCCAGGCGGGCTCAGGCTCTCCGCCCCTGCTGGCCACAGGGCGGGGCGCGCCAGGGGGCGACCCCTCCAGGAACTGGGCTCCCTGGCGGAGGAGCGGTCCCAGCCCAGCTGTGGGACCAGTTGCTGGGAGGACGCGGCAGAGTCGTACCAAGGGAGGACGGTGTCCGCCCCTCCCCGTGTCCCTGTGCTCCGCAGTGGCCACGCTGAGGCCTTTGCTCCACTGCTGCCCCGGAGGCCCCAGTCTGCACCCGAGGCGAAGGCAGAGGTGTGGACCCCGCCCGTGCAGCGCCAGGCGTCCTGGGGCCTGCTTGGGGGGTGCTGCTCTGGCCAGACGCCCGGGTGGAGGGCGCCCCTC
>NW_004567133.1:19008982-19010331 GCF_000260355.1 Condylura cristata | reverse complement strand
CCCCCCCAGTTGCCAGCTGTGGCTGCCTCCTGAGCCGACCCTGCAGGGGCCACGGCCGGAGCGTCCCACGGGACACCACCACCACCGTGGGCCCATCACAGAGTTCCTGGGGAGACAGGGTCCACCTGGTCCTGGCCCCCTCCCTGTGCCAGGGCTAAGCTCCCGCCAGCCGGCTGGCCAGGGCTATGGCCACCCCATCTGTGCAGGCGGCAGTGGCTCCTCGCTCATGGGGCCCAGGCCACTGAGCAAGGAGCTCGACCTCCAGCTGGGGGCCCCGGGCCCCTCCCTGAGGTGGTGACGCAGACCTCCTGAGCTGCAGGACTTTGTGCAGCAGCGCCCGCACCGGCAAGTATTCCTTTGTGACTCGGGCAGGTGGGTGGGGGTTGGTGGGATTTTGGCTGACAGTAACTGCCGGGTGGCCCTCGGGGCCCAGACTTCAGCTGGGTAATAGGGGAGACCCCAGGTCTTCCCCAGCACCTCAGGTTAGGGTGCCGGACTTGGCGGATGTCTGGGGCGCCAACCTGCCCTGATGCTGGGGCTCGGCTGGCCGGCTCCGGACCTGGGGCAGGTAGAGCCTGGCTGAGGCCACTGCCGCTTCGGAGGCCCTGGGTCAAGGCGGGCCGCGGCTGCCCTGCTGGGGCGGGAGGCCCCGCCCCTCCTCGCGGAGGCCCCGCCCCTCCTCGCGGAGGCCCCGCCCCTCCTCGCGGAGGCCCCGGTCCGCGCGTTCTCTCGTGGGCGTTGTTCCCGCACCAGGCCCAGGCGCCCAGCTCTGGCGTTAGAGGAATGGCAAGGGGCCCCGAGGCGGGGAGGGCTCTCCCCCAAGCGGCTCAGTCACGCCCGGAGGGGCTGGCCGGTTGCTCTGGGTCGCTCCAAGCCTGGGGCAGCATGAGCCCACTGTCCACAGGAGAGGAGAGCAGCCTAGGGGCCAGGTCCACGTGCAAGCTTGCCCTGGGCCGGCTTTGGTCCAAGGACAAGCCTTTAAGCAAGGGGCAGCGAGGTGCTGCTGCAGCCCAGCAAGGCTCCGGAACCCCCGCACAGCGCCACTCAGCCACTGACCGCCAGCGGGCCTCGGCTCCTTGGCAAGCGCCTCCCTCCCTCTGGAGCCCCACTGCTCCCCGCCAGCCAGCACCAGCCCCCCCCCAGGGGGTCCCAGTGTGGGCAGAGCCGCAGGCTTGGCCAGGTGGGTCTTTCCTGGGCCCACTGGTCCGCCTCTGCCCTTCTTCCCCAGGGAGGCCTTTATTAGTGCCGGGCCGGGGGTGCACCTTTCCTCCACACTCTGCCCCCAGGCCTGGGGCAACCTCCCTCACACAGGGTTCTTTGCCTGGGAATCTGCTCCCCCCCCCCCCCCC
>NW_004567133.1:18999681-19008882 GCF_000260355.1 Condylura cristata | reverse complement strand
AGGGACGGCGCGCGGCGGCGGGGCAGTGCCAAGATGTCTACGCCGGCCGTGCCGGAGCTCAAGCAGATCAGCCGGGTGGAGGCCATGCGCCTGGGGCCGGGCTGGAGCCACTCGTGCCACGCCATGCTGTACGCCGCCAACCCCGGGCAGCTCTTCGGCCGCATCCCCATGCGCTTCTCGGTGCTGGTGAGGACGCGGGCGCGGCGCGGGCGCGGGGCCGGGGCGCGCCGGGAGCCGGGCCGTGACCGGGCCTCCCTTGCAGATGCAGATGCGCTTCGACGGGCTGCTGGGCTTCCCCGGGGGCTTCGTGGACCGGCGCTTCTGGTCGCTGGAGGACGGCCTGAACCGGGTGCTGGGCCTGGGCCTGGGCTGCCTGCGCCTCACCGAGGCCGACTACCTGAGCTCGCACCTGACCGAGGGCCCGCACCGCGTCGTGGCGCACCTGTACGCGCGGCAGCTGACGCTGGAGCAGCTGCACGCCGTGGAGATCAGCGCGGTGCACTCGCGCGACCACGGCCTGGAGGTGGGGCCGCCGCCCGGGCCCTGCCCCCCGCCCCGGGGTTTGGCTCTGGCCCCGCGGAAGGCAACGATGGGTAACACGTCCCCCTGAGGTCCCCTGGCCGGGCAGGGTGGGGTGTCGCTGTCCGGCGTCGGGGCGGGGAGAGGGGTCTGGTGGGGGGGGCGGGGAAGGGGCACCTTCGGGGCTGTGTTCCATCTGCCTTGCTGCCTGCCATTGCCAATCCTGGGAGTGGGGAGAGGGGTCGGTGGGGGGGTTGGGGTGCGGGGTGGAAGCGGGAGGCTGAACTGCAGGAATTTGTAGGGCCTGGCCTGGAGGGGCGGGAGGGAGGTGGGGGGTCTTGCTACCTCCCCAAGGCCTGGGAGTGACTGCAGTATGGGACCCGCGGGCTGGAGGGGGAGCATGGGGCGTGGGCAGGGATGAGGTTGCTGAGGGGGAATGCATGGGGTGGCCTGGAAACTTGCTTGGGAGGGAGAGGCTGCCCCGCTCCTGGGGTGCCAGCTGGCTTCTGCCTCACCAGACCCCCAGGCCGCCTGCCCTGGCGCGGCCGGGGACCCCTGCCAGGGCTGCCGTGCCGCGGGGCCTCAACCTGGCTCTCCGTGCGCAGGTGCTGGGGCTCGTGCGGGTGCCCCTGTACACGCAGAAGGACCGCGTGGGCGGCCTGCCCAACTTCCTGAGCAACGCCTTCATCAGCACGGCCAAGTACCAGCTCCTCTTCGCTCTCAAGGTGCTCAACATGATGCCCGAGGAGAAGCTGGCTGAGGCCTTGGCGGCCGCCACGGAGAAACAGAAGAAGGCCCTGGAGAAGCTGCTCCCCTCTTCCTCCTGAGGTTGCTCCTGAGCCCTCTGCCCTCCCCACTCTTCCTGCCCGTGGGCCGAGGCTGCGCCCGAGCTCCTGGGGGTTTTCTCTGGCTGGTGTCCTGACCACGTGGGCCCGGCCCCGTCAGGGCAGTGGCCCTCTGGTGGGCCTGCGGGACCTGGGTGCACCGGGCTGGCTCTCCTGGCTCAGGCTGATCTAGCCCACCGAGACCGAGCCCTGGCATGGGGGCGCGCGTCCCTGCCTCCCCTGAGCACCCCGACTGAAGCACCGCTGCTGGCCAGGCCCCCGAGGCAGGGCCCCGAGCAGGACTGTTGAGGGCAGGACAGTAAGTCGTGCTGTGCTGTGGGGGGAGGGGCCCTCAGTCCCCGCAGGCTGCCCCCAGCCTGCATCGTCGTCACCCTGCCGCCCTTGGCCCTGCGCCATGGAACCAGTCTGGTGGCTTCTGTGCCAAGACCGTGAACGGGGCCCGTCCTGGCTGCCCGGCAGCCCCAGCGTGGCTTTGAAGGCCTCCCTTTCTCCACCCCAGCAGCCCGCAGGCAGCCCAGGGAGGGACTGGCAGCACTGGCCACGCACCAGAATGACCACAGCAGAGCCACACAGGACAGGAAGGTCGCCACTTGGTCTCCTGTGGCCACAAAGACTCCTCAGTGGAGCTCAGAGTCCCCGGGGTGCCTGCCCGGCCTGGTAAGCAGTGCCCTCTGCCACCTCAGCCTCGAGGAGCCGGCGCGAGCAGGCAAAGCACTTTGCTCTGTAAATAAAATGCCTGGGACTGGCTCCTGGCTGTGTGGCCTGCTTCGCTCTCCCGGTAGCTCCTGCCACCCGAGCAGGACGCCGGGGCCCGGGGCCGTCGCCGGCCGCGCCGCACGCCATCACCCCATCACCCCAGAGCCTAGACCCCGCTGGCTGATCAGAACGTTTATTTTTCAGCAACTGTCAAATGCTGCCCAGGTGCTCAGCCCTCACCCTCAGGTCACGCCTCTGGGGGCGCCTGTGCGCAACAGGGGCACCCTCCTCAAGGCCCTGCCTGCCCCGAGCCTGGCCCCAGGTTCAGGGGCCCTGGTCGTGCGCTGTGGGGACCACGCTGCCCTGCACCAGCCACAGCCTCTTCCTCCTGTCTGCTCCGGGCCGGTCCTCAGGCCGGCTGGGCCCGGGGCTGCCGCTGCCCCTGCCCCGCCCACTGGCCTCTTGTCCTCTGGGCGCACAGCTTCAGGGTGGATCAGTCACCCAACGTCAGGTTCTAGGGGGAAGCAAGGCTGAGGGGTGCTCCTCACTCCCCCCCCCGCCCGAGCCGCGCCCAACCCGGCCTGGGCTGCACGCTCACCGTCCCTCCGGCTAAGGCTCCCGCCAGTTCTCTTTCCCGTTCAGCAGCTGCAGCTTCTCCAGGCTCTGTGTCACGGAGCACAGCGCTCGCCCTGGGGCAGACGGAGCGGTCACACCTCCGCACCTGCGAGCCTGGGAGCGGACAGCCTGCCCCTCGCCAGGCCCCCGGCGGCACCCAGGGCCCCCTGTGCCCCCCGTCTGCCCTCCTGGAGACTCACCCATCTCGTGGATCCGGTCTGCCAGTGCCCCCGACAGCTCGGGGAGGCTCAGGGCCTGCAGCGCGGCCTGGCAGCCTTTGGGGTCTGTGGGTGAGGGCTGGGTCGGCCTGGGCGGCGAGCCCAAGGCCCTCCCACGTGGCTCCGAGCTGCCTTACAGGGGACCCTCCTCGGACAGAGCCCCCGCCCCACCCGAGGGCCCGCCGGCTGAAGTGCGCAGTGCAGGAGGGAACATGCCCCAGAAGCCAACACTGAAGGTCATGGGCCTTGTCCCTCAGGGTGCCTTCCCCCGCCCGCAGGGCGGCCAGGCACCGTCTCTCTGGGGCTGAGGGCCGGGGCGTTAATGTGAAGGCCACACTGAGCAGGCGGTCAGACCGCTGAGGGGCGTCCCCCCGTCCCCTGCCCCCCGCCTGCCGGCTCCAGGGCAGGGCGCTGCTCCGCTTACCAGCAGTGGGGAGGGCTGGGCCCAGCGCTGCCTGGCAGGGAGACTCGTCCCCCGTGAGTCGCGCCGACAGCTCGACCTGGCAGGCTCTGCTGGGCAAGACCGGGTGCTGCTGAGAGAGCAGCCTGGAGACTGGGCCGGGAAGGGCACCCGGACCCCCAGGGGGGTGGGCTCGGCAGGCACCACAGCCAGAGAGAAGGCAGAGGCAGCACACCTCGGTAAGGACTGACGGGCACGGGGCCAGGCCCTCGGCCGCCACTCACCGTAGCTGGTCCAGGACGAGCGCGGCATCGCGGGCCAAGGCCCAGGCCTCCTGCAGGCGCGCGTGGACGTCCTTGCGGGCACTGTCCTGCTCGAGCAGGCAGCTCTCCACCACGGCCCGCAGCTCCTGCTCCTGCGACACCTGGCCCCGCGTGGCCTCCAGCTCCTCGCAGCGCTGCGCGGGCGTGGGCGGGCGGCGTGAAGGCTGCAGCGCCCGCGGTGGGTGCCCCCTCCTCTGGGCCCTCTTCCGTGGTCCCACCCTCGCCCTCTCCCTGCCCCCATGACTCCCACGTCCCAAGTCCAAGCGGCGAGACTTCCTGTCTGGCCCCTGCGTCCCTTCTGCTCCCCGCACTCTGGTGTCCAGAGGCCTCACCCTGTGCAGCTGAATGGCAAGCTCCTGCATCTCCGCCTCCAGCCGGTCAGCATAGGCCAGCTCCAGGGCATCGCTGGGGGGGCGGGCGCTGCTGTGCCAGCGGGCGATGGCAGAGGTCATCTTCCTCTTGGGCCCGAACAACCTGCGGCGGTGAGCAGGAAGAGGGGGTCACCCTGCTCTGTGCACGGGGTCCTTGGGCCACCCGTCTGCCTGCCAGTTTCCCTAGAACAGTTTAGTGCTAGAGGGACAGCCCTGCAGGCCTCTGGTGCCAGAGGGCCCGGAGGTTTCTCGGTGTCTGGCAGATGCCAGTCGGTCAAAGGTAGGGGCTCACCTCCTCCTCCCAGTGTGAAACAATCGCAGTGGGCAGAACCAAGCCCTGGGAGCCACACTGCGAGGAGAGTGGGCTCCGCGGTGGGCTCCGCGGTGTGGCGCTGTGTCGGCGGCCCCCAGGGTGCGATCCGTGAGCCAGGGCGGCCGCCCCACAGAGCCTCTCATTGGGGACTGTGAACCCTGCGGTCGCCCAGGAATATAGGACCTGCACGGCACACAGTGCACTGCACAGTGCCTGACCTGATCTGGGGGGGACTCGAGACCCAACACAGCTGGGCCGGAGGGGTGGCGCCTGCACCCAGCCACGAGGGCAGCCGAGGCTCTGGGTCCCCCACGCAGTGCCAGTGCGGGGCTTGGCCACGCGGGGCCTCTGCTCCAGCCGCCACGGGGAAGGCCGGCTGGAGGAACACGCGGTGAGGGGGGGGTGGGACGCGGAGGCTGCGGGCAGCCGCACGGCTCCGCTCTGCAGCTGGCTCTGCTGGAGCAGCCAGACCAGCTCGAGGGAGTCGTGCCCTGCAGGTGCTGCTCACACAGAACCCCAAAGGCAGGTTACTAGAGACAAGGGGGCCGCAAAGTCAGCACAAAGCAGGAAGGTTGAAGACCCGAGAATCAACCCAAGACTTCCTAAAAGATGAGAAGCGGCAGACTGAGGCCTCAGCGTCATCCCTGTCAAGGCCGCGTCTTCAAGGGAAAGGAAAATAACAGCTGAGATGGCCACGGGAGACTGAACAGCTAAAGCCGTTCCGAGGAAAGGGCTCAGGCCTCCCTGGCGGCGCAGGGCTCAGAGCACGGGCCGTGAGGCCGTCCCAGCCGCTGCTGCAAGCTCGGTCCCGCCAGGGCGTGACCAGGGCGCGGCAGCCCCTCCTGCCCCGCCGCTCCCCGCAGCAGTGGGTCTCAGTCCATCTGCTGTTCTGCCCTCTGTCTCTGGGGAGCCCTCTCACCCTGTACCCCGGCCTGTATCCTGGCTCTTGTGTGCGCAAATCGTTACAACAATGCCAGAGGCGTCGTGTAGCCCTAGAGGAACCGGTGCCGGGACGGAGACAGGAGTGCGACTGACAGAGCGGACAGCCCAGAGATGAGCCCACACAGGGACAGGGGCTGACGCGCGCGTCCGGGCAGGGCTCGGGCAAGCGCAGCCGACACACAGGTCAGGCTGGGAAGGAAGGGGACATGGGAGAGGCAGACGGGCCCGCCTTCCCGGGAAGCGGCCAGACCTCCCTCGGCCACGTGACCAGCAGCCCTGCCCCAGGGCCGCTGACGAGCCCATGCGCCGAGCGGGAGGGCCGTCAGGCTGAGCGTCCCCTGCTGTTCCTCAGGTGTGGGAAGGACGCTCAGGCCCACCAACAGGTGCCAGGTAGGGGCTGCGGTGGGCGGCTGGTGCTCTGGAGAGATGAGGCGTCGCCATGGGCACGAGGCGGGGGACTAGGGGTATGTGGAGGCCAGTTGGCCAGAAACCCCTCCTCAGGTTCACTCAGGGCACTCAAGATGTAGCGACAGGCACTGACACCACACACGCCCTGAGAGGCACAGGGCGCCCCCGGGCGCCACAAAGAGGTGGCAGAGCCGCAGCAAGAGGTGGGACCGTGTCCAAGTGGGAGGCCGAGAACCTAAATGGAACCCCGCAAAGGCAGGCGGGCCACGCGGGAGGAGGTGGCTGAGGCCCGCAGGGCCCTGGACACCCAGCCCGGCATGGCCGAGGGCCCAGAGTCTCTGCAGACACGAGCTGGCTGCTCAACGCGCCGATCGCCAGGGAACCCACGGGGAGCACAGGGCCGGCCAACCTGGCAGGCAGCAAGCGGACGCGGCCCTGTGGACGGCGGTTTGGGGGTTCCTTAATAGAGAAATGGGAACCCTGACAATCTGGCGACAGCGCCAGTCGGTACCTACGCGAGCGACACGAAACCCGGTGCTGAGGGCTTGTGTCCCGCAGCCGCCAGCGTGGCGTGGGCCCGTGGGGCAGATCCGAGGCAGCCCCGGCACAACGCGGCACCGAGCGAGAAGTGACACGGCCGGTGGGCGGCTTCAGTCACCCGTGGGCACAAATCACGAGAGGACACAAGGGCAGAGTGCGGCAGGGGTGGACCGCGGACGTGGGGCAGGAATTTAGCAGTGGGCCCCAGAGGGAAGGGCGGGGCGGCGAGCACCGGCACGTGGCTTGGTGGAGGGTGAGTGGAACGTTAGAGAAACAACACGCAAAAACTTAAAAAAATCAAAAATCTTGTTCTCGGGCCTCCCTGGCGGCGCTGCGGGTCAAAGCGCAGCACGCGTCCGTCCCGGCCGGGAGGGACCCCAGGCGCGGCAGGCCCCTCCCGCCTCCCCGCTGCCCCCTCGGCAGTGAGTCTCAGTGGATCTGCGTGTGCCGCTCCCCGCTCTGTCTCTGGGGAGTCCTCTCACCCCTGCCCCTCTGGCCTGTACCCCAGTTCTTGTGTGCATAAAAAAAAGAAATCATGTCCCGCGAACATGGGACAATTTCGCCTGCATATGCAGTAAGAGGAAACGCAGCAGCTGGCCGGACGAAGACACCAGAGGGCGCACAGCACAGGCGCGCAGGGCAGGGGCGGGCTGGGGCGCCGGCGGGTGCTTCTCTTTAAAGACCAGGCGGCCGGGGCAGGTGTGCAGGCAGGGAAACGGCCTGGCGGGGGCTCCCCGGCCTGGCGCAGGCCTCCGGACACCGCCCAGACCAGGAGGAGCCCGCGGGCGCCCGGGCACTCACGTGACGCCGATCTCCTTCAGGTCGCTCTCGGTGAGCGTCAGGAAGATGCGGAGGTCCACGTCCTGCTCCTCGAAGACCTGCAGGTACTTGAGGCATCCGATCTGCTCCAGCAGCGCTGCGAGGTCCTGGGGGGACGCGGAGAGCAGGCGCTGTGCGTCGAGCACCTGCTGGCCCGCCCGGCACCCCGTCTCTGCCTCCACAGAGAGGCGAGGGACCTTCCCTAGCTCAGACGACGACTGTGGCTTGAGGCTGCAGCCCCAGCCTACTTCCTTTCCTGGTGTGAAGTGTATCACTTGAGCCATTTTAAGCATGCCATTTGGGGGCTTTGAGTACATTCACACTGTGCAGCCATCACCATTCACCTCAGAAGAACCAAGACTTGGGCCTCCCTCGCGGCACTGCGAAGCTGTCCACAGCCACTGCGGTGCGTGATTCCCCAGCCGGGGAGAGACCCCCAGGGCCCAAGAAGCCCCTCCTGTCCGCCCGCTGCTCCCCTCAGCAGTAGATTTCAGTGGATCCCCCTGTTGTCCCCACTCTGTCTCTGGGGAGTCCTCTCACCACCCGCTCTGGCCTGCACCCCAACTGCTATAGGCATAAATAAACCATTTTAAAAAATTAATGAAAAGACAACCAGCCATTTGAATGTGGCAACTCTGGAGAGCCGACTTCCCTTCCTCCCCAGGCACTGCTGACCCTTGTTTAGACTTTTCCAAACCCACTCTGTAAAACCTGCATTACCAGCCACGGCCTCTGAGGTCTCGGGTCGGCTTTTCTCCCGGGGGGCCTGGCCCGGCCGCAAGTGCCCTCTATGTGCAAACACCAGCTCTGCCAGGGGCCTTACCTGGGGCCCAGAATAGGGGGGCCTCTCAGTCTGGGGGGCAGATCCCGGCGAACAGGCTGCCCCGAAAGGTCCCGTGCCAGGAGGCAACTGGCTGTCGCTGTTGCTATGACGGTGCTTGGTCTTCACGTAATTCTTAGTTTGTTTGCGAACCGAGCTCCCCCGCGCGTGGTCCGAGTCCTGCGGCAAGAGCCGTGCGTGGGGGCTGGCTGACCGCCGCGCGTCCACCCTCATCGGGGCCACTCCCAGGGCGGGTGGGGCGAGAGGAAACCCTGCAGGAAGCGCCCCCCGCTGCTCCTTGCACCGCCCTCCGTGCTGCCGAACCTGGGGGGCGCTGCCGGAGGCAGGCCCGTGAGCCCAGGGCGGGCACACACGAGACGCTGGTTACCCGCCTCGCTCGCCTCAGACACGTTCGTGAGGCACGCCAGGGCGCCAGGAAAGGGGGTGGGGAGCCCGGGAAGGAGTCTTCACCTCGTTGCTCTCCAAGGAGGCCTCGCTGCTGAGCCCCGGGGCCCTCGCCAGCCCCTCGCTGCTGCTGCTGCTCCGCACAGCCGCCCGCTCGGCGCAGAAGGGGCGCTCCTCTGGGGGGGGAACAGGGCGCTGCACACAGGCCTCGTCCGCGGACACGCACTGACCCCTGGCCACCAGCTCCTTCCCTCTGCTTCACGCTGACCAGCCTGGCCCAGCCGCCCTCCTCTGTCCTGCTGAGCGACAGGCCCACGTGGGACGAGTCTGGGCGCGCCCCGCTCCCGCCGAGGGTCGTGACGTGCGGAGACGGGCTCCGGAGCCCGCCTGCTCAGAGGACCCCCGGCTTGTCCACCCCGGCCCCACGCGCCTGTCCCCGCAGGACCAGGCGCGCCGGCGCCTCCCCGCTGTCCTCCCTGGGCGCCAGACTCGCCTAAATCCGCCTCAGCCCAAGCCCAGCTGGGGGAGGCGGGGTGGCGTGGGGAGGCGGCGCACAGGCGGCGCGTACCCCGACTGCTGCTGCTGCTGCTCTCCACGTCCCGGTCGTTGATGGGGGAGGTGACGTCCCTGTAGCAGAGGCCCCGGCCTCCCAGGGGGTTCTCATCACTGCTGCTGAAGGTGACGTAACCCCGGGGAGGCGCCTGCTCTGTGGACAGAATGGGGCGCGGCGCCCACGTGGGCAAGGGGGAAGACGGGACCCTCCAAGTGCCACCGTCTCCTCAGAGGAAGCCAAGGAGGCGCAGGCGGGGCAGCGACCAATCTGAGAGTGACTCAGACTGGGAAACTTGGGGGGCGAGTCCAGCCCACCAAGCAGCCCGCAAGTCTCAGAGGGCCGTGCACACCCAACCCGTCATCCGAGACACGGGGGCGGCGGCAGAGCCACCTCCTGCCAGCCCGAGGCACGGCG
>NW_004567133.1:18992116-18998869 GCF_000260355.1 Condylura cristata | reverse complement strand
GCCTTCCCGGCCGGGGCAGGTACCTGGGCCCCCGTAGAGGCTCCTGGGCAGGGGCGGCGTGTGGGCGTCGAGGAGCCCGGCGATCCTCATGTGTCCGTGCTGCCTGGCCAGCGTCCGGGCTGTGGCTCCGCTGTGGTCCCTGGCATCCACCTTGACGCCCTGTGGAAGATGGGGGTCAGGAGCCTCCCCCGCCTGCCACTCTCGGGTCCCGGGGCGCTGGCTTCTTATCACCCCCCCAAGGCCTGCACCCTGCCTGAGCACACCCTCACTCTTGGGACCAGAGCGAAGTGGGGTGCCCGCAAGGCCGTGGCTCTCACCCCGAGGCCGCTCCCGGCAAGCAGCCACTTCAAGAGAACAGCCAGGGCCCCAGCAGCAGCCGAGGGGCGCAGCTCCAGCTTAACCCCCCGTGCAAAGTGAATTCGAAGGGGAGCCCCACTTCTGCCACCGCCCAGGCTGCCCCAAACTCTTTTAAAAGGCAGAATGCACGTTAGACACGCACGGAGATGCACTACAACTTTCCCACCGGCGAGAAAGAACGAACGGCGGGAGAGGACGACCAGGGAGAGGCACGGGCGGACAGAGGGGCAGCAAACGCCCGGCGCGCGCGACCTCACCGGTGGGTGCAAATTCAACGCTGGTGCCCCCCTTCTCCCGGCAAACCTTGCGGAGGGGCGACATCCAGGGCTGGCGAGGACGGGGGTGGGGAGGCCGGGAAGGACGAGCCAGCACCTCCCCGGGAGGGGGGACTCACCGGGGTCCCTCACAGCTTCGCTAAGACACAGCTGGCACCGCCGCACGGGGCCCTCGGTGGCGCGCAAGGCGCCTGCACAGGCCGCGGCAGTGCCAGCCGCCCCGAGCCTCACTCACGTGGTTCAGGAAACACTGCACGATGATCTCGTGACCGGCGGCCGCGGCCTCCATCAAGGGGGTGAATCCGTACACCGGCTCCCTGCAGACAGGCGGGGGCTTCGGGGAGCGCTCCCTGGGGCGGCCCGGCCGGTGGGAGGCTGCGGACTGGCGCCTGGCCCTGGCCCTCCCGGCGGCTCCCCCGCTGGCTCCTCCAGCTCCACTTTCCCTCGGCACAGAAAGCTTCCGTCTCCTGCCCCTGGCCCGCCTGAAGCCCAGCACCCCGGGAGCCCAGGGGTCCTGTAGCCGCAGCCCTGCCCTGGGGCCTTCTGTGCTGACTCAGCCCTGGGGGCGCGGAGCCCTCGCTGGTTGCAGAATCTCGCCAACAACCAAGCGAACGTGACTGGGGACCCGGTTCGGTGCCCGCCGCTGTGCTCACAGCCCACCTTCCGAGGACCCCTCCCCCCACACCCCTCGACCGCACGCCAGCCACAGCGAGCGGGCCCGGCCAGCTTCACTCGCAGGACGTGCTCAGGGGCCGCTGCGTGAGGCCGGCGCCTCAGAGGACGCCGAGCCCTGCCACCGGCTCCCAGGAAAGGAAACACGCCGTGGGCCCGGGCGTGAAGGGGCCCCGAGCCCACGCCGACGGAGGCTGGCGCTGCCCCTCTGCGCCAGGCGGGCCCCAGCACTGCCCTCTTCGGGTGGGACGAAGCCAGGCCCCCGCCTTGCTGTCAGGACCTGGCAATCACCTCACGTTCGCGTTGGCGCCACTGTCCAGCAGGAACTTGACCATCTGCTGGTGCCCGGCACTGGTGCAGTGGAAGAGGGCGGTCCAGCCCTGGATGTCCTTCATCTCCAGCTCAGCACCTTGCTTCGAGAGAACAGAGAGGGCGTCTCAGGACGCATCTACTCCGTGCCGGCAGCGCCCTCGCCGGCAAGCTGGAGACCCGGAGCCGCGACGCCGTGGCCGCCCGCCTCAGCCCCAGTGGCCGAGGCCGCTGGCTCACCTGGAGGAGGAAGTAGGCGATGCTCTCGTTGCCACAGCTGGAGGCCAGCATCAGGGGCGTCTGCCCGCCCGGGGCGGGCACGTTCACGCTCACCCCCGCCTCGAGCAGCAGGTGCACGATGGTGTCCTGGCCCGTGTAGGCGGCGTACATCAGCGGGGTCCAGCCGCCGCCATTCTTCCTGTTCAAGTCTAGCTCTCTCCTAAACAAACCGACACGGCTAGGCGCCGCCACCGCCCCAGACGCCAGGCGGCCTCCCGCCCTTGGCTGTGCTCGCCCGCCCTCCTCCATCCCATCCCCGCTACCACCCGCTGGAGAAGTGGCTGGCTTCTTGGCCGAGTCTGAGCCGTCACTGGCTGTCACCCTGGGGAGGAAACACTACCGGCATCTACTGGGCGAGGCCGGGGAGCCGCTCAGCACCCTGCAGGGCATGGCCCCCTGACTCGGTGAAGTTAGGCCTCGGCGGTCGTGCTGATGGCTAGACGCCTCTGCCCACTCTGAGCTGCTCGCCCAGTGCTGATGGAGAGGAGGGGGACCCTGAGGGGCCCAACCTGGAATGGGCTCACCCCGCAGGAACGTTCTTAGAAATCTGTGGCTGAAAAGTCTACCTCTCCCACCAACTGGCGCTAAAACCCTGATGACACATCTCCCGCAGGCCTGGCCTGGGTGGGCCCAGGACCCGCCTCCCCTCTGGGAGCCACCAGCAGTCACGCCCCAGGCCTCCTCCACAGTCCTGTCGCCAGAGAGGGGCGCTGACGACTCCCACAGCCTGAGCATCTCTGCAGCACCCACACGAGCCAGGCTGGCCGTGACTCTCCACCCACCGGCACCAGCTCCGGGCTCTGGAACTGGCTGGCCGGGCAGCTGCCCCGACGGTGCTGGTCCAGGGGCGCAGGGGCAGCACTGGCCAGGAGAGCCTTCCCGAAAGACTGTCTGGCTCTCCAGGCCACCGTCTATGATGGCACTGGATTCCCGAGGGAGGAGCCTGACCCCGCCCAAAGGGTTCTGAGGCTCTCAAGCTGAACCCAGCTCCCGCAGTCCCCCAGGCCTCCTTCCAGTGCCTCCAACTGCCCCCAGGCCCCCGTGCTGGCAGGGAGCAAGCTTCCGCCCCGCCAGAGACAAGACAACACCACAATCGGCCAGTCAGAACAGCCCCCACGATGTGCTCAGCTAAGGGCCCTTCCAGGATGCGCATCTTAACCGCAGGCCCAAGGCCGATAGCCCCAGAGGGCCAAAGCAGCAGCTCCTGACCACTACGGCTGCCTGGGAAGGGCTGCATGCCCTGGGCACGTCCTCAGGCCCCTGGCTCTGCGGACAGCGGGCTAGGGCTGAGCCTGCCCCTCTCCACGGCACCTGCCCCCCCCGGGCCCTGACCAGCGGCCGCTGTGCCCTGGAAACCAGAAGCCTAGGCTTGGGGAGGTGCCGCGGCATGCCCCAGGAGTGGGAAGAAGTGCAGGGCAGTGCCAGCACAGATCGCCTCCCCGAGGCAGCAGCGAGCGCAGGGGCCTGGCAGGGAGGCCTAGCAGACAGGCCTGGAGGGGTCCCGCTCTGAGAGCAAGGCGCAGCCAGCCAGGGCCTGTGCACCGGGGCTGGCGGGTGGGACGCGGCTGTCGCTCGCACTCCTTTCTGGGGGCAGGCCTCCAGGCGAGAGGAGCCCTGCGCCAGGCCCTGGGGTGCAGATGGGCCCTCTGGGCGGAGGAAGCTGGACTATGGTGAGTGAAACCAGAAAATCACTCTGGTTAAAATCAGTCTGAAACGGGCTCCCTGGGGGCTCAGGGGGCCCAGCACTAGGAAGCCAGTGCCATCTGCCAGGGAGTGACCCCAGGGCGCAGCACACCCCTCCCGGCTCCCCAGCGCCGATTTCAGTGGATCTGCCTGTTCTGCTCCCAGCTCCATCTCTGGGAAATCCTCTCAGCCCCGCATCTCTGGCCTGGACCCCAGCGCTCATATGCATGAATAATCTTTAGAGAAAAGATCTGAAACATAAAAACGTCTGTGAAAAAGTCTAAATCATCTTTGTCTTCCTAGGAGCTGAAAGCGCTGCTGTGCCGCGTCCTGACAGCGGCCCGAGAGCAGCAGTCAGCCTCGCCATGTGGTTGAGGCCCCGCGTGGCCCAGGCCCCTCCACCTCTGGACAGCTCGGCGCCGGACCTGAGCCCGGTGGCCCAGCAGAAGGCACGGTTCCCGAGGCCTCTTACCGCTGCACACACTCCTTCACCACCTCATACTGGCCGATGGACGCCGCCGTGTGAAGGTCCAGGGGGACGGCCAGCTCCTCCAGACTGACCTGTGCGCCAAGCCCGTGCCACATGGACAGGCTGCAGTTGAGGAGTTCCGGCTCGCTGGCTTCATCGCTGAGCTCTGACATGGCTGTGGAGGCAGGCCTGGGGTTAGCGTTCTCGCCCGGCGGCTCCTGGAAGCCCAATGCCAGGGGCCAGGCTCCCACCGCAGGGCAGGCTGCTCGTGACCCCGGCAGACTGCTCCCCAAAACTGCTGGGGCTGAGGCAACTGTTCCTCACTAACTAGCCTGAGGTTTGGGCAGCTCCCGGCTGGTCCTGGAGGGAGGACTAGCCGTGGTGAGTCACAGGGGACGTCTGTTTCCTTCATCAGCCCCCGGCCTCTGGGAAGGGAATTCTCCAGGAGCTCAGGCGGCTGCCAGTCTCTTGGGAGTGTAGGAGAGAAATGCTAATCGGGTCGCTGAACCAAATCAGCTCTTGGGTGCAGGGAGAAAGAAGCCTGGACTTGGAGCTGGATCAGAATTCAGCTCTGCCACTTCCTCAGCCCTCCAGAGCGTACTCAGCACCCCGCCCTCACTGCCTGATGGGACATGCGATGTCCGGGCTGCTGTTTGAAAAACGTGAAGGCGGCTCTCCTGCCTCCTCGGCCTAGGCAGGCACCTCTCTTTTTCCTAGTATGCCTATCCTTCGAAAACGAAGACAGACACCTGGGAAACTGGGGAACCAGTGCTGGCACCCCACACTGGACTGCACTCGGCGACCAGCGCCATGACCAGTTACACACGCGGGTCTCCAACTGCTGTGTGACCCAGATGAAGCCAGACTCAGAAGGCTGCCTCTGTCGAGTGACTTAGGTGACAGTCTAGAAAGAACAGTTTAGAAATAAAATCTTGGAGGTGAGGTCAACAGTACCAGGGGCTCAGGGCAAGGGGTGCCACAGATGGTCAGCAAGAGAGAACCCGGGGGTGACAGACTTTTCTGTGTCCTGATGGGTAGCTACAGGACTGTGGACTTACCGAACCTCGGTGAGCTGGGTCTGGGCTGGGTGGGGCCGCAAAGGAAAAGCCTCAGCAGTCTAGATACCAAAATGAATTGTACCGTACGTACGTTTTAAAAACAAGTTGTGGGGAAGAAACGGAAAGTGGGCCTCTGAGACAGAAAGTAGGGTATCGTCACTCAGCAAATGTTAACTAGGAATCGACTGCATCTCTCAATAGTGGGAGGGGGAAGTGGAGAACGTGACAGGCAAGAAGACATTCCCCCAAGATGGAGCAACAGGTAGTGGCCTAAGGATGGCTTGAGTGTGATCCCTGCCAGGGAGTGACCCCAGGGTGCAGCAGACCTCTCCTGTCTCCCCACTGCTCCCTTAGCAGTGGGTTTCAATCTGCCTGTTCTGTTCTCTGCTCTGTCTCTGGTAAAGACTCACCCCTGGACCTCTGCCCTACACCCCAATTCTCATACACAAAAATAAATTTAGGGCCCTCGCTGGTGGCACAAGGTGTTAAAGCACAGCACTACAAAGCTGGTCACAGCTGCTTCAGCACAAGTTCTGTCCCCAGCCAGGGAGGGACCCACAGGGCACAGCAGACCCCTCATCTCCCCACTGCCCCCTCAGCAGTGGACTTCGTCAGTCGGCCTGTTCTGCTCCCCACTGTCTCTGGTGAATCCTCTCACGCCCCTGTACCTCTGGCCTGTACCCCAGTTCTGTGTGCATAAATAAATCCTTTTAAAAAAATTTTAAATGATGGAGCAACACAGGACGGTCTGCACTTACGTGAACGCTTTATTCTGGGCCCCCTAAGCAAAGCAGGGCTAAGTCATGAACCCCCCAGTAGGCCCAGGAGGGACTACTCTATTCTGCTCGGAGTGGAAAAGCACAAAGAAGCAAGTGTAGAAAAGAGAGGAGAAAACAAATGTTAACCATCCCAGTGTTCCCAGATGCCAACGGACCTCAGCCTGTCAAAGACGGCTTCCCAGCCTCAGGTGACAGCCCAAGATGGCCAAGCATCTTTTGGAGGACAAAGATTATGTTGGCCAGAGCACGTGCAGGCTTGCCGGGACTTAGAGGTGACAGTCGAGCGAAGCCTGCCTCCTGGGGCACCACCTCTCCAGCTGTCAGGCCCCCAAGAACCAGCTCACCAGCCTGTCAGAGAAGCCCCCACTGAACAGTCCTCGCCCAGAACTTGGCATGTACCTAAGTAGCCCTGAGTCCATTCAGGGGCCCTTTTCAATACACTCCTCAAGCGACTGTCTCTACTACACCCAAAGCCTCGGTGCGGCCCACATGAGGGCTCCCTGCAGCGCTGAGGGCCATTACCGGGGGCCAGGACCCAAAGCGGCC
Source organism: Condylura cristata (assembly GCF_000260355.1). Taxonomy (NCBI): domain Eukaryota; kingdom Metazoa; phylum Chordata; class Mammalia; order Eulipotyphla; family Talpidae; genus Condylura; species Condylura cristata. The sequence goes on along the minus strand of NW_004567133.1, from coordinate 18,992,442 downwards.
ATTCCTGTCTCGCTGGGCCACAGCCAAGTGCGGGAAGGCAATGCCCCAAAGCCTAGGTTCTTTTATATTTGTAGGAAATGCCTTTGGCATACGGTTTCCAGAGCTCATCTCTGGGAAGCAGCACTGGGGTTAGAGGCTTTTAAAATTTAAAAAAGAAAAATTAACCTAAGAACACAAGCACCGTGACGCTAGAGTTAACTGTCGCGCCTCGGCCACTCCCTCCCGCCCCGTCCAGGCCCTGGAAGGGTCCCAAGGACCACCCCGCCCCGACGGCCGGGCGTCCCCACGCCTTGTCCCGGGGGCGCCCCAGGGCCACGGCTTTGGGG
>NW_004567133.1:18971128-18991432 GCF_000260355.1 Condylura cristata | reverse complement strand
GGGCCGCGGCGGGCTTTCGGCTTCCCAGCTTTGGCGCTGAGAAGCCGGCCCGGGGCCGTTGGCGTCCAGTTGTCATAGCAACCGGGGCGGGGCCACCGGACTGCCCCGGGAGCCGACGGGGGCCGGCGGGCCTCGGCCGCTGGAAGCGCGGGGCTCCCGCGCTGGGCGTGCAGACCCTTCACCTTCGGGTCTGTTTGCGCCGCAAGCGCCAGCAGCTGACGCCGTCTTCCCCGAAAGGCGACGGGCACCTCCGCGCCTCCCGCCGCCTGTTGCCCTGTCTGCCCGAGTACCAGGAGCCTCCAGTAAAGCCCTCACCAGTGCAACACGTGCTGTGCGTTCCAGCTGCCTCCCCACCCTGCTGTCCCCATTTGGGGGTGCACCAAGTGCAGCCCTTCTCCAGGGGAGCGCAGAGGAACCGAAAGCCCCCACTCACGACCCTGAAGCCGGCCATGTGGGAAAGGAGCCTTCTCTCCCTGTTCGACAGGAGCAGGGGCTGCGGGCTGCAGGGCTTCTCCAGACACCGGCCGCCTCGATCCTTGATGGACCAGACTCCTAGCAGATTCTGGGACACAAGACTGGGTGGGGCTGGGCTTTGGCTGAGTGCCTGGGCTTGAGCAGCTACTCGGGGAAAAACAGCCTGGGGAATCCAAAATGTCTGCAGCCTCTTCCTTTGCAAGGAGGCAGGAGTGGGTAATGGCGCTTGAAATTCCCTCTTTGATTCTTTTTTGAGGAAAAAAATTCTTTTTGCCACAACATAACTTTTTTGAGCCTTTAAATGTACATGTACATGGGCTGCATATTGCATAGAGGTCATAGCTCATTCTACATATGTAGCAGCCTGCCACGGGCGCACATCAATTCATGCCGACACACTCGCTCCCATGTCACTACCCATCTGCATACCAGACCTGGGGAGCCCGGGGATCTGTTTTCTGCCCGCCGGGTGAGAGGTGCTTTGCAAGGGCAGGTCGCAGGCTGCTGGCCCTTGGCCCCAGCCCCTCTCACCTTACCCCGCGTCTTCGACAGGGCTCGCTGAGTGATGGTGCTGTGAGAAGCAGCCCCTGAGTCTGGCCCCCATGGCATGGCAAGACAAAGATGGGGGGCAGGCCCCAGGCTCTCCCTGGGCTGCCATCCTGGAGGCCGTCCGGGAGCAGCTCCCCTCTCTGGACTCGGACTCCTCGCTGGTAAGCAGCGCCTCCTCCCTAGGTCCTTCGGGCCCCTGCCCTTTCTTCACAGGACAACTGTGAAGCCGACCCAAGGACAGCCCCTGAGCCTGTCCGCTTCCCCGTTCTGGGAATAGCTTTACGGGGCCTCAGCACTCTCACAGACCATCTTGGTGACTCACTCCGCCTGGAGCGTGAAGCGTGGAAGCGCAGCCACCTCATGTGGCTCTGGCCACGTGCTGGCCCAGCAGAGCGGGGCGCCCTCGTCCAGCAGACCCTGGCCCCTCCCCCTGGTTGCCATTTCTGTCCGTGTCGCCGGGTCAGCAGGTCCCTTCTCTGTAGTAGCACACGGCCAGGGCTCCGTGTGTAAAGCACCCGACCTAATGCAGGTGGTGTTATTAGCCGTCCATGTCCTGGTGTTTCTTGTCCTGGCAGCGACCTCAGCGGGGTCACATACAGGTTCGCGACCAAAGCTCTGGCTGGCCTCGGGTCCTGCCCTAGCTCTGACCCTTCCGAGACAACAAAGCAGGTGTCCATGCCATGAAGCGATCTCTCCGGGTCATGGGCTGGACATTGCTGTTTCTGCGGTGACTGACCCCTGCGGATGCCAGGGGTCTGGGGGATGGCAGCTGCTGGCAGAGACCACCAGGTGGTGCTGCTGAGCCCACTTCGAAACCTGCAGCCACTGGGCTGGTGCTGAGGCCCTGTGGGAGCCACCGGGAGGGCAGAGGCCTGCTGGCATGTGACCCAGGAGCCCTCTCTGTCTGTCCACAGTCAGACTTCGGGGACGAGGAGCCTTTTATCTTCCAGCGAAATCAAACCGCCCTGATTCCAGACTTGTCGGAGGAGCTAGCCGAAGGCCCTGCTGGGGTGGCCACGGCCAGCGCGTCTCCTGAGGTCTGTGGGATGTGGCTCATGGGTTCTGGGGAGCTGAGCCCTGCGCAGGCTAGGTGGGGGGGGGCAGGGCAGTCACAGCTCTCCCTGGGCTGCCACAGCAACATGGGTCTGAGCCAGTTCAGAGCACCAGCCTAGACCTGTACACCAGGTCTTTCTCCAGGTGCAGCCCACGGTGTTCGACACCAAACATTTGTCCCCAGGAACCAAGCACCCCGAGGGCCGGGGGTGGGGGGCTGGATTTCCTCTTTGATTTCGACCCCCTCCCAGCTCTTGCCCTGACCACTCGCATGGGCGTTGGTGTCTGCAAGCACGATACATGCCCCCTGGCACCCGAGGCCCCCCGCGGCCCCCAGCGGCCGTCAGTGTGTCACAGAGGCCTCTCCCTTGGCGCGCTGGCCCAGCACTGCCTGGCCTGCCGTCCTGGGGCCCTCGTGCCCATCGGTTTCATGAAGGTCTCTGCAGAGAGGGAAAGAAGGTGCCCCGTGGAGGGGCGGGATGAACACACAGGCAGCAGGGAGAGAGCGCCGCCCCGCTCTGTAACTTGGTAGCGTGGCGCAAGTGCCCAGGGCCCCCCAGGCCAGGAGCTGGCCTCCAAGCGCCCCGTCTACCTGGGCCTGTCAGTCAGCTTCCTCACGGCTGGGACCCCGCTGGCAGGCTCCCCAGCTTCAGGGTGGCGGCATTGGGGATCTGCTCAAATGTCCCGTGTGGAGACGTGCGCTTGCCATGTAGCACGGGGGTGGGGCACCCCAGGGTGCTGCTGCAGTTCTCAGCGTGAGCTCCACGCCCCTTCCCACCACAGAGGGCACCCACCCGGCCACGCCTCTGGGCACATCTGAAGTGACCCAAACAGGAAGGGCTCCCGGCTGCCGAGACCCCGGAGTGTGGCGGGGTGGTGCCCAGACCTCCTCATGTCTCTGCAGCTCTCCTGGGGCTCCTGGGTCGGGCTAGAATGATGCCAGCCGCGGGGTGGAGGCCGCCGGTTTGCTCTGGAGCTCAAGGGCCCGGTTTCCTCTGGGCCGGTTCTGAAGAGCCAGGAGGACCGAAAGGTGGAAAACACCCCGTGTCCTTCGCGCAGAATGCGGCCCCTTGTACTACGGGGCACTGTCCACAAAGGAGCCCAGCACCGGCCCTGCTGCCGCGTGGCGGGGAGCACTCGCGTGGCGGGGAGCACTCGGCTAGCTGGGAGGGCGGGCAGGGCAGCTGTGCGCTCCCTCGGTGGGCACTGTCGAGCACACGCACTCCACAGACACTCTCGCGCACACTCTCGCGCAGAGGCCCTCAGGGAGGCGCAGAGCTCCCCTCCGGGAGGTGGAGACCGGGGAGTCGGGCCGGCTGCCCCACGGCGGGCGGCGTAGCTGCATGCCGGTCATCAGGCACATTTGTTGCCACGTCCCACCAGTAACAAGACTCCCGACGGCTTGGGGGTGCCAGCTGAGGCCACCTGTTTCCTCCCCAGCCAGCGGCCGAGCCTGCGGAACCCTGGGGGCAGTGGGACGCAGGGACAAGGAAACTTCTGGAAGGAAGGGAGCCTGGCGGGCCCCTCGGGAGCCGTGGCGGAGTCAACACTCTCCTCAGCGTGCCTGAGGCACCGCTCACGTGGCAGGAAGGTGGCGCTGCTGGGGGCACGACCAGAGGACCCCAGAGTCTTCCCTGGGGACTTCAGGGAGAAGCCACCGTCGCCCCACTTGAAGGAGACCTACAGGGGGAGCCCCCCAAAGCAGCCTCCCAAGTCCGCAGGGGCTCAGATTCTACAAACCACAGCGCTCTCCGGAGGGAGAGAAGGAAGATGATTGAGAGAGACATTCTCCACAAAGTGACACGGGCCCGCGGTGGGCCCGGTGCAGCCGCGGCATCAGGGCTGAGACCGGAAGCGCCCCCGGAGGGGCCCAGGGGAGACCCGTGGGTGCTCCCCCTGCAGGTAGTGTCTCCCCCCCCCCCCCCGTGCGTGCTGGAACCCTGGCGGGGGCTCGCCCTCGGCCGCTGTCACCAGGTCCCGTACTCTGGGCCTCGCGAGTTACAGATACTCGCTTCTCACTGCTCTGGAGGGTGGAAGTCCAAGGTCAAAGGGTTCTGCGAGAGGCTGCCCCGTTGACGGAAGGGGCGAGGGAGCTCTCTGGGGCTCCATCACAGTGACCCCCCACGGGGCGCCCCCTTGGGGTCTCATGAGCCGAGGGCCGGGGTGAGATCATCAGCGAGCCAGAGACCCCAGCCCTCTTCCGCCCGTGACTTCGGGGCCATCTCCTCAGTTTTGCACAGTTGTGGCCCCGGGGATGGTGGCTTTGTTAGAAACACTCCAGCAAGACATTGATAGGCCATGTGATTTTTTTTTTTTACCTTATTTACAAATTTTGATAATTTTCTTTTTAGATTTGCTTCTATTTATTTATACATACAAGAACCGGGGTGTAGGCCAGAGGTGCGGGGCCGGGGTGGGGGGGTGAGAGGCCTCAAAGAGACAGAGTAGGGAGCACTCTGACAGAGCCCGGTCTGCTGCGCCTTGGGGGTCACTCCCTGGCCGGGGGGGACTCAGGCTGCTGGGGCTGGCGGTAGCTCGAGAGCGCTGAGCCTTAACCCCTGCGCCACCAGCAAGGCCCAATTCGGATCAGTTTCACAGCTGTGGCATCAGGTGCCCGTGGATGTCCTTGTCAGTGCTGCCCAGTAAGCGTCCTCGCCTTCCTCTCGCCCCTAGCGCCGGCGGGGCGGCCCGCGCTCGGCCCTGCCGCACACACCTCGTCCTCCAGCTCCAGCACCTGCCAGAGCAGTGTCTTAAAAGTGGGAAATGCCTTGCTGTCTCTGGGCCCACGTCGTCTAAGAACACGGTTTCCTCTAGATCAGACAGTGCTCTTGTGCCAAAACAAAAGGAAGAGCTGGCCCGGGCCGCAGCCCAGTGGCCCGCGCCGCAGCGGGCGAGCCAGCCCTCGTCCGCTATGTGGACGTCTCCACCGCCGCCCCCTGCCCAGCTGCGGGCCAGCCTGGCCAGCTCGGATCAGGCGCTGGCCCACCACAGCCTCCTAACCGCAGCCTTAATTGTTTGAGCAGCTTGAGGAGTGGCGCCTGGATCACCTGCTTCAGAGCCTGTCCGGGCGAGGAGAAGGGGGAGATGCTGCACCTGGAGCCACGCAGCGGGCGGGCGACCGCGCCCAGGGCCCAGGTCTGGCCTTGCCCGGCCCGCGTGAACCCACCAGTACCTTTCTGCCAGTCTCGCTGCGGGCTGCGGGCTGGGTGCAGTCCGTCTCGCGCCCACCACGTCCTCTCGGCCACTCAAGCCCAACTGCCCTGAAGCCCCCGGTGCTGGCCGTCGAAAGACCACCTCCCTCCCTCACGCTGCGTGCAAACTGCCCACACGTCCCAGGGCCGGGTCCTGGGGTCCGATGGCCTTTCCGCCTCGGCCCGGCCCGGCCTCTTTCTGGAAGTAAAGTCCCTGGCCGCCCCTCGTGCTCCCTCAGCCACACTGAGCACACACTGCCTTCTTTTCCAAGGCAGCCAGGGTGTGGCCATCGCCGGCTCTGTCAATAAACGGCGCCCGACCCTGTCCACCCACAAGCTGAGGCACCCACACCGCATGGGGGGTTCCTGAGGGCAGCCTCCCGTCTCTCCGCAGGCCACACTGAGCCGGGCACGCAGGACAGGCTCCTGGAGCGGCTGGCCCTCCTGGGCGCCTCGCAGTCCAGAGCCCCCGCCTCCACCCGGGAGATCCCTGCTGGCCCACCCCTGGGCCCTGGGCCTCGGGAGGCGGAGAGCAGGTGGGGCTTCCCGCCTCCCTGTCCCCTCCTTACAGCCAGCAGCTGGGAGCTCCAGTGGGCCGGCTGTGGGCGGGCACTGGGTGGGCGTTCAGGTTGGGGTGCTCTTGGCCCAGTTTCCTGGCTGGGGAGGTGGGGGCTCAGAGGCTGGCTGGCCCAGGGGTGCGTGGATTACTCCCAAAGCGCCTGCTCTTCCCCCGCACCCCAGGGGAGCCCCCCCACATCCACAATGCCCCTGGGGTGGGGACCCTGCCCCTCTGGCCTCTGCTGAGGGGACCCCCCCAGCATCTCTGGGTGGGAGTGGAAAGCAGAGAATGGCTCTGTTCTTTCTAGAGAGAAAGACAGGCTGGGGGTGGGGGGCGGTGGGGCACACCGGGTTCCTCAAGGTCCCCCCGTATTCGTGTTTCTCCTCGCCTTCACCTGAGCTGGACAGGTGACCCAGAGCACCTAAGCCAGAAGCGTGGCCAAGCCCCGCGCACCGCGGGTGCAGCCGTGGGCCGCCGTTCGGGCTCTGACTCGAATTCGCTCGCATGCAGGGTGCCATGGTCAGAGGAGGGGAGCCCTGGCCGTCGGCGGGTGCGCTTGGACGGCTCTGGCCTGACTGGGGCTGTTCCAAGCACAGGGGCACCCCGCGGCGACCCGGCACCCTCTCTCCTCAGGCGCGCTTTGGCAGGGCCCGGCCTCCGGACAGAGCTGGGCCCCATGCTGGCTGACGGCTCGAGGCCAAGGAGCTCCGTGGAGCCCCCCACCGTCTTCATTGATCTGCGGCCCCCAGAGCCATCACACCCGGGCTCGCGGGAGAGGTACCGGCAGTGAGGCCTGCAGCAAACCCGCTGCTTTGCGGCCACCAGATGGGCCTCGGGTGCGGAGGACAGGGGGCAGCTCCGGGCCAGTCCGGCACTGCTGTGCCAGAGGCCCGGAGGCCGGCCACGCCCTCTCGGCCCCTCAGCAGCTCCCTGCGGGCAGGGGAGAGCAGGGCCAGAGCTGCAGTAACCTGGGGCGCATTGTCAAGCGCCCCCCCACCTGGCAGGGGGGCTCAGGTGGCTGGGGGCACTGTGGAGGGTCCAGCCAACCATTTCCTCACCCCAGCTCCAGCACCAGAGACAGCTCCAGCTCTGGTGAGGAAGAGGAGGAGACAGAAGCGGAGCCGGCATCGCCCTCCTCCCAGGGCCTACGGTGAGCACAGAGGCCTCCCCCACCCGCCGGGTCTGGGTTCAGCCCCCGCCCTCGGCCTGGCACATGCCAAGCGACGTCTGTCCGGCACCCAGAGGGCCAGCGCTGGAGGGTGGGTGCCGGGGTGGGGCCCTCCAGACGTCACAGGGGACACCTGAACTGGCTCTCGTCTTGGGGTGGGGGGTGAGCACATTCTCTGAGGAACCTCATTTCCCTGCGGAGGGCGGGGTAAGTGTGGGTTGGCAGCCCGAAGGGAGCGCATGCGTGCAGTGAAACGCCAGCTTCAGCGAAGACCCTCTGAAGCCGGGAGGGGCCCGCTGCGCCCACAGGGCAGATGAGCTGCACGCAGCGAGTGCCGGGGCCTGGGACCCGGGGCTGGTGCTGCTGCCCCCAGCGTGGCGCCGTCGGCCACCGCGGAAGCCACTCGGGGTGGGGACGTGCCCTGCAGGCTTCCCACCCACGTGAGGCCTCAGCGAGGGCTGTGACGTCAGGCCTCGCCCGAGAGCGGGGCGCGCTGGGAGGTGGGGCCGCCACTGAGGGCAACCGAGGCGGCTGCTCTGTCACAGGCACTGTTCGGGGAAGAGTCAGCTCCTCCAGCAGCTCAGAGCATTCCGGAGGGGGACAGCTCAGCCCCAGCTGCCCGCCAGCAAGGGCCGCAGCGACCACAGGATGTAGGCCCCTGAAGACATGGCCGGGTCCCCTGTCTGGGTCGAGGGGCAGATGCCGGGCTGGAGCCCTAGGAGGATGTCCCAGGACCCTGAGGGCCCTCTTGGGTCAGACACAGCCCGGAGACCCTGGTGCCGCCTCAGGCCCGCGGCAGAGCTCCCTGGCAGCTTGCGGAGGTCAGCAGGACGCGCGGCCCGCCCGGGCCCCTCACTCTCCCAGGGCCCCGTCCTCCCGTCCTCCGCCAGAACCGGCCCGGCCAGCTTTGCGCGCTAGAGCCAGGAGGCCAGGGCAGCTCTGTGGCCAGGGCGCCGCAGCCCCCCGCCCCCCGCAGAAGTGCCTGTGAGGAGGAGCCGCTGGCTGCAGAGGGTGTGTTCCGGGAGGGCCCCCCGCTCGACCCCTCCACTCTGCACACCCCTCTTACTGTGCACCCTTCGTGCGCCACACAGGGCTTTTTCAAAAACTAACGCTCGAGTAAAACACGCTTGAACAATTAACTGCGGGCCAAAGCCTCTTGAAAGAGAATTCGCCTGCCGCTCTGGTCCCTGCTCGCCGCTCCCGTGACAGTCACACAGCCCACCGCGGGTGCAGAGCAGGAGGGCTCTTTGCTGAGGGTGCGCCTCCCCCTTGAAACCTCGCGACGGCACCTGTCTGCTGGGGCCTGAGCTCCCTCCGCGCTGCCACACTGCTGCTCTCGTCCCCGGGACAGGCTGCTGACCCCCTGCAGGTGACCAGCAGGACCGGGGCCCCCTGTTCTCAGCCCAGGGCCCCGTTCTGAGTCCTGTCGGCACGCCTGTCCCCAGCCCTGCCACCCCCGACAGGCTGAGGCTGGGCCTGGGCCTCTGGCTGACTTCTCGGGATTCTGTGTCTGTTCAGCTGCTCTGCTCGGCCTGCAAGGGGACAGCGGTCACCTCAGTGCCTTTTCACGGACCTGCAGCCTGGCATTCAGGCCGCTTAGCTGGGGTCACCACTGGCTGACACAGTGCTGAGGGCCTGTGCTCATGAAGCCCTGCCCCAAGCAAGGCAGGCTGTGGCGGCCAGACCAGGGCCTTGGAGCCACACTGGGCTCTGCCCGCCCCACCCCAAGGGGCTTTTCATTAGCAGTCAGGTGTCAGCTTCCAGGGCCACAGGGCCCCCGCGAGCCTCCAGCTTTGACCAGGCCAGGCTGCTGTTGCCCAAAGCCCTGGGCCTCCCCACAACCCCCGCTCCCAGCACGTGCTGCGGGCTGGCCCAGGCCCCCACAGGGCAGCGTGGGTCACAGCCTCTGGTGGCACCAACCCAGCGGGCAGGAGCACAGGCCACTGTTCTCATTTCACCCCGTCTCCCCCGGGTCTACTCGCCTAATGCCAGCAAGTTCATTTAGGTTATCTCACGGCAGCGCTAGAAGACAAACGATCCCACGATTACACTGTCAAGGCAGCTGGAGGAGAGCTAGCGGGTCAGCCAGTGTGGGTTCAGGCCAGGGCCACTGCCTGAACAAGGCGCTCAAGCTCTCAGGGGCTCTTCCCCGTCGGCAGGAGAATCACAGCAGCCCCACATCGCAGGCCGATGAGTGTCTGGAACCTAACTGCCCTCCGCACGTGCCAGCACAGAGGCTGGTGATGGCGACGGGCCGAAGCAGGCCAGGGCGCACGAGGCAGGCGGAAGGCGCGGAGGGCCCCGGCTGAGAAGCCCCATCTGTTGGACAGGCTGAGGCCCTGTCACTGGCCGGGAGAAGCCAGGCCGGGGCTCATGGCTGCAGAGGCAGGTGGCGCAGCAGGGTGCTGGGCTCCAGAAGCTGGCCCAGGTGGTAAGTATCAGCCCTGGCCCAGGCAGCCGCCTCTCCAGAGAGCACGCGAGGGCCAGGAGGGCTGTCATTTATTTAGCGAGCAGAGAAGGGGGTCACGTGGAACCTGGGTGTGTGGAGAGGTGGAAATGTCTCGTGATGGGGACGCAAGGGAATGGAGCATCACAGCTGGCAGGGGAGGGGGGGGGCTCCCAGCGAGGAGGAACCCACTCCCTGCATGGACTCTTCCAGAACCCAGTGCTTTCAGCAGCTACCCTGACTCCTCTGATGGCTAAAGCAGGCAAGACTTCTGCTGCTCTGTCAGCCACTCGAGAGGCATGGCTGTGGGCAGCTCTGGGCACAGGCGCTTCAGAAAGGCCAAGGCCAGCCTGTCCTTGGGGTCCAGCAAAGGCGGCCCAGAGCCCCGCCCTGGGGAGCGGTGGCAAGGCTCCCCAGCCTGGCGTCCAGGGCTTCTGCTGGCACAAGGGGCTAAGTCTCAGCACAGTGAAGCGATCGATCGGCAGCCACCGCAGCACGAGTCCATCCCTGGCCAGGGAGCGACCCCCAGGGTGCAGCAGACCCCTCCTGTGCCCCCACTGCTCCCTCAGCAGTGTCGCTGTGGATCTGCCAGTTGTGCTCTCCACCCTGTCTCTGGGGCGTCCTCTCACCCCACAGCCACCTTTGCACCTCTGGCCTGTAGCCCAGCTCTTGTATGCATAAATTAAAAAATCTTAAAAGTAAGAGAGGATGAGGCCCAGGGGAAGCATTGCCACACCCCTGTACATCCTGTGTATCAGGTCGAGGGTGACTCCTATTTCCTCATTGATAGCTGGGGGGTGTGGGGACTGGAATAGCCTCTCCAGGCTACACTTTGACAGTGTGTCTCTGGGCATAGCCAGGCCCAGGGCAGGCAGGGAAGCCATCACAGAGGGGAGGACTGTCCCCCAACTCTCTCCACGCGGAACTTCTGCATGGAGCCTTACTTGGCAATAGGGCCGCGGCAGGTGGGGTCAGCTGAGTTTACAGTAGACACGTGTCCTTGTTAAAATTAAGGAGAGGACTGACTGATGTCCCGGGAAGACAGGCAGAGAGGCGGCGAGTGGCCAGCGGAGGCCCAGCGCAGGAGGGCGCGGCCGGCGGGGGCTGTGGGCTCCCACCCAGCTGAGACAGCGGCCGAGCAGCCGGCCCAACACAGCCCACGGTGTTCTCAGGCGGGTGGGCGCTGTCCGCCCGTCTGGGGGACCTCTAGGAATCGCGGCGGGGCAATTCCGGCAGGGGTGGGGGCAACGCAGCCCCGGGCCGCGCGGGCAGGCCTGGGCCCAGGGGGCTTCCCGGAGGCGGCGGCCCGGGCTGGGCGCCATGGCTGCGCTGGTGCTTGTGGAGGTCGGCGCCTCGGCGGAAGCCCCTGCCGCAGGCCGGGCAGGCGTAGGGCTTCTCGCCCGTGTGCGTGCGCCGGTGCGCGCTGAAGTGCGAGCTGTTGCTGAAGCGCTTCCCGCACTGCGCGCAGGCGTAGGGCCGCTCGCCCGTGTGCGTGCGCCGGTGGATGACCAGGCTGGAGCTCTGGCTGAAGCGCTTCCCGCACTGCGCGCAGGCGTAGGGCCGCTCGCCCGTGTGCACCCGCTGGTGCGTGCTGAAGTTGGAGCGGTCGCTGAAGCCCTTGCCGCACGCCTGGCACCGGTAGGGCCGCTCCCCGGTGTGCGTGCGCCGGTGCTTGGTCAGGTGCGAGCTCTTGCCGAAGCCCTTGCCGCACTCGGGGCACGTGAAGGGCCTGGCCGCCCCCTGGGGGCCCCCTCTGGCTCCCGGCCGCGGGGGCCTGGTCGGGCCCTGACGGCCGCCGCTGAGCGCCTGGTCGCCCTCCGCTGTCCTCGGGGGGCCCTCCCCGGTGTCCTCGCCATCCTCGTCCTGCGCCCCAAGCCCTGAGACAGAAAGCAGTCACTGAAGGGGAAGCAACGGCTACAGGGGAGTCCAAGCCAGGACAGCGCCCACCCAGGAGGGCGGCAGGGCCCCGTCGGGGACTGGGCAGGGGGCTGGGGGACATGGTGGCGTGGTTACCTCCCCATGTCACAAGGTGGGGGGCCATGCCCAGATTCACACGGCTGTGAAGGCGTGTGCCCTGGCAGCCAGCCTCCGGAGGGCTCTCCAGGGCATGCTGGGGGCAGGTGGCCGTCCGTCACGCTGGGAAGGGGCTGCAGCTGGCCTCTAGTGGGTAGGGCCAGGGATGCTGGGGCTCCGGGCCACGGTGCCCTGACGCTCGGCCAAACGTCAGTCTAGAAGTTGCTCTGGAGGGTACTTTGCGGCTGTAACATCTGTCATCAGTGTGGGCGAAGAAAGCAGGCTGTTCTCTGCACCAGGTGGCCTGGGCTCACCAGGTGAGGGTCTTATGAGCAAACGCTGCGTTTTCCTGAACAAGAAATTCTGCCTCGAGACTGCAGCAGAAGCCCTGCCTGGCCTTCGCGAGCTCGCCCGTCATACAGACCTCAGTCTCGCCGGCCCGTATGTGAGCCTCCTGCTTAAAACCTGCCTGCGCCCCTGGGGTACGCCTGGCCCAAGGCGGCGCCTCAGCCCCCGAGACAAGGCTGCAGGCAGTAAGGGTGTCGCGAGGAGCAGGGCAAGCTGCGTGGGACGAGCAGGAGCGAGGCAGTTGGGTGGTGAGGACAGCCAGGGCCGTGCTGGGAACCGCGGTCCCCGGGGAGGGCAGGGGCTGCAGGCCGCCCGGCCCACGGGCGGGGAAGGAAACAAAGGGACAGCACGCCCTGGCGCCTGCGGTCGGCCCACTGAAGGGCCAGGCGCCTCCCTGCTTTCCCGTCTGGCGGCTGGGAGGACCCAGGGACACCCCTGGCCCACGAGACCAGCCCCGCATGGCCTGTGAGCCCCTGCTTTTATCATGTTCCCCAGTAATTCCTGGGGATGCAACGTCGGAAACTACTGGACAGGTTCCTCCAGGCTGCGGGGCCAGGAGGGTGCTGGGAGGCCACGCCCCGCGCCCCAGCCTTGGGACCAGCAGTGGGGTGCCGGGTGGGCCAGGGGGGTGCTGGGTAAGCCACAGCCCACCGGGGCTACTCCACCCGAGGCCCACGCCAGAGACACGTCGCGTTTCCGATGGGCCCGGCTGCGACCCGGCACGTTACCCTCGCGCTGCGGCACCACGTCCCAGCCGCGGTCCTGCCGAGCCGGGTCCGGGCCTCCCCAGTCCTCCCGGGGCAGGCACGCGGGCGCCTCCTTCAAGGTCTCTGGCACCTGCAGGATTGCAGCCCTTCAGGCCCGTGCCCAGGAGCGCCCTCCCTGCACCACCTGCTGCTGGGCACCGCCACTGCCACGTCACTGTCGCAGGGCCGCAGGCAGGGCCAGTGTGTGGGGACAGTGGGCCCACTGTCCGCTCAGCCATCGGGGCCCAGAGTCCCCCGCTCTTTGGCATCGGCCCCACTTAGCCCTGGGGCCCAAAAGGGGTACAGGGAGACTTCAGGGTGCCTCTACACCTGGGCTCCCAAATCCAGCACATGTGGCCTGGGGGTATGATGAAAAGCCAAGCAGAAAATGCCCAGGAGAGCCACACCCACAGTCGGGAAGGGGGAGACTGGGGTGGGGAGCAGAGGTACGTGCCGGAATGTGCTAAGTTGCTGCGACGACCGGAGTCACTGCCCGGGCTGAGCGCCCGTGAGCTTGGCCCAAGAGACAAAGGACCCGCTGGGTCTGAAGTGACCCCTGCTCACCACTGCACCCCAAGTCCGCTGGGGCATGCCTAAGAGCCGGCACCCCTGGCAGGACTCCCAGGAGGCAGAGGCAGAGTGACACGGCAAAGCCACGGATGAGGCCAGGAGTGTCCCAGGAGAGGGTGTGGGCGCCAGACGCCGCCCCGCTCACCTGGGACCGGGATGAAAGGCAGGACGTGGCCGGTGCCGCCGGCTCCTGCTGCGGGGGGACCGCTGGGCCTGGGGAGAGAGCAGTCGCCTCTGAAGGCCCCCCCACTGCCCACCCAGTTGCAGCTCCTGTGCTCAGCCCCGCCCTCCCGCCCCAGCAGAGTCCACCCTTCCCTCCCTGCCCTCCCCTGCCCGTTCCTTTCCTCCAGAGTCAGCTACTCACCCCTCCTTGGCCAGACCTGGGCCCCACTTTTCTGTCTGTGGCTCAGCTGGGCTGGGTGCTGCAGGACGGGGTGCCCCACCCCTTGTCCCAGGGACAGCTGCTCTGGTGTGGTCTCAGCCTGGCGTGGCAAGGGCTGTGCTCCTGCCTCCCGGAGCACCGTGGCATCAGAGGGCGCCCCTGGGCCCTGCATGCAAAGGGAGATCTGCCCACCCGATCTTCCCAGATCAGGGAAGCCCAGTGCCTCGCTGAGGCACTCCGCATCCTGCGCCCCCAGGGAGGCCTCAGAGGGCTGCATGTGTAACGGGGAATCTGCCCGTCACCCCCAGGCTGTGGGGCTGCAGTGGGTGCCAGAGCACAGCTGTCTGCAGGCTTCGCTTCCTGACAGTCCTGCGTCTGCACTGGTCAGCAGTGGCCACTGGCCATGGGTGACAACCGAGGGCTTGAACTATGCCACTGTGACTTCAGAACGACACATAAAAATTAGTTAAACCTGTGTACTGGGCAGCCCAGTCCCGGGAGGGAACTTCCGGGCACCCAGGCAGCGAGGCACAGGCCTTTCTCCCAGGGCTCTCCCTCTCCGGGACCTCGTCAGCTCCCAAGCCCAGTCCCGGAGGGTCTCCAGGCTCCTGCCATCAGCATGCTCGCTTGGGGCCGGTGGAGCACTGTGTGGCTGACAACGGGAGGACACCCGCCAGCCAAGCTCTTTAGTTCCCGTGCGCAGGGAGCCCTCCAGCAAGCCAGCTGCCGTGGCCCCGGAGCCGAGATGTCCACACGCAGACCTCGGCAGCCGGGCCCCGTTTCCTCCCCTCAGGGCCAAAATGCCCCCGCCTCACCCGCTGTCTCCGTTTCCTGGGCCCCCTCTGCAGCCCCTCCACCAGGGCCACGGCCTCCTCGCCGCTCTCGGGCTGCCGCTCCCGCACCCGGGCCTGGGTCTCCTCCGGCAGGATGGTCAGGAACTGCTCCAGCACCAGCAGCTCCAGGATCTGCTCCTTGGTGCGCAGCTCGGGCCGCAACCAGCGGCAGCACAGCTCCCAGAGCCGGCTCAGCGCCTCCCGGGGCCCGGCCACCTCCTGGTAGCAGAAGAGCCGGAAGAGCTGGCGGAAGGTCTCGGGGCTGGGGTCTTCCGTGTCCGAGGGGGGCTCCTCCTCCCAGCAGAAGTCCTCCTCCACCTTCACCATCAGGATCTCGTCCTGCTCCAGCGGGGGTAGGAGCTGGACACCGCCAGGAGTGGCCATAGCGCCCCGGGGGTCTGCTCCTTCTCACACCTCAGGGCACAACCTGCCCCTTACTGTAACTCTGGCCAGACGCTGGAAAAGGTGTTTTCAGGACTCTGTGGAAAGACGATAACATCACTTGGGGTGCTGCCCCCACTGGGTATCTACACCCATAAGCACCCACCCTGGCTGGCAAAAAGGAAAGGGTTGAAATAGATGAACTAGTCCTTGCTATCACCCCAAAAGATCAACTGGTCCTTGCTGTTACCCCTAATAGAGCAACTAGTCCTTGCCGTTAGCCCTAGTAATTCCAGGGCTGGTTCAGAAACTTCTCGGCCTCAGTTTTCTCATTTGGAGGGCGAGATATCTGAGGGGAACAAACGAGGTATTTGCAAAGGGGCGGCACAGCGTCGCCCTCCAGTGTCACTGCTACAGCTGGCCATTTTAGGATGGGGGGGCCTGCGGGAAATGGTGAGCCCGGAGTTTCTCTGTCTAGGGGACGCAGAGTCCGTGCCCCGACGAGCGCGAGGTCCCTGCGCGCGCCCGCGGCACCGGCGGGCACGGTCACCAGGGTCGCGAGGGCTGCGACTGCCCGGCGGGACTGCGTTCCCCGCGCCTCGGTGGACGGTGCGCCGTGGTCGGGGCGCACATCGCGCGGTGGAGGCTGGAGGCGGCACCCCGCACCCGCACTCACCGGCAGCACTGCGGGCCGTGGGGGCTCCGGGGCGTGCCGGGGCGGAGGGCGCGCAACCCGAGGGACGCGGCTGCCGGGGGCTCGGCGGCTGCCCGCCCTGGACCGGGGTAGGGAAGGCAGAGCCCGGTCTCGCAGGACGCAGGCGCAGTGGGGGCCGGGCCGGCCACCGGCTGGGCCGGCTAGGGCGTGAGAGCGGGGGCGGGCCCAGGGGGACAGCGTGATCATGTACTCCTAGCACCATTGGCTGAGCCGGCTGTCGAGCGTGAGAGTGAGTCTGGATAGGCGGGCCCGCACGCGGCATTGTGGGTACTGTAGTTCTCTTTCTTCTGGCGGCTTTGCGACCGGGGGGTGGGAGCCAGGCCTCGGGCACAGGCCCGCGTGAGGCCTTGTGGGTAATGTAGTCCATGCAGGGTTGCGCGGCCCTGCGATCTAGGCTGGAGGCCATCGCTTACCTGCCTCATCCTCACCTGGACCTGCTCGGTCTGAGCGCCCCATTCCCTCCCAACGCCCCCTACACTGGCCAGAGAAGGTGGGCGGTGGAGGGGGAGCCCGAACGTGTCCTTTACATTGAGTACTTTGTATGTGCCAGGCGCTCCTGTTAGCCGCCCCAAGAGGGTAGCGACTCTCCCCGGAGCTTGCTTACTAGGACGAAGCAAGATAATGCATGAAAACCCTTTCCTTTGGGGTGAAATATAGAAACACCTAGCAAACAGCTGCTTTGCTTTTATTTTCATTGACAGCATCACCTGCCGTGTGATGCTGGGAAGTCGCCCGGGACTCGGCTTTGTTTGGTTTCCATTTTAAATTTTAGGCAGAAGATCGATCAGTTAACAGGAGACACAAGTAGTTGTTTACACTCGAGTCACCCAGCTTTTGAAAGTTTAGCAGCCCTACAAATCAAACTGTTACAGGGCAGCAAATCTGTTCCAGGACAGGCGGAGAGGGACACCCCTGAAGCCCCCAAAACCTGCCTGCTCTAAGTGGGTTCTGCCATCCGCCGCAACAAGACAAAACATATAAAACTTTAATGAAAAGGGACTTTAATACAGTGAATATACAATACGGAACACAAAGAATAGAACTTCTAAATCAAACACCTGAAGTCACCATCCCCTCGTGGGCGAAAGTCCCCCCAAAAGGGACTGGCCCAGAGCAAGGCCTGAAAGCTGCCACTAGACTAAAGCACCTTCTGGCTGGGACCATGGAGAAGGGTCAGAAATGGCCAGACAAGTCTGGGAGGAAAAGAGCAACATCAAAATCCATATAAACACGGCCATAGTCACCTCCCTGCAGGTCTCTCACCCACCTCTGCCTTAGCCAGCCCAGGGTCAGGAAACAGCCCGGTTTCTTCCTCACACGCTCGCTGCTCCATGTGGCTTCCTCAGGTCTCCTCCTCCTTCTCCATCCAGCTTCATTCCCTTCTTCTCTTCTCTCCTTTTTCTCTGCTCAGCTCCACCTTCCTTCTGGGTGGGGCAGGGAACCTGGAACTTCCCTTTTTCCTAGGGACCACCCTGTTACAAAATGAGAGGCAGACAGGTAAGAGCCTCCTTGAAAAGCATGTGGTGCCACTTGGTGAAGTCATTATGGACAGAGGCGTGTGGCTGCGGGAGTGTCGGGGCCACCAGGCCTGCTCGGAAACCTGCTCGTGGGCTCGTCTGCCAAGCTCCGGCTGTGGTCAGCCCAGACATTGCTCAGAGTGGAGTGAAGAACCACACTCTCCTCTTGGGGAAATTACAGGGCTTGGGCTGACGCAACACTGCAGACTGGGGCTTAGCCTCTGTCCTGGAGGCTGGCCGAGGCCGAGGTGCCTGCTGGGGTACTGGCATGACTTCTCGGAGTGGCCACCCAGCGGGCAGAGTTTCTCTTCTCCCCTTAATAGGGCTACATTGCCCTCCGGCCAGGGCCCCGCCTACTTTAACCTTAACCACTGCTTGCTCCTAGCCCAGATACACATCACATCCGGGGTGAGGGCCTCACCATATGAACTCTGGGGGGGCCTGGGGGCAAAGGGGTGATGGGGCACAGTTTAGTTTATAGCTCACGTTTTGCACACTAAACGTTCTGGAATATTCTTAGCACACATGGCCCTTCCCATCTCCTAAAACACAAGCCTCTCTTGGTCTTGCTCGTAACATTATACGAGTGACACGGCCGTGCAGGCTGTCTTTCTGCAGGACACAGCAGGGTGACGCGGCAGTGTCTGAGCAGGGGGCCCAGGGACTGCCAGGGAAACAGAGCTGCCGGGCCGCTCATTTTTTCTTTTAACTGGTATTGCAAAAGCAGTAACTTTAAGGTTCACTTTTGTAAAAAAAAAAATGTCTTTGTAGCTTTTTTTTTTTGAAGCATATTTATTTATTTCTGCATACGGAACTGGGGTACAGGCCAGAGGTGCAGGGGTGGTGAGAGGATTCACCAGAGACAGAGTGGGGAGCAGAGCAGGCAGAGGGACGAAGTACACTGCTGAGGGGAGCGGGCGGGTCAGGAGAGGTCTGCCGCGCCATTTGGGTCACCTCTGAGGTTGGGGGCCTGGGACTCTGCTCGGGTCTTGGGGATCACCGGCTTCGAACCCTCCTTCCTCTGGTCACTGAGGTCGTGGGCCAGTCACTGATGCCCTCTGAGCCTCAGTGTCCATTTTTGTGAGCCGGGGGGCCTTCACCATTCAAGGTAGCAACTATTTGCCATTCATAGAATTTTTGAAAGCGGTCTACTGTGTGCCTCCATCTGCAGGCCGGCCTGGTGCTGGGGACCCCGACCAGCTGAGCCCATTCGTTCTCATGCAGTGCACATTCTAAAAAAAAAAAAAATACAGGCAGTGGACACAGAAATTGCGCCCCTGTTGAGTCACATGTGGGGTCACCCCTGGCAGGGTTGTAGAGTAGAAGCCCTGACCCCTCAGGGCGCAGGTGAAGGCTGAGCGGAGGGCGGGCGTGGCCGCTGTGCAGGAGCACAGGTGTGAAGGCGCGTGGCTCTTGCAGGGCACCGGTATGCCCGAGGCTGCAGCCCAGGTGCGGCGGGGCCTGGATTGGTGGGACCGTGGGGCCAGGAGTGGGGTGGAAGGGACCTTGGAGCCCGGTGAGGACCCAGGGTCATTATCCTAAGGGCAGTGGACAGAGCAGAGTAGGGCTTTGTCGTGGGCTCAGATCTCTCTCCAGGAGACCAGAGGAGCAGGGAGACCAGCTGGAGGCTCCTGGATGGGGCCAGAGTCGGGGCGAGGGAGGGAGGTGACGAGAACGACTCGGTAAAATGGGGACAATAACATCTCCCGCTTTAGCTGCCCGTGGGGTTAAAAGAGGCAGAACAGAAAGCCCATCTCATTGCCAGAGCTTAAGGTGCACTTCGTGAATAAGAAAGGCTGCCTCTGTGTTCAGAGGAAATCTGTTTATAAATGGCAAAACCTGAAAATAATGTATATATCTGGGAAGGGGAAAAATAAATAAAAGCCATGTATGTGCCAGTGGACAGATGGTGGATAAACCTCACAGAGTTGATGTGCAAAAACAGCACGTGGTCACGTGACACCATCTGAGTCGGTTACATCAGCAGGCAGAGCTTACATGCCATGCAGACTGTGGGCAGCCTGTCAGCACTTGCTGGGGGTCTGGGGAAATAGCAAATTCCGGGTGATGATGACTCATGAGGAGACACTGAAAGGTGCAGGAGGCCCAGCTGAGTTTTTTTAAAGATGTATTTATTTATGTTTACAGAACTGGGGTACAGGCTAGAGGTCTGGTGGGTGAGAGGCTTCCCCAGAGACAGAGTGGGGAGCAGAACAGGCGGATGTACTGAAATACGCTGCTGAGGGGAGCGGCGGGAGGGTCAGGAGGGGTCTGCCGGGCCCTGGGGGTCACCTCGGGGCGGGGATCAAACGCCTCCTGCTGCGTCGGCTTCTGAGAGCGTCATAAGGCAGTGCTCTAACCCCCGAGCCGCCAGGGAGGGCCGACCTGTGCGTTCTAATGTGTTCTGTTTTAGACAACGAAATCCCCCTCCCGGGAAGTTGCATCCTCCAAGTACTGGCGCCTAGCAGATGTTTTCCTACGCAATGCAAAGTAAGCGCAGCACTCGTTGGAGCAGGCGGCATTAGCTGTACCCTGGTGCTCTTAATTTCCTTGCTTCAGCTTTTGGCTCGCCATCTCCCCTCTAGAGCACAGCACACACCTCCTGAGTCATCTCACTGCACCGCTGACCCCACCCACAGCGGCCGGGCAGTTGTCAGGCCTTAGCAGCTTTCTGTTCCCTTCCTAGTGAATTGGCCTGGCCCTTGTCTGAAACCTCAGATCAGATTTCTGCCACTTTCTATTGAGTTTCCTTCTCTTGCAGAAGTTTTCCTTTGTGTGCCACTGCGCGGCCTGGCACCCTGTGATTGCCACACAGCTCCCGCTGGTGACGACTCCCCACTGGACTTTCTCCTGTCCCCAGACGTGTGTTGTGCTGACGGATGAAGCAGCTCTGAGTGTGCTCATCTCTGCAGTGGGTCAGGGGGCTGTTTTATTATACCAGGAACACAGGGTTCTTTCTGAGATTCCCCGTTTTAAAAAATGACCCCTACAGGCCCTGCCGGTGCGCAGAGGGTTAAAGCACAGCCAGCGCTATGGAGCCGCTGAGGTAGGAGTTCGATCCCGTCCAGGGGGTGACCCCCAGGGCCCGCAGACCCCTCCTGTCTCCCCACCGCCCCCTCAGCAGTGTGTTTCAGTGCATCCGCCTGTCCTGCTCCCTGCTCTGTCTCTGGGGAAGCCTCTCACCCCCCACACCTCTGGCCTGCACCCCAGTTCTGTATGAACAAATAAATAAGTCTTGACAAGTCCACTCTCACTGGAGGGCAGCTCAGAGGCGCCATTTATTCAGCAAGCCGTCCTCAAAGCGCAGCTTTTCCCGGCAGCTCGGCCTCAGGGGGAGGGCACTGGGGCGGGGGCGGGGG
>NW_004567133.1:18967921-18971028 GCF_000260355.1 Condylura cristata | reverse complement strand
GGGAGGGCCTGGGAGCCCGCCTCTCATGGCTCTGGGGGCGCTGCTGGGGGGCGCTGCTGGGGGCGCTGCTGGGGGCCGGAGCCAGGTTCACCCAGCCCGGCCCGCGGGGCAGCGCGTGGCTGGCGTTGAGTCTGCAGACGCGGTAGTTCTCGTAGTGGACGTTGTGGGTGATGTCCTTCAGGTCCTGGAGGTGGGAGCTGGGGCGCCCGGGCGGCGGTCAGCCCTCGCGGGGCTGCCCCCGGCCCCCCAGGCCCCGCCCCTCCTCACCGGATGAGCAGGTCCCTCAGGAGGGGAAATTCGCAGTGCGCTATGTTCTCCACTGCAAGACAGGTCGGCTCTGAGCTGCCCGCCTGGCCTCCGGGGCACGACAGCGCCCAGCGTCGCCCCGCCTGCTTGCCCGCTTGGCCCACCCACCTCCCTTTCTGGGTCTGTTCCTTCCCTCGTTCATTCTGTGCCCCCAGGCGAGGCCCCGGGCGCCTACAGATACTGAGCAGGCCGCTGGGCCCGTCCTATGAGCTGGGCAGGGCCCTTGCCGGTCCGCTGTCACTGTGTCCCCGCAGGTGACCCAGCAGGCCCGCAGCACGTCCTGGCCAGTGCATAGGGTGCCCACAGTCATGCAGAGGGGTGCTCGGCCCCCCCAACCACCCTATGAGGCTCATGCTTCCATATCCCCATTTACAGTGGGGAAACTGAGGCCCAGAGAGTTGGGGACCTGTCTGGGGCTTTCAGCTGTGGGCAGGGAGTTGGCCCCAGGACTGGTTCTGCGTGGTGGGCGGGCCGGGTGGGGCCCAGGGCCCCTGGTGAGCAGATCCACTCGTCCACACTCCTCTGTGGCCTCCCAAGGCCCGCACTGACCTTCGATGATGCCCCACTTTGTCTTCCGGCCCAGGACACACCTGCCGTTCACCAGGTGCTCTCGGTCGGCCCCGACCACAGCGAAGGGGATCCGGTCCTGCGGGAGGGCCGGGACGGAGGGTTGGCGGGGCAGGGTGGGGGCGGAGGGCAGGCCCCGAGGCGGGGAGCGGGCGCTGTCCTCTGTGGGGACAGGAAGTGCAGACAGCGGCAGACAGCTCGGGCCAGCAGCGTCCCTGGGTGCCTTGGTGTCTCCTCCGCTGCCGGGACTTCTGCGCAGGTGTGTGCTTGGTGCCTCAGGCCTGGCAGCCCCGAGGCTGCTGGACCTCGCAGCAGCGTTCACACTGCCATCTCGCTAGTGGCCAGTCTCCCTCCTCAAAGAGCAGCGGCCTTTGATGACCTTGGCCTCGAGGTATCGTGGGGTGACAGAGCCCTGCGCCCCAGGGGCGGGCAGCCTGGGGCCCACATGAAGCCACGCCGAGGAAGGGCCACAGGCCGCCTGGCCACAGCGCCTGAACCGATCCTGGCGTCTGGCCCTCCCCGAGCCCTGCTGTCCACTTGCTCCTGGCGGTTTTGGGCTTGAAGAGTCTATGCGTGGCAGGTGACGCGTGCCTGCCTCAGTGCGTCCCTGAACGCGTGCTTTGTTTTCACGTCTATGTATTTAAATTTTTGATAGCAAACCGACTTTCGCTGGCCTCTGAGATGACTTGGCCAGCGGCCACAGATTTGCACAGAGGGACGTTCTGTTCTGACTATTTGCTGCTGGCAGTAGCATTCAGTGACCGGGGAGTCCCTGGCCTGTGCTTTCCCTGTATTTCCCCTAGCTCTGTGCTAGCTGAGAAAGCTCTGTGAAGGCCAAGCCTCTCTGAATCCTCACAGGAAGTCCTGTTCATTGCCCTGGGTGTGGGGGGTGTGTGTGTGTGTGGAGAAACTGGGTGCCAGGTGGGAAGCGGGGACCCAGGACGGGGTGCCTTCTGTGCACAATACGAGGGTGAGTGGCGGCAGGCGGTGCAGGCTGCAGCCCCGTCACTGCGGGAAACGGGCCCTTTTCCAATTCAAGCTTGAGCACCGTGGGCCAGCAGGAGTGGTGTTGAGGCCTGGGATTGCGGAATGGGCCCCAGGCCTCACTGGGTAGTTCGCAGGACCCCACGGACCGACACTGAGTGCCCGTGAGCACAGCACGGCGGGCGTGAGCCATCGTTTCAGGGAAAATGAAGACACTGGCTGTTTCCGCTTCCCGCCTTCTCCCTCTGCCCTCCCGCCGGCCTCTCCCATCCTCTTGGCCCAGTCTTAGGGCACCACTTATCGACTTTGGCTCTTCAGAACACTTCTAATGGAACCCTACAGGGCGTGGCCTTTGGAGACTGGCTTCTTTCATTCAGCATCACGTTTCAAGGTCCCGCCAGCGTGGCAGGAATTAGCACTGGATTCCTTTTCATGGCCACTGCATAGATACCAGAGTGTCAGCCAGGGTTGGGGATACAGTCTAAGGAAATGTGTCATTAGGTGTTTTGCATTGTGCCCCTGCGTGAACGTCAGAGTGTCCTTATGCAAAGCTGCGCTGTGGGGCTACCTCTAGGGGCCCTGTCGTGCAGGTGTCCGCACAGACCAGGACATTATGATGTGGCGTGTGGCTGCATCTGTCTTCTTGTCCACTCCCGTGAGTGCTTTACATATTCAGGCTACCTGTCCCTTTCCAGACCTATCCTTGCAGGCATTTCACCCATGCTGTAGGTTGATCTCACCTGTATCTTGCTCACCCTGTCTGTGATGGACGGAGATTCACGTCTTCGTGAAATAGATGAACGTTGCAAGTTGGAGACAAAAGAATCTCCAGATGGAACAGATGAGTGGAAAGGAATCACCCTGCCTCGGCCCTGCCAGCCTCGCGCCCCCCCACGGCTGCCTACCCGGATCTTGCTGTTGAGGATCCGGTCATTGGTGTCCTCGTCGAAGCACTGCTGGGGGTACACGTCGATGCAGTGGGTCTTCAGGTTCTGCTGGATCTGGGCATCGCACACAAGTGACCTCCGCTCACCTCCGTATTCTCCGCGCCCCAACTCCCCTGGTCCCGCCCGCCCCAGGGAGCCGGATCACCCTGCGCCTGAAGGCCTCTCGCTCTTCAATGGTCAGGCTGTCAGCCCGGGCAATCACGGGCACCACATTCACAGTCCGGCACAGCCGCTGTAGAAACTCGATGTCCAGGGGCCTCAGGCTGTACCCGCAAGAAGGCGGTGGTGGGCGTGGCAGCAGCG
>NW_004567133.1:18967255-18967651 GCF_000260355.1 Condylura cristata | reverse complement strand
GCGGCGCCCTCACCAGTGCCCAGTGGGCGGCACAAAGTACACACAGCAGTGCACCCTGGTGTCGGGGATGTGGCGCTGGCGGGTGATGAGCAGCTCCTCCTGCAGGTACCGCTCGTACTGCTGGTTGATGAAGCCCAAGATGGGGTCCCAGCTGGGGTGGGGGCAGACAGACCTCAGACCTGCAGGCTGCGGAGCCTCGCCCTACCTCCCAGCTCTCCTGGGGGGTGGGGCACCCTGAGGATGGCCAGTCGCGGCCATCCCCTCGGGACTTGGGACTCTAGGTCTGTCTGGGTCTGTGGGTCTCGCACCGCTGCCCCCCCCCCCGCCCCAGAGAGACCCCTGCCTTTCTCCAACCCAGGCCTCTCCCTTTCTGGGTCTGTTCCTTCCCTCGTTCAT
>NW_004567133.1:18963157-18966709 GCF_000260355.1 Condylura cristata | reverse complement strand
CCCGGCTGGCCCATGCCCCACAGAGCTGGCTCACGCGTGGGCAGTGTCCGCTGGTGCTGGCCGGCGCCCTGCGGAGAAGAGCCCCAGAGCCCCCCTGGGGCAGCCTCTGTGGCCTTGGCCTCACCAGTCTTGATTTTTGAGCTGAGCCCACGTTGTCGCTGCCCGGGGTCCCCCAAATTATGCAGCCAGCCCCGACTGTGTGCGTGTGCACACACGTTGTCTTGTTGAGCTCAGAGAGTGCCCTGCCATGTGGGTGGCATCACCCCCGAGTGACAGCGAAGGAAAGCGAGGGCAGGGAGCTGCGAGACCAGCTGCAGCTGCCTCACCACGGAGCGGGTCACTGGGGGCTGACCCTACTGTGTGCTCACGCCCTTGGGTGTGGAGGGCCTCTGTGTGGGCCCATCGTGCAGGTGCTTGAACTGGGGGTACAGACACCACGGCCAGCTTGCTCCAGGCTGGCGTATTTCCCGGGGCTGGGGAACAGGGCGGGGAACGGGCCTCGGCCCCCGCGAGAGGACCCACCACTTGTCATTGTTGATCTGGTCCCCGAAGCCAGGTGTGTCCGTCACCGTCAGCTTCAGCTTCACCCCCTTCTCCTCGATGACTGTGGGGAGAGCGGAGGAGGGAGAGGTTGGACCGTGGGGGGCGGGGGCGGGGGCGGGGCTCACTCACCGTGGGTCACCGACTGCAGCTGCACTGTCTGGGGCGTGGGCACCCCCAAGCCCTGCAGGGTGGGCTTCCAGACCTTGGACCTGAACAGCGTGTTCACCATGGTGGACTTGCCCAGTCCGCTCTGCCCTGGGGGTAAAGACGACAGCAGTCACGGGGCACATCTGAGCATTTCTCAAACTCTAAAACACATTTTTTTAGAAGGAAAAAATATTTTTAGAAAGGAAGCTATTTGCTACATATGACAGAAAACACACACCACCGGAAGCGTCCCCTGCAAAGCCTCCCCATCACCGGGGTGCAATGCACACTGCAAGCAATGAGCCATTACAGTCTGCCGTGCAGGGCCTCCCTGGTGGCCAGGGGGTGAGTCTCAGGCTGTCACTGCCACAGCCTGCGTCCGATCCCTGCCAGGGAGTGACCCCAGGGCGCAGCAGACCCCACTGTCTCCCCGCTGCTCCCCTCAGCAGTGTTTCAGTAGAGCCGCCTGATCTGCTCCCCGCTGTCTCTGGTGAGCTGCCTCACCCCCCACACCTCTGACCAACATTGCAGTTTTTATGCATAAGTAAATAAATACAATTTTAAAATATCTCAAGCCTGCTGTTCACCTTGATTCAGTCAGCACACTGTATAGCCACCCTCCAGACACAGCATTTCCAGCTCCCTAAAGAGAGACCCACCCCTATAAGCAGTCACTCCCCTCCTCCCCTCCCTAGTCCCTACGAGCTGACCACTCACTGGTTCCTGCTTCTATGGGTCTGCCCCGCCTGGACATCTCTGGGCATGGGATTGTGCCATCCTTTTCCCTGGCTGAATAATATTCCACCGTTTGGTCAGACCACCTTGAGCGTATCCGCTCATCCCTCTCTGGCCCTTTAACAAACTGCACAAGCCTGATACACAGCCCCTACCCCAACCACACCCACCCCACTAGGCTCTCAGGGTCAGCCTCACCGTTGATTTCTATCAGTGGGGAGCAATTTGCCCCCCCTCGGCTTATGGAACCGCAGGGCATGTGTTCTAGGGTTTAGATTCCGTTCTCCCAGCTGGGGGCTTCTCAAACTCTGTGGCCCAGCCCCAGCGTGTGACAGAAAACACACCATCACAAGCGTCCAGCTCCATGCTTCCCCACCATCGAGATGCAATGCATACTGCAAGTCACCACACAGGACACTGTGGCACTGACATTGTCCTCAGCCCATGTCCTGGGTGAGCCACCGCTGGCCTCGCCGCTCTGGGCGGCCGTCAGCCGCGGGCGATGCAGACCTCTGCGCGCTCAGCAGGATAACCAGGGCAGACACCCTCAGGCACAGCTGTTGCTGTTGGTTACGAGTCTAGAACAGTGCACGGCTTTGCTTCCCTTCGCAAGGTGGCGAGGCCCGCGTTCCTTGCTCCGTGGCTCTGCTCCTGCTCCCGCTGGGCAGCGTCCTTCAGACTCATGTCTGCCTGGGTCTAGACATCCAGCTTTTTAGACTCTGTACTGCCCAGCTTATTCTGCCAATAATGTAGCTTTGACCATCCATGTTTTTTGTGCATTGATAAAAGGCAGCGCCAGATGAACTGACCGTGGGCCACGCAAATGCCAGGGACTGGGCTAAGCCACATGAAGAGACCTACCGAGGCGGAGTGGGGTCAGGGAGTGTGTCCCGGGTCACAGAGTGGTGGCCCTAAGGGCTGGGGCCAGGCTCTAAGTTGGGGTATTCTCCGCCTGATGCCACAGCCTCCCCTTTTATTGCTCTGCTGGGTTTGGTTGGGGTTTCATGGCTGCTTCCCAGATTTTCTGTACGTCAGCCCGAGGCGGTTTCACTCTCAGGCCCACTTACAGCCAGGAAGGCTGAGGATCTGAGGGGCGTGGCCCAGGTGCACGGGGTGGGGGGTCAGTGGGGCTGTGTCTGCTGCCTGGCCTGTTCTGTGACCCCCTCACTCACCCACCACCATGATGTTGAACTCAAACCCCATCTTCATGGCTTTGATCTTCAGCTGGTCCAGCACGGCCTCGATGCCCACATAACCGCCCAGCGTCTCGCAGGGCGGGGTCCTGGGGCTGGAGGGTCTAGATGACCTTGAGCAGGGGGACGGGGACCGCCTGAGGGGGTCCATGGTGCCGAGGCTACAGCAACGCCTGCCACCTGGGTGGGCAGCAGAGCATTGCTAAGGCTCCAGGGGAGTCCACCTGGACCCGGGGCTACATTTCCGGGCTTCCCATGTTGCATGTCCCCTGACCCATCTGCCCCCCAAGCCCCCAAGGCTCATGGGGTTTGCTGAGAGGTGCCCAGGGAGCTCCCCTTCAGGGAGACTGAGCCCCCATCCTGAGAGGCACCAGAGCAGGGACCCGCAAGTCACCCACCGTTTCCCCTGAACCCCACGTGGGGCCCAGGTAGGTGCCCGGCTCGGACAGCCCCGCAGCGTGTAGCTGGTTGGGGCCAACCCAGGGGCCCCGACCGGGAGCGGGGAGAGGGAGGGAGAACGCGGTGTCCTGGGCACCTGGTGGCCTGGTCCTGCAGGATCCTGGAGGCCTGCCCGCGTGTCCAGGCAGACCCCAGCGCCAGGGGGAGGGGAGGGCGGCAGTTAACTGAAGAATCTGAGCTCCACCCCCGTGACCTGCCGCCCGCCCCGTGCAGGTGAGCTGCTCCTGAGGCCCCTTTCGCAGGGCCCTGTGGCCCCCACGAGCTCTGACCCGGCGCTTGGGGGGAACCAGAGGTGCCCAGGCCGCTCCTGGCCAGGTCGCCAGCGGCTGAGCAGCAAGAGAGGCCTCAGCAGCCCCTCTGACCTCTACGTCAGGCCCCTCCCCCTCCGCGGGGACTCGCACCCTGTGGTGCGGCCTTGAAGGCTGGAGGCTGGCCAGCAGGTGTCTGCTCCGCTGGTCTGGACGTAGCTTTGTTC
>NW_004567133.1:18955734-18962731 GCF_000260355.1 Condylura cristata | reverse complement strand
AGTTCTGTACGAATAAATAAATCTTTAAAAAAAAAAAAAGATGTATTTCTGCAGACAGAACTGGGGTACGGGCCAGAGGTGCAGGGTGGTGAGAGGCTTCCTCAGAGACAGCGCGGGGAGCAGGGCAGGCCGACTGGCGAAGCCCACTGCTGAGGGGGCAGCGGGGGTCAGGAGAGGTCTGCGCCAGGGGTCACCTCGGGGCCGGGATCACCCTCGCCCGCCCCGAAGCGTCTGGGGCAGCCTGCAGTGCTGCGCTCTGAGCCGCTGTGCCACCAGGGCGGCCCCAGCAAACTAGTTCCGTCAGAGGCCAGGCAGTACACACGCTGGTGGCAAGGCCGCTTCTGCTCTGCCAGCAGCCACAGGCGGCCGCCGGTGTTGCGGAGAGCCCGGCGGACTGACTCCCAGAGCGGGCGGGCGGCGGCTCAGTGCCCCCCGCCTCCCCGCCCAGCCGGCCTCCCCACCTCTGCCCCGCTGCCAGAGGGCGGGCGCAGGGCTTGGCTCCATTCCTACGGAGAGCAGTCTGGGGCCACAGACAGCTGCTGCTCTGCAGAGGTCGCGGCGCGGCGAGGCGGCCCCAGGAACAGACCTACCAGCAGAGGCCGCGGCCGCGTCTGAGCCGGGGACTGGCTTGAGCGGCCAGAGTCGGCACAAGGACGCAGCGCTGCGGAGAAAACACTTTCTCCAGGAAAGTCATCACATGTAAGTGATGGAGGATTCCAAAAGTGGGGGTGCGGGGGCAAGAGACGCCCCAGGACTGCACAGGGTGATGAATTCCTGGGCCCCAGGGGGACTGCAGGGTCAGGTCTGCAGACTGGCCACGGGCAAGGGCTCCAGGCCATCCTGAAGGGGAGGCTGGATAGCGGCCGGCTGGTGACCCCGATACAGAGAAGGGGAGGGAGGGAGGCGGGAGCACGGCCCGGGGGGAGCAGCCCTGCCCGCTCTCACGCCGCACTGGTGCAGCCGACTCCGGCACCCCGTGCTCACTGCCCCCGAGGTGCTGGATTCTAGTCGCGCTCCCCCCTCACAGCCGGCCAGACCGGGCAGCGGGGTCAGGGGCTGTGCTGTGTGCGCGGCTCTCCTCCCCGCCGTGGCTCTTCAACAAGGTCTGGCCTTGTGTCCCCAATGACAATCTAGGTGTGTCCTGAGCACCCCGAGGTGGGGTGACTGGGTTGGGACAGGGAGGCTGAGGACGGAGTGGGGGAGGGCCATGGCCCTGCAGCCACCCAGTCAGGACCAGTGGGGAAGTCCACACTTGTCGACTCCCAACCCCAGCTTGATTTAATTGGGCTAAAATTCACATCACAGAATTCCCAGTGGCCAGTTCAGTGTCCAGGGGGCGGCACTGGGCCCATTCACAGCGCTGCAAACCATCTTCTCTGCCGAGACCCCAGACACGGTCATCAGCCCAAAGGAAATCCCAAACTGAGCACTGGCTCCCTCGCCGCCTGGCTCCAGCCCCTGGCAAACACCAGCCCTCCCGTCTGTGGGTGCCTGTTCTGCACACTTCAAGGCAGCAGCCTCGCCGCTGTGACCTCTGTGCCTGATTTCTTGCACCCAGGATGCACTGTCAGTGGCCCATTCCTTTTCATGACCGAGTAGTATTCCACCACGGGCCAGACCTGACAGACACTTGGGCGGCTCCGCCCTCTGGTGCTGTGAGCCACGCCACTCCGGCTGTTTCACTTCTAGGCACTCTGTGACTGGTCTCGGGCGGCTGTGTGAGACTGAGGAACTGTCAGGCCGCTTTCACATGCCCACTCTTCCCCCTACGTCCTTGCAATAGAAGCGTAGGTCATTTCAAAACTCCCTCCCTTCAGCAACAGGGATCTGAGATCTCAGAATGGGCCAGAAATGCGGGTGAGCTCAGGGGCCCAGCATGCAGGTGT
This sequence comes from Condylura cristata, assembly GCF_000260355.1. Classification (NCBI taxonomy): domain Eukaryota; kingdom Metazoa; phylum Chordata; class Mammalia; order Eulipotyphla; family Talpidae; genus Condylura; species Condylura cristata. Next base: position 18,960,845 of record NW_004567133.1, on the reverse strand, counting down.
TCACTGGCTCTGGGACCTGAATGTGTGGGTCCCAATTCGGCTACCTGGATGCTCAGGCCGGAATGAAGTCCCCCAGATGTCCCCACGTGTGACCTGACATGGCAACGGGGATGTGGTGAAGGAGTATGGTGGGAGATCTCCTGCGGAACAATGGCAGCACGGCCTGGGAGGAGGCCGGGGGTCTCAGCAGATGCGAGCAGGGAGGCCCGGGGAAGTGAGCGGGTGGGGCTCCGCCCACGCGTGTGGGTGGCTTCTGGAAGCTGGCAGGGGGTGGTTCTCCTGGAACCTTGGCAGGAGCCCAGCCCTGCCACCTGCTGTGGACCCAGAGCTGTAAGAAAGTAAATCTCGTTGGAAGCCACTAAGCCTTCTGCGCTCTGCCCATAGAGGAACACATGCCTGCGCGTCGACGTGAGCTGGCTGCCGAACTTCTCAAGGCCTCGGTTTTCACCGCTGCCAAACGGGAGCAGCACTTCAGGCTGCCGAGGGACCGGATCGGGGCGCACGCATGGGGGTGGGGCAGGGCTGGGTCACGCTTCTGCCGGCTAATTAAGCACCTCAAGGACAGGAGGACGTATCTAGGTATCCACCTGGTCACAGCCCGCTTATGCGCCACGGAGTTGGCCTGTCTGGACGCCTGTCTGGACTAGGAGGGGCCCGCACCAGCGGGGGTCCGGCCAGGGACCCAGTTCTGGCCCCAGAGCTCCGAGACCCCACTGCGGCCCGGCCAGAGTTATGGCGAGGGTTAGGTAAGGACGGACCCCAGGAAGCGCTGTGCCAAGCAGGCGCCCATCCAAGGAGGCCGCGAGCAGAGACCCGACCCCCTCCCTCCCCGCAGGGCACAGTCTGGCTCTCCTGGGAAAAGGGAGAACTGGCCAAAGGCGGCTGCTGACAGCAACCTGCACCTGTTGCCTTGGGCACAGGCCCCGCCCTCCCAGGGCTCCAGACACCCTGGGGCTGGTTGCAAGGCCTCAGGTGATACTGCCGGAAGCAGGAAGTGGTCTGTGCTTCCCAGATCCACCGGGCTGGGTGAGCTGGAGGCCGGGGTCTGCCCTCCTGGGAGAGGGAGGGGTGGACACAGGTCCGCGGGCTGGGAAAGGCCAGGAAGAGGGCTGGGCTGAGGGCAGAAGCAGGGTTCCGGGGTGGTGTGGAGGGGCCGGACTTCGGGAGGCTGGAGCCGGCCTGGCCCAGAGGAGCGCGGTCTGAGCTCCTCTGGGGGGCTGGTCAGCTGGCACCAGGCCCCTCCAGCCAAGATGGGGGCCGTGGAGGAGCTGGACGCCACAGTCCAGGACGTGCTCGGGAAACTGAAGAGCCACAAGCTGTTCCAGTCCGGCTGGGACACAGCTGCCTTCGTCATCTTCCTCACCTTCGTGGGTGAGTGTGGCGCCCGCCCGCCGGCCCGCGCGCCCCCGAGGGCGACCTGTGCACATGGCCGCCTCTGCCCCCAGGCGCGGTGCTGCTGCTGCTGCTGCCGGTCTTCATCCACTGCTGCTGCTGCTCCTGCCGCCGCCGCCGCGGGCCCCGAGCCCAGAAGGTGAGGCCGCAGCAGGTGAGCCCGCTGGGGCTGGTGGGGCTGGGCGCCGGAGCCCAGGACTGAAGGCCCGGCCTGCGCTCTCTTGCAGGAAGCCCGCCGGGGAGCCGACAACTTGGCCCTGGAGCCTTAGCGCCTGCCCGGGCCCCTCTGCCTTCCCCGTGCCCACGGACAGCAGCTGCGCCCGCTTTGCCGTCTGGAGATCTGGGCTTCCTCCCGGGGGCGGCCGCGGGCCCGGGGTCTGGGCGCCCTTCAAGTAACTGCTGCTGCAGGTCACTTAGCAACGGCCCAGGGGAGGGACGCTGGGCTCCCGCTCAGCCGGAAGGGGGGGCCACCACCCCGCCCAGACAGACAGACAGGCGGACAGACAGCCGGGGCCCGGGCAAGCTGCATGGTCTTTATTCGTTGGAAGCCCGGCCGGGGCTGCCGAGCACACGTCAGGGTGACGCCGCCGCTGTGGGGTGGCTTCTGTCTGAGCGTTTCTTCCTCCTCTGCCCAGCCACCACCCAGCTCTCACCCTGGGCCTGCAGCTGGGCAGGCGGCCCCGGGAGGGGGTGGACAGCAGGTCCAGCCCCGCCTAGTACAAAGGTCCCAGTGTCACCAGCAGAGCGGGAGTGTGGGCCCTGGGGCGCTTCTCCGCCCAGAGACCAGCCTGCCGCAGCCCATCCCCCGGCGGCGGTCCAGGCTCACTGCCAGCTGTGCCAGCGCGGGCAGGGCGGGGCAAAGGGGGAAATAAATAGCTGGTAGTGCCCACCCGGCTGTCTGCCAGCACTCCGAGGGGCAGGGGCAGGGGCAGGGGCAGGGGCAGGGGCAGGGCCGGCTCCGGGCGCGCCGCTCAGAAAGGCCTGTAGCTCCAGTAGCTGGAGAACACGGCGATCTGGGGGAGGAGCCACAGTGAGTGGTGCGGGGCGCCCCGCTGCACCTGTAGCACCCCAGGAAGGTGCAGCCCGCCCACCTTATCCTTCAGCTGCTGGCAGAGCTGCAGGGAGACGGTGAAGAAGACCAGGGCGTCGTTGAGCCAGGGCACCACGCACTCCACCTTGTGCACGTGGCTCACCTCCAGGCGCTGGGAGCCCCACTCACTGTGGGGAGGGGGGAGAGGGGTGAGAGGGGCGCGGGCGCTTCCGTGCCTTCGGGGTGCCCCTCCCACAGCCTACTTACAACATGGCCCCGGGGCTGTGCAGCACGGCCCCTCCAGCCGGGCGGAAGTTCTAGGCAGAGGACAGCACGCTGGTCAGTGGGCCAGGGGGCGCGGCGCGGCGGGCGGGGCTGGGGCTCACCTTGGTGGAGTTGGGCTGCAGCTGGTACACCGTGAGGCACAGCTTGTTGAGGTTGATGTAGACGTTGACCAGCAGGTCAGAGGGCAGGGCGGGGGCGAACATCCGCTAGGGGCAAGGGGGTGTGGGGCAGGCAGGTGGGGTGAGGGTCTGGCCGTCACTGCCCCCCAGAACCTGGGGGGCTTCCAGTCCCTGTCCAGGGGGTGGGCCTTCCAGACTTGCCCAGAAGCCCTTGGTATCTCCTTGCATCTCCAGGCAGGGCACCCCCAACCAGACCAGGGCATGACTGGGGCACAAAAGATGGAAGCTACACAGACACAGACCTCCCCTAGCTGGGCGCAAGCTGGACCCTTCTCGGGCCCTCTCCGGGCAGGGCTGGCACTGACCGTGAGGCCGCTGGCAGCGATCTCGGGCAGGGTGAGGGTGGCCGGGGTGGTGAGCCGGTTGCGGGCCCTGCTCAGCTGCAGCATCACGGCGTCCATCAGCTGGGGAGGGAGGCACATGCCGCTGGGTCTCCCTCACCCCGCACAGCTCTGCCCCAGGGGCCATGTCTCAGAGCCTGAGCCTGGGCACTGGGGCCTGGTAAAGATGCAGGCAGTTGGGGCCAGCTGGGCTGGGGGCAGGACCTCCAGGCGGTTCTACAGCACCAGGAGCCTGGGTGCGGGCCAGTGGGGATGAAAGACCCTGAGAGTTGGTCCCTGGGGCACCAAGGGTTGGCCGATGGTGGTGCAGCAAGTAGGGAGGGCAGAAGGGACCCTAATCCCGAGGGCTTCCTGGAGGAGGTGATGGATGTCCGTACTGAGGCAGACAGTGGGCAGCAGCCTCACTCACAGGCGGGGAGAGCAGGGCTCTGCCCGGGACAGACCCTCTGGATCCTTCCCCTCCCTGATCCACGGAGCCAAGCCCGGCGCAGGCTCCCACCGGCATCGCGGCACGGGGAGACCTGGCTCAACTTAGGGAGAGGCAGCAGCCGGGGGTGCCTGGGCTGTGCGCCAGGGCGGTCACAGGTCTGGGAGGATCTTAGGTTTCAAGATTTTTGAGGACCCAGACACCCAGCAAGGGTAAGTGAGCCCCTGAGAACACACGGCAGTCAGACGTCCAGCTGAGGCAGCAGTGGGGGAGCCTGGGCTCAGCCCCCCACACATGGGCGCAACACTAAGGGCCCCCTTCTGCGGCAGCGCTACCATCAGCAGCTGACGCCGCGTGCTTCTGGGGGTGCTCTCTAGCTGTGTTCGCACATGTAGTCGCCACTACAGCCCCCGCTGCAGAGGGAAAGGGAGGCCGGGCTAGTGGCGGGCGAGTGACTGGGCTGCAGGGCGCGCAGGGAAAGGGGAGGGTCACTGTCCGAGCGCCTAGGACGCTGGGCCGAGCCCCGGGCCCGGGGCGCTCACCTTGAGGACCTCCGCGCCAGTCCGGAACTGGTAGCCCTCGCCCCGGCTAGTGAGGAGGTAAATGGCCTGGCTCACGTGGTTCCTGGCGTCCTGGATCTGAACAGACCTCCCTGAGCGCTGGGCCGCGCAGAGGCGGGGAGCGCGGTGTGGGCCCGGCGAGCAGGTCGCCACGCCGCGCTGGTGCAGGCACGGCAGGCGCAGCCCTGACTCAAGCCGGCCCAGCCCCCGAGGCTGTTAGCGCATGTCCCCAAGGGCCAGGCCTGGCTACTGGTCAGGCCTGCGGATGCTGTGATTCACGCACGGGGAGAGGACACGTGGGGGAGGGGCCTCCCCAGATGGGGGCAGAGGACTCCAGACAGGTGGACAACATGGGCAGGGCACTGCAGTGACCAGCTGGCAGCCGGGGACAGAGGCACTGGCTGGGACGCAATCTCTGGGGAGCGGAGAGGAAGCACAAACTTTGTCCCCAAGAGCCATGGGGAGTCCCTGGAGGTTCTGGGCAGGGGGCGCCTAGTTCAGGGGGACCCGTGGTTCCTGCTGGGGTGCAAACCGGCTAGGAAACACCCCTCAGGCTGACTGGCTGAACACCCCTGGAGGACTCACCCCCTAGAGGCCTCGGCGGGCAGGGCTGGGGGTGGGGGGCTGCTACCTGCTGCAGCTTCCACTGCTTGTCCTCACGGAAGGCGAAGTGCAGCAGCTGGTTGTTCCTGGGCATCTTCAGGTTCACATCCTGGAGAGGGACAGTGGGGTGACCTGAGCCCATGAGCCAGGCACAGACATGAGGGTGGCGGTGGCTGGGCAGAAATCTCCCAGCAACCAGGCCCTTGGGGCACGAACAGGGAGGTCAGGAAGCAAACTGGGACCCAAGAGGAGTGATACAGGAGTGAGAGCCAGAAAAGGGCAGTGGCCTGGGAC
>NW_004567133.1:18927903-18953929 GCF_000260355.1 Condylura cristata | reverse complement strand
CCGCGCGGCGGTCACGCCGCCAGGGTTACCAGTCACAGTTATGTTACCAAGAAACGTTTTATTTTGCTTGCAGTAGCTCTGTTAATTGCACAAAATCATGTTTTGTTTTTGCCATTTAAACATCACACAATCCTATTCTGAAAGACATGTTCATTAAAAACAAAGCAAAAATAAAAATTCACAACCTTAATTACTAGATTTGTCATTTAAAGGAAAAACGGGTGGCAGGGGAGGGGCTTTCTTACAAGCTTTTTCACAAGTCACATTTTTCTCCTTAAAAGGGAAGGATTTCAAAAGAGGTGAAATAGCTTAAACAGAAATATTCATAAAAAGGAACTTTACAGAGTTTGTCAACAATATTAAGACAACACTGACTAACCAGTTTCATTACAGCATCATCCCTACCCCCACCCCCAATGTCCGGCCGGGACTAAACAGGCTCTGTGTTCAGACAGAAAACAACTCAAAATCCCAGTGAAATTAACTGTGCCCAAACCCTACAGCCACCCTCGCCCCCCGCCCTCCATGTCTTCTGAGACCCCCGGCGTGGGCTCTTGCGCTCACACCAGCCCATCTTCACACTAAGTGCTGACTCCTGCAAAGTGAGACTTTGGAAAATGCACTCCACGTCGAGGGATAACTTGTTAGGGACGTCTCCTCGTTCTCAGGCCACATTCCAAACCCGCCTGGCCCCCTACACAAGGAGAAGTGGGCCTCCGGAGATCTTACACCCACCGAAGGTCAGTCAGGGGCAGACCCCAGGGCCCTGAAGCTCGCAGGCCATGCTGTGGCCCCCCGCTGCAGGCGCGGTTCCCGCTTTCAGAGCAGAGCCTGCCCTAAGGTCGAGCTGATCAGGCTGGGTGCGGGCCAAGGAGGGAGACGGACACACAGAAATGAATCCCGTCTCCATCGGCGGGTGGAGTGCGTGGGGCAGTGGCATGCAGGGCCCGAGAAGGGGCTACTGTGAGGGACCTGGGTAGAGGCTCCGCAGACCAGGTGGAGTCTGGTGCTTAACGGAAACAGGAGGAGCCCAGCCTCCACCCTCTTCCAGCCTCAGGGGCCCTCAGGGCCCTTCCCAAGGCTTGGAATGCAAGTCTAGATGTAAAGTGGCCTGGGGAGGAGCCAGCTCCCCAGCTTGGAAGCCAGGAAGTGGGTCTGGCCCAGGGCTCCAGGGTTCCCCTACAGCTCAGGCTCACCACAGCTGCCTTCTGCTGCTCTCCCTGCCTGCGCTGGCCTCTGCCAACCTCTTCGCAGTTCACAAAGGCATGTACGAGTTGGGTGCACACCGGTCCCTTAAACACACGCTCCTCCTCAGCGGGTCACCTGAGGTGGGAGGGCCCAAGGGCTCCTCTGTTTAATAGTCCGAGCTGGCTCCTCCTGGCCCACAGCCTCCTTCTAGGGGGTGGGGGGAATCCAATGGGAGGGGGACGTGGGCATGACCGCAGCCTCTTTGCTTTGAAGGAAGCAGTGGGAAGGTCTCCGGTCCTCACTGCTGACTAGCTCCTCGCCTGGAAGGGACCTCAGACAAGCTCGGAAGAAGGGGGGAGCCAGGCAGCAGCTTCTGGGCAGCTTCTGTCCGGGGCGAGAGCCAGTGTATGTGGGGTGTGTGCGTGTGCACGGGAACACACAGCCACCTAGTCCAGGCCGCGGCGAGCTCGCGAGCTTTCCCATGGGCCAATCCTGCCGGCACCCTCCCCAGGACCACCAGGGAGGGAGCGACGCTGTGTGCTGTGCTGACGGCGAGTCTCAGTCTGTATAAAAGGAGATGGAGACAGGTGGACTGGTCCAGAGCTAAGTCCCAGGACCCCAAGCCCATGTGAGGAAGCAGGGTCGGAGGATTGGGGTGGCAGGGCTGAGGGCTTAGTGTATGTAGGCTCGGTACACGGCGGACATGTCGTTGTCAGACTGGTCCAGTGCCTTGGCTCTTTTGTACACCTGGAAAAGAAGGAGACGGCCCGGCTCAGTCTCCGGCCCGTGGCCCACTGAACCGCCTTGCTTCCCGGGGAGGTCTGCAGTCCAGGCCAAATGCCTGGCATCTAGCTCCATCCACGGCCCTGGCCAAGCGCTCGTTTCTCGGGGCCTCAGTGGGTGCCTCTTGACTTCACGGAGCGGGCGAAAGTTAGGGTGGGGATCAGAGGGTGCGAGGACTGAAGGTGCCAGGAGATGGCACAGAGGCAGGCTCAGCGTGGCCAGGGAGTGCAGCCATGTCCCTTCCTGCCGACGAGCCGCCAAGCACTCCGGGCCACGCTCAGCAGGCTGTCCCTCAGCTCAAAGTTCTCCTCTGACCACCCTGGACGAAGCCAGGACTGCCCACTTGGCCTGGCAGCCTCTCTTTACTCGTACTGCTGCGCTCCTCTTTCCGCCCTTCGGAAACGTGTTCCTGGTGGAACGCCCCTGGGCTCATCCGTGCCTCCTTCCGCTAAAACGTAAGCTGCACTTAACCCACGCCCAGAGCTGAAGACAGTGCCTGCCACGGCACTTGCCCTGGAGAGTAGGTGACCAGGAGCGTGAGAATAAATAAGCCACCGTCCAGCCAGGGGCATGCGGCCCGCCCCTACACGGCTTCTGACTCACCGTGTCTGCGCAGGCCCGCCAGCCGCGCAGCGCCCACCCTGGCTCCGGTGAGCCTGGCGAGGAGGGGTGGGCTAAGCGAAGAAAGACCTTTCCGGACGAAGGAAGGTAATCGTGGCCAGTAGGCTGCAGGCTGCATTATGGGAAAAGCTACAGAAAGTGACCCCAGCTGAGAGTAACTGGCACTAGAGAAATTCAGCTCTCCCGGCAGGAGTGGAGAGCACTGGCAATGGGGGATAGAGAACTGACGTTACTGCTTTTTCAGATACAGACGACGCGTTCCAGCAGAACACACCAGGACTGTCAGGTGGGCTTGAAACAAAGGCACCCAAGACCCAGATGTGCTGCCTGAAAGCCCTGCTGTCCATGTGGGGTGCTGTGCCCCTGAGAAGACACCTGGCCAGGCCTGGAATCCTTGTCTGTGGTTTGAGGGGCGCTGCTGGCACCATGAGGACGGCCCCCAGCAATCCCCAGGCTGGGAAATGGGCGGTGGGGGCGAGGCAGGACCCCGTCGGGGGTCTCGCGTCAAGAGGAGAGAGGCTGGCAACTGAGAGGGGCTGTGAGGTCAGGGCGCACGCTGCACGCAGGCAGCGCCGGGAAATGCAGATGGAGGAGCGCAAGGGTAAGGGTAAAATGGAATTGTAAAACTGCTCAACCCAGAGGAAGGCAGGAAGGGGCTGGCAAGTCAGACACGGGGCAGAGCGGATGGAGCAGGCGGCAGAGTCCGGCGCGCACAAGGAACCTAAGCCTAAGCCGGAGCCTGTGTTCACGGCCAGCGGCCAGCGGCCAGACCCCCCAGCGGTCACCTCAAACTTCCAGCAAGGTAGGCAGCCTGCCGCCAGGGGGGACGCAACCTGGAGTCGCCTCAGGGGACGTGCCCCGGGGGAGCGCAGTGAAAGACAAGCGCACACAGGGTGAACCACGCGGCGATTCCGCAGCCGTGGCAACCCCAGGTAACGCAAACAGGGGAGCCCGAAACTGCTGCAACCCCAACAGCGGAAGCCGCGTCCTCACAGGCGCCGAGCCGCGCGGGCAGAGACAGAACTCCAGACGGGCAGGAGGCAGCAGGCGGCGCAGGGCGGCCCGAGTGCGATTTTCGGTCAGACCCTGCGTGTCTCGCACACGTGTGTCACCGCACGGAGTGCTCACTGCGGCTCTGTGGTGAAGGTGAGGCGGCCTTTATGTGCGCAGTAACTGGGACACAGCCCAGTGGTGCCGGGTGTGGGGCTGGCGAGAGACAGTGGGAGCAGAAGAGGCGGACGGACAGAAACACACTGCTGAGTGGGCGGTGGGTGGGTCGGGAGGGTCTGCTGTGCCCTGGGCTCGCTCCCAGGCTGCAGTGGCTGTGGACAGCTTGATCCTGCTGCCACTTAACCCCTCGTTCCAGGGAGGCCCGTCTACTTCTATCAGGTAGAGGTAAAACAGCTGAACAAAAAACTGTTCTCAAAAAGTACATGTGTAGGTGACTAATAAAAAGTCATTCAAAAACGCTAGCAACGATTAATAGGCAGCTACTGTCAGAAACAATTAAAATGTAAATCCCAGTGAGAGTCTGCAAAAGCTGTGATTTAAATATAAAACACAGGCTGAGCGCAATGGGGTAGAAACAGGTCAGGAAGATATTAAGGACCACTGGCGAGAGGCCACGGGAGCCATTTCGCAGGAGTCTCCTAAGGGAGATGAGACGGCCCCAACTGGGCCCGGAGACGCGCAGCAAGACATCACGCAGTAACAGGAGGGGCAGACGGCCCGATTCCAGCTGGGGGTCTAACTAACCCTCCTCAGCCAGAGGCGGAACCGAGAAAGTGTTCTTCGGGGGGGCCCTGAAGCGTACCTCGACCCAGCTTCTGCACGACACAGCTTTCTGAGGGCAGCCCACCTGCACCAGACCAGCCAGGGTCTCCAAACAAGTCTGGAGACTTCCAGGGTTCAAGCCCTCTAACTCGCTGACCGCCATGGAGAAAGCAGAAACCAGAATCACTAGCTCACTAGAAACCCCATGTATCCACCAAACTCAACTACTCCACAGGCCAAAGATGAAATCGAGAGAAAAGCATGGCTCAGAAGGAAACGTGTGCTCATGTTCGGAAAGCCAGAGACCAGGCAGAGTCCACCTTGAGAGGCCAGAGAGAGGGAGAGAAGAGCCACAGGAAGCCGAGGCAGGAACACCAGGGACGCAGGCAGGTGGCTGCCCCCGCCAGGTCCCCGCGGTTACCTCGTTGGCTGCAGCTGCCATAGGAGTGGGGTGGTTGACAGCATCGCCCAGCGCGATGGCTAAGCGGAGATCCTTCTGGATGTACTTCAAGTAGAAATCGGGCTTAAAGTTTCCTTGCAGGATATCTGAGGAGGGAAAGCCGCTATCAGAAGAACCGAGGGCACTTACATGAGAAACCACCTGGGGTCGCAGCTAGCGTTCCTTCCCCCCTTGGGCACCCGAGAAATAAATTCGCAGCCCGTGGCCCAAAGCCATCTGTTATGTCTCTAGACCCTCCTCTGCTGGAGTGGGGGAACAAAGAGCCCCCGAAGGAGACTGTGGAAGCTGTCTGACCTGTCCCCAGCTCTCACCAAAAGTGAAGCTATGAGAGGAGAACCTACTTTGGCACTTCTGGTCCAGGAAGATGCTGGCCAACTGTCCCTGATTGAGGATGTCCAAGAGTGTCTGCTGGGATTGGCCTGTCACCTGGGCCAGAGTCAGCCCCTCGGCGATGGTGGCCATGAAGCTCCCCTGCACCATGTTCACGATCAGCATCATCTTGGCGGCATTGCCGACCTCACCTGCCCAGACACAGGATCATGGTCACTCCCAGGAGTTGCACAGGCAAGGACTGCCCACCCTCACCCCTGCTCGGCCCACTGCTACAGCCAGGGAAGGCCCCATGCACCTGCCCCTGGCACTGGTTCTGACCCTCTGGCTGTTCTCCTTCCAGGAGCCGACTTGCCAAAGGGAACCTCCCAGGGGCCCCGGGCAGAAGGGCCGATGGGCTTGGGCCGTCATCAGTGTGGTGAGAGGCGTGTTACCTAGAAAGAAGGAGGTCTTCCCCATTGCCTGGAAGCAGCTGCTGCAGTCCTCATACAAGCCCCTGTCTCCGGCCGCTAAGATGACCAGCATCCCATCATTCGACAACTGCTGGTTCCCGGAGACTGGGGCTTCCAGAAAGCGGCCCCCCCGGGACACGATCACCTGGGAAGAAAGGAAACCACAGCTTCTGGAGGCCTTGCCTCCTGAGGGCTGGGGCTGGGGCAGGGCGTGTGCTGGGGCCCCAGGGGCTGGGCTAGCACTGGGGGTGTCAGACAGCCTGCCTGCCGACACGCACCCGAGCACCCGAGTGACAGGCAGGAAACACCGGGAGCTGGGGGCGCCTCCCAGTCTCCATTTACTCTGCATTTCCCACAGAGACCACACACGGCCATGCTAATAGCTGTCCCTGAGGACACAGCCTGTTCCTGATTTTAGCCACTGTCCGAACACAGGGCTCCGAAGTCTGGTTCCCTCCCCTGGGCCTGGCAGCGCCATCAACTGCAGGCCCCAGAGGCAGCACGGGCAGCCTGGATGGCCTCTGTGAGGCTGGCCGCTCCAGAGCTGTGCCCATCTCAGCGCATGGAGACAGGCTGGCCCCAGCACTGGCCTCCCCAGCACTGGCTCTGGGTTAGGGTAACCTGAGTTGCCCACACTTGTGCAAGCCCAGCCAGGGCTCAGGGGCTCCGGCTGGCACAGTGCTGGAGGGTCAGCCTCAAGCGGGGCATTACCTGGGCCAGCTCGGTGACTGTGTCGGCGTCCACTGTCGACATGTCCACGTAGCACTTCCCGGGGCGGATCCCCTGCAGCACACCACTGGGGCCCAGCACCAGCTGTGGGGACACAGGGAGAAGCAATAGCCCAGGCTCCCAGCCAGGTCCCCAGGGGCCCCTTAGACCTGAGGTCAGAATTCTGTGGCTTTGGCTCATTTCCTGATTATGAGTGAATATTAAGGGAAGGGCGAGTAAATAGGCAAGTGATAGAAAAATACTCCTAGCAAGTTCCCATTTATCTGAAAAAAAAAAAAAAAAAAATATATATATATATGCATGTGTGTTTCCTTACAAACTTCCCACTTAAGATAGAACCTCAGGAGGCCCCCTGGTGGCAGAGGGGTTCAGTCTCAGGCTGTCACCTCTAAGCCCAAGTCCACCCCGGGCCAGGGAGTGACCCACAGGGTGCTGCAGACCCCTCCTGTCTCCCCGCTGCCCTCCTCAACAGTGGGTTTCAGTGGATCTGCCTGAAACCCACTCGGGTTTCTGCTCCCCACTTGGCCTCTGGTGAATCCTCTCATTCCCTGCACCTTTAGCCTGCACCCAGTTCTTCTATGCAAAAGTAAACAAATAAACAAAAGCTGGAACCTCAACATTTCTGGGCTGCCCTGGCTTTGCTTGAATTAGATGAGCCACTAGTTTAACAAATAGGTGCTAGCTAAACAGTTCCTGGGGACCAAGCGCACACACGGCCCCAGGCTCCAGCTCCACCGAGCACGGGAGCCAGGCAGGAACCCCTTGAAGGCCCACCAGCAGCTTCAGCCTTCGCTGTGAGTTATATAGGTCTGTTTCCAGTGTATGCAAATACCCCTTGAGATGGCCCCCAGATGGGAAAAGTCCACCCCCCTCCCCCCACATGCGGACACTCACTGGGTGTGCAGGGGAGAAGGGGAGGAGGCCAGTCAGCTTCCCTGGCTACAACCTGAGAGTCGGATGGGAGGGAGGGGATCCTTACGTCCTTGGCTGCCTTTGGATCTGACACGCAGGCAAAGGTGATGTCACAAGTTGAAACGACTTCAGCGGGGGTTCTTCCTAGGCGGGCCCCCTCCTGGATGAACAAATCACACTGCAAAAGTCACAGATCCCAACGTGAGCTGCAGGCAGTGCGCAGTGAGACACGCCAGCCAGGCTGAGACTCGGCGCCCCGTCCTCTGGCAGTCTCCCACGGCGGGACCTGGGGCTGGAACGGGGTCACCAGCCGGGGCCTGACTCCTACGGGGACGTGGACAGCCCCTCAGGGCCGTCACTGTTAAGTGCCCGCTGCCTACACGGTGTTCTGAGCCTCCTCGTAGGTGTAAAGCAAGCGCTTGGAGGGCTTCCTGCCTCAAACAGGAAGCGAGCAGCACCTGTCTGCAGTATGTAGCCCTCGGTGGCTTCCTTGCCCTGGCAGCTGGGCCCAGTGCCCTGAGTGCTTGGCACTGTGTGGGAGGGAGGCAATTCTGTTCCTGTCCCTTATTTTAGATGTTTTGGGGGTGTCAAAGTACTAGCTTTTCTGGGATTTAAAATCACCCAGAACCTTTCATAAGAAAACACATCAACCCTATTTTGGTGTGTTTCTGTCTCTCAAAGGCAGAAAAAGTAATGAAGACAATCTGGACCTACTGTTTGGTGTGGATGTTTGTAGCTTTCTGTATGACTTACATTTATCCGCCTTGTGGTAGTCTCCTGCGATCATGGTTGTGAGGGACGGCTGAGAATGCTCTGGCAGACACGGTCTCCCTACGGGCTCCCTGCAGCTTTGTGTCTTGTCTTTTTCATCTTTAAGTACAAATGACTCAACAAGTACCCTCATGCACGCTGTCTCCTCTAGGTTTGAATTTAGGGCTCTCTGAGTAGAATCAAGCACTCCCGGGCAGTTTTCAAGCTCTTGGAGACTGCAGGGGGCACCCAGGGCCGTCAGCGTCGCAGGGGCGGTCACCAGCGGTTCTCAGGCACCAGCGCACATGCTACAGACACCGGCAAGGGAGGAGGCGCCGACTCAGCCCGACAGCCGGCACCTTCCGGTGGGCAGATGGATCCCTCTGCACGCTCGAGGTTCCTCAGACCTTTGCTTCTCCTCTATGAGATGTTCTTTGTCATGCAGTTATCCAACTAGGTGTTTTCAGATCGCGTATCACCTGCTCCCTGTCTGCCATAAGCACTTCCGGCGGGGCACCCCCGACCCCGCCTCCTACCGGGAGCACCATCGGCAGCTCTGGCCAGCTCTTCCCCAGCGGTTTTGTTTGCTTCTAGGCTTAAAACGCCTACAATGGCATTTAATTTTATTTTCTTCTGGTTTTTTCCTTGAAAACAGTAACTCAGTAATCCACTTGGAAACCGCTTTAGCGCGCGGTAGGGCTGGGCTTGGGAGTGCCCCACCTTCCGAGTGCTGGTCCTGAGCACAGCCTGCTGGCCAGGCTGCCCCTAGCGCCCACAGGCGCCTTTCCGTGGGCGCCTTTCCGAGGTAGCTTTAGACCCTGTGCCCTCTGGGAGAGGCTGTCTCCTCCCCCCCCCGAAGATTTAAAAATGCCTCCTAGTTATTATTCCAGAAGAACCAGAGTCATTTTTACAGACTGTTTTTGAAAGACTCCATGGCGACTGTCATGAGGATCACAGGGCTTGTGAAGGCGACTCTGGGCAGGTAGTCTGAGAGCGCCGTGCCCGGCACTGCCCGCTCCAGCAGGCTCCTGCTGGAGCCGCGGCCCAGCCAGGGGCGGGACTGCTGTGGCTGCTCTGCGGGGGGCTCTCAGGCCTAGACCAGGAGGTGGCAGTGACGCATCTGCTTATTCTACACCCTCTCTCCGCTGCTTTGCCGCTGCCTCCCCCAGGTAATCTAGAGAGAACGGCCGGGTTTATAACATTTGGGGCTTCCACTCGTGCAAGCAGGTGACCAGCGCACTCTGACGACGAGCAGCGCGCTCTGTGAGCCCTGGTTCTCCTGCCCTCCTGCAGCCCTGCAGCCCGGACTCGATGCCTCCGGCAGCGCAGGGTCTCGGAGATGCACACCCGGCCCCTGGGGTCTCGCTCCTGTCTAGGTGCCCATGGCCTAAGCAGTCCCAGCGCCTGTGCCCAGCCCCTGTGGCACAGCCTTCCGGCCCCTTCAACACACCAGCCAGCAGCACGTTATCCCAGGAGAGGCGTGTTTCGGCAGTGGCACTCAGCCCAGTCCCCAGACTCGGGCCCCGCCGCCACGCGTCCTTCAGGAGGCTGCTCCTTCCTTGGCCTCTTCCTCTGTCTTGCCGCACGGCGCTCTGGCTTCCTGGCATGCATTCTTGGACAAGAACTTGATGGCGCCATGGCCTGTCTCCATTAGAAAGGGTGCAGTTCACAGGCCTGGAACCCCAGTTCAGAGCACAAAGGGCCCTCGGCCACGCGGGTTGCTCCCCTGAACCTCTGAACCGGTCCTGTCAACAGGGAGCTGCCGGTGGCAGGGATGACACACACTGCAGAGCACAAGCTGAGGTTCACGCTTCAGCCTCGCGAGCCCCATGCGAGTGTTCAAGCGCCGGCGGCGGCTCAGGCCCTTGGGATGTCCGCTCCACGCTGCAGTGCTCGCCCCATCCGAGCGAGGGCCAAGCTGACCTCCCTGTGGTGCACAGGCCGTCTCCTCACAAATCCACGTTTGAGGGAAGCGGCGTAAAAAGGGCAGGCCTGGGGGCCTCACAGAGACCTGCACTGCGTGGAGAGGAGACACGGGCTCCGACCTGAGCTCCCCAGGACCCCAGGCAGGGCTCCTCACTTCACCTTGTAGCCCTGTAGATGTCCTGGAACACCCTCAGCCGCCCGCCCACCCAGGCTGATGGCGGGGCTCGCGCCTCTGCTGCGGCCGGCCGCTGACAGGCCCAGACCGGAGCGCTGCCCGACCCTGATGCTTACTTTCTCTGCAGTCCGGTTCCAGACCGTCACTGTGTGACCCATTTTCAGCAAATTGGAGACGATACCACTTCCCATGAGACCAAGGCCCAAAAATCCTATCCTGAAAGAGAGAGAGATGGTCACCACTGGGGAGAGGTGGGGAAAAGAGGGAGAAGGTCCCCTCAAGGCCGCACAGCGTCCGCTTCCTTGTAACGCCAGGGGCGACCTTAGTGGCCAGCATCTCGGTGCTGACCCCGTAATACAGAGCCGAGGGCTGCAGGCCGTGTGAGGCTTTCCTCAAGCGGGATTCTCACGGTGGGTCTTTTAAGCCAGCCTGTCTCCTGCTAGTCCGATCTCTGCCAGACAACCACTACCAGCAAGCATCACGGCCACCCTCGCCGGCAATGGCCGGAGTACCCCCCTTTGAGTCCCTGGCAGGTGCAGTGTCACAGGGAGCCTTCGCGCCAAGGGGCCTACTTTTTGTCTGTGGGTGTGATGCTGCCATTCACGGCTGTGCTGTCTGCGGCCTGGATGGAGGTGGACCCGGTCTCCTAGGAAAAGGAAGCACCCACTGTCAGGCCAGTCTGCGTGGGCCGAGGCCCAGGAGGAGGAGGGAGAGGCACAGGGCGACGTACCTCTTCACATATCTTCAACTTCTTGGTGATGGCCTGGTAACAGACAGCTGGCTGATAAAGAGGGAGGAGAAAGTTTATCCCACAACCACTTCAAGTCACCGCCATTCGGACGAGGGCCGAAGGCGCTAAGTTAACAGCAAAAACTAACTGCAGTGACCCCCCGGGAGCTGAACACAAGGCCCCCGACCCGGTTCTCCGCCGGCTCGCAAGGCGCTGTGGCCGACGCCGAGCATCCAGGGTGCACGTGTGGTCACGGCCCGCGCGGGTGTCAGAGCGCGGCGCGGCTGGGCTTGGGCCCGACTCCTGCCCTTCCCACCACCTTGCAGTGCTCGGGACACTTCCCTCCATGTGCCGAGGGCTCGCGCGGAGAGCTCACCGCCCCTGCGGGCCGCAAGCACACCCAGCCGGCAGCACAGCAGCCGCAGCCCTTGAGAGCTCACTTCTGTCCTCCACTGAGGCCAAACACTAACATCTCCACCGCAAGGCAGTCGGTCTTAAAAGTTTTTTCTTTGCTTTTTCAAAAAAGCTCCCGTATGACCTCTGAGTCAGGCAGAGTGCCCCTCCCTGAGGAGCAGGGCCGGGCAGCAGTCTTGTCCCAGCCCTGACCAAGAATCAAGCGACTCGAGAGCGGCTCACCTTCTCCGTCTGGCTGAGCAGGAAGTGATGGAAGTGAGGGTCTGCATCTTTAACAGGCTGCAACCAGAAAATCAGCAGGGCAGTCAGTGACCTTTCTCTTGTGACCGGATGCCCCCGGAACTGCCCTGTGGACAGTGTCTGGGAACTCCTTCCCCTTGGGGGGGTCTAAGCCATCCAGAAGGGAAAGTTATGCTCCCGCCAACAGGCAATCAGGCATGTTAACTATCCCACCGGCGCAGCCAGGCAGACTGGGTCTCAAGTCCCGAGTCAGGCCACCCACGGCGGCGGTGCCCCAACACCAGGACTGGCGACAGGACAACGGCGGCCAGCAGTGAGGTCGTGAGACACATGGCAAGAGGTGCTTATAAAACACGTGAAAAATGTGCAGAACATTCTCACCTTTGTGAAAGACAGACCCCACTCCTTATAGCAATGACAGTGAGGGGTGGCCCAAAGGTAGGGAACAGTTACATCTAAGGCCACACACAGCACCCCAGGGCAGGGAGTTCTGCACTTTATACTTCTGCATCTTTGTGATCAGAAGGAAAAGCCTCAAACAAAAGGGGGGGGGGCGC
The DNA here is from genome assembly GCF_000260355.1 of Condylura cristata. Lineage (NCBI taxonomy): Eukaryota > Metazoa > Chordata > Mammalia > Eulipotyphla > Talpidae > Condylura > Condylura cristata. Next base: position 18,941,889 of record NW_004567133.1, on the reverse strand, counting down.
GCGTGCTCTCACCTCGCTCACAGTCGGCTGCCATTTGAAAGTGGCCATGGGGCCAGCCATCAGCCCCTTCACGGTGCTGGACTCAGGGATGGTGAGGTCCTGTGGGGGGAGGCACTCTGTCAAGGCGACACGCCCTGCAGGAGCAGAAGTTGTCCTTCCCCTAGTGGCGAGCACGCCTTACTGCCCTGTGTCCCTTCCACCCCAAATCAAGGCTGTGCCAGCCAGGGTCCTGGTGCCGGTGCCTGTCCACTGGATGGGACAGTTCTGCTCGTCAGTGCAGAGGGAGCCTCTCCTCCCCATTCCTGGAATACTGTGTCGTTTGCCAGTTTCCCGAGGAGGCCAGAGGAAAGCCTGACTGCGGCCGCAGTGCTAGCAAGTCCCAGAGAAAATACCTCACGGCGAACAGGGAATGTGAGGAGAACAGTGCTTCCTCCGGAATGGATCCGCCACATCTCAAAACAACAAAGCCAGCCACCTGGTGCCAATCTGCCCAACATTTAGTTACCAAGTGACAACGCCAGAATTAGAAGGCAGGGTGCGCGCCCAGAGCCTGTTCTCTCCCCGGGCTGATGGGGCCGCCTGGCGCAGGGCAAGTCCCGCTTTGCACTGCCTGTTCTGCCTCCTCTGTGCCCTCATTTCACCCCAGACGCCACTGCCCATCACTGTGGCTACAGCAGCCCCTGCCCCTGCCATTTCTACCTGGAGATTTAATGGGAATCTGAACAGGTCCATGGCACTCTTGACTACCCCGCCCAAATGGGCCCCTCCACCATCCTGGTCAGCAAGCAGCAACTCTGCCTCCCAGGCGAGACCTGCGGCGTCCTTGAGCCCACCTGTGTAACTGTCTTATTCCCCACCAGCACCCAAACTCAGGCCACCGGTGCCCATCACCTGGACACGAGGCATCTCCCTGCCGTCTGACCCTACCGCGGCAGTCAGCACGCGGCAGCCGGAGCGGCCTGCGAGGTCGAGTCGGAGGGCAGGGCCCTTCCCTGCCTGACTGGCTTCTGTTCTCGCGCCCTGCAGGGCCCTCCGTGATCTGCACACCTCCTTCCCCGCTGGTCTCTGCCTCATGTCCCGTCGCTTTCTCCCCCTTGGCCCCCTCTCTGCTTCCCACACACGGAGCGTGCGCCAGCCTGGCCTCCCACCAGCACTACCTGGCCACACACACACGCAGAGTCCCAGCATCGGGTTTTGTCCACCTCAGCATCTCTCCTGCACATTCCTGTCACCTGGTTGGCCTCAGAGCCTGCTCTGGGCCGGCACCGCTGTAAATAGGAATCCTCACACCACATGAAGTGTAACTACGAGCTCCAGTTACAGAAGAGAAACCGAGGCACAGTGAGCATAAGCAGCCTTGCCCGGGCCACAGGTCTAATATTCTCCTTGCGGCCAGGATGACTCCCTGGAGGGCAAGGAAGCTTAGGAAGCTTGGCCTGCCCGGGGTTTCAGATACTGTAAGTTCCGCGACAGCAAGAATGTTGCTAATTTTGTTTACTGTGTCACTTGCTGGGAACCAGGCCCAGCTCGGAGAGGCTGCTTTCTCCAATGTTCACTGAAGAAAGAGGAGCCGGACAGCTCTTTCCTGAATGCTGCGTTTCTCTATCACCTGGCTGCTGAGCAAAGAGGGTTTGGGAGACAGAGAGGCCGGGGCGCACTGTCAGGTCACTGAGGCACACCTGACGTGTGCCGCGTGGAGGCTGGCTCACAGGCGCACCTGCAGCGGGCAGCACGACCAGCTCCCTAAGCCTCGAGGACACCGAGAACACGCCTCTCCACAGGGCTCCTGCTCTCTGCTCTGGAGAGTCCTGCTGACCTGCAGGACTGAGCGGTGGTGTGTGCCCAGATGTGGCCTTCTCCGCCAGGCCTCAGAAGAGCCCAGAGGGGCGAATATGCCTCTCGGCGTGGCTCTACAAGGCCAGGTCCCGGGCTGCCTGAGTCACCGCGAATCCTCACAGGGCAGGGGACAGCGGCCCTGCCCATCAGCCCCCGGGGTCCTGCCACCGACTGCCCTGGCACTGCTGGCAGAGAAGTCCACCCCAGAGCAGTCACAGCAGCAGCCTGCCCAGCAGCAGCTCAGGCCAGCAGAGCAACCGCACCCGGCCCAGGCAGACCCTCCAGTCGCCAGAACTGAGTGGCCGCCTGCCCCGGGCCGGAGCCAGGGGAGCCACGCACACGGCAACGTCCTCTCCTGGCAAATCCTCTGCGGGTCAAGCAGAGGCCATGCAGAAGAGGCCTGACTGGCACAGGGAGCGCTGTCGGTGACAGGAGAGAAGTGTTGCTCTCCGCCAGCAAGTCCTACAGACACGTGAGCACTCTCCCTAGCAGGCTTAGTGACCTCTGACTTGCCCCACGGCACCCTACAGCTTTCACTGCACAGTGGCCACCAAGGGAAAGTCACAAATGGGTGACATTTGTGATGTGCCTGTGATAGTCACTTACTCTGTTCTCACCATTAACCCAAGGGGCGCATGTCAGGATTGCTCCCCGTGACCAGATGCGAACCGAGCGGGGGGGGGGGGAATGGCCAAGGCCACTCAGCTGCTGCATGATGGAGCCAGACACCAGCTCACGCGAGTTTGGAGACCATGTGACCCTGGCAGTTTCTGGAGCCCAGGAAAGCCTTCCATCAGCTCACTGTGCTCACCCTCCTAAGCTCTGCGTGGCAGCTGGTAGCTCCTGTAATCCTGCCCCCTCTGGCTGGCACTGGTCCCCGCTACTGGCGCTGCCCGTGCTCAGCCTCAGTCCACTGACTGAGGACCGGCTGACACAGCGCTGGCAGGGGCAGCCCACGGCTCAGTCAACCCAAGGCATTCCTCTGGGCCCGGAAGTGCTGCAACGGAACTGGATCGGCACCTCCCGTTTCCAACTGGAACATTTCAGACAAAGATCTGTATTTCCAGCTTCCTGCAAGAAAAGCCAGAGGCGCCACAGCAGCTGGCTGGCGCCCCGTGGCAGGACCCGGCCCCCAAGCCTGCTGCCTGCTCGCACTGTCTGTTTCCATTCAGACGCCAGCGGGCCGGTGTGGCAGCAAGCGGAACCTACGAGGCAGCTTCTGCACTGGCCGGACCCCGGCGTCCCACCTGCAAGCTGCAAGCTGGCGTCCGGCCCCATCGCCCAGGCGTCCCTGTTGTCACTGGCCCCAATTCTGCTCTGACCACCACCCTGTGTGCTGACATCCCCTTCACCTTGAGTTCCCCTCTCCTGGCTTCTGAGACTTGTCCTGAATCTTCTCGGGAAGGCAAGCCGTCCGTATTTCTGCTCCGTTCCATTTTGCTGGCTTTTGACTCTTCTTTAAAGCCAACTGCCCTTTGCTTCTTTTCCGCTTACTTTACGCTGAGACAAACCCACCCCGTCTCATGGATGCGACACCTTTCGGTATTTCCATACCTCACATCTTCATTTCACGACGCGCATCTCTCTCTAGGCCTCCCTGGCTGTCTGGGCATCGCCCCAAATTTATCACACTCAAAATAGAGCTGGTCCTCTCTCCTGACTCCTCTGCTCTTACACACAGCATCACCACTGCCCAGGACGGAGCAGAAATCGCCTCCTTTCCCTTTTCTTAATCAGTCCCGTAGTGATCAGCTGCCTCCTGGCAGTCTCTCGTGCCACTGCGCCCTCAGTGGCACGCCGGAGGACTGCGCCCACAGCCCACCCACCAGGCTGAGTGGTCACTCGCACAGCTTAGAAGTGTACTGCTACCTACGAGACTCCACTCAAGCGCCTTCAGGGCTCCCCTCTGCCACCACGAGGCACCCACTCTGTAAGTGGACCTCCAGACTCTCCCAATCTAGCGACAATCCGCTTTCACTGCTCCTCCTGCCCTGAGGACAGCCTGCAACACCTTCCTCCTTTCAGGCTAAGCCCTGGCACACTGGCTTGGGTGCGTTGTTCTGCTTGCCACCTGCTGGTACGCCGTCCCCGGCTGACCATGGCACTCTGTCCCCCACACCCTGGCCGTGTCCCCGGTCTGCAGGATCCCTAGGGCGGCACTTGGCACAGGCTCGCTCCACTCAGTGAGCGAAAGCGCCTCGGAGAGCGCGGGTCTGCACGTGCATGAGGGGTCCTAGCCCAGAGCTGCAGAGATAAACAAACCTTCTCATCCTTTGGGGGCCGACCCCGCTTGCGGGGACTTTGCTCTTGGGCTCTTTTGAGAGGGGACTTGGAGCCTCTCTCTGAAGAGCCTGAAGACACCCTCTTCTTCCCTTCTCCCACGCTCTTCTTCACCTTCCCTTCAGACAGGCTGAGCTTGCGCTTCTCATCGCCTGAGTTGGGCCTACTTCTCTCCTCACTGGAATTACGCCGACTCTTGTCATCAGCAGAACTGTGGGACGAGGTCTGAAAGTTCAACAATAACAGTGATAACCACCACCAGGCCTGCTGTGAGCCACGCCCTGGGGCCAGCGCTTCTCATGCATTATCTGCACAACAACCCTGTGAAATAGGCTCTGTGGCCGCCCCACTTGCATTTGGGGGAGTGAAGGGGGAGATCGAACTGTTTGCCCAGAGTCCCAGAGCTAAGAAGTGGGGCTCACACCTGGACGGTGACCATCTCCGGGAGGCTGCGCGCCTAATCTCATGTGACAGAAGGATGCACACAGCCTGCGCTACAGCCTCAAAAGCCACCTGCCTCTCCTATCCCAGGCAACTGTCTTACGAGAACCGTCGACTCCAGAAAGCGCAGCAGCATGCATGGAGTGTCAAGCTGACTTGCACGACACTGACACTTTAAAAACAAAGTGTGCCCTCTCCGCGGCATTTCATAAAAACAGAGCTCCGGGCCTGGGCAACGTTCAACCTGCTAGTTACCAGGCAAACCTCGCCGGCCTGGCTCTGGCAGAGGGGAGACGTGGGGCCCTCACCTGGTCTTTGCCTTTGGCTCGCCTCAGGAACTCTTCCACAGCGTCCACTGCTTGCTGGAACCGCTTACCCTTGTTAATCTTGATCATCTCCTCCTTATGTGCGTGGTATGGCTTCAGCTGTTCCACCTTGATCCAGGCACTAGCAGGGAAGACACACAGGAAGGGCGTGAACCACGCCACACATGCCGAGGAGCAGCGCAGACCCCACCAGAGTAGAAGCAAACATCCCTCGGTTTCACAGGACTTCCAAACAGACCTGCCATTTTTTCAAAACTGGCTACCATCACCCCCAGAGCTGAGCCTAAAAGCAGGCTTTCTTGAAACAAATCAGCCAAAACCACCAGCACCAAGCAGAATCAGCACTGCAGGCTGTGCTCGCTTCTACCCTCATTCCGAGCCTCCCCTGGAAGTGCGGCCCCTGCCCCGCCTCCCCCGCCCCCAGAGCAGGGAAAGTGCTCGTGGGTTCCGGGGAGCGGGACATCACAACCACAGCAGCCTCCCTGCCAGACTGACAACGGACATGGCAATCGACTGGCCAGCAGGGATCCTAAGAGGGCTAAGAAATTCTCAGAAATGCAACACTGTCCAAACGCTACTGCTCTTATAAATATCTGCAGCCAGGAGCAGATTTATTTGTTCATAAATGATTGTATCCATGGTCACTAAGCCACACCAAACATGTGACAATGGCTTGGAATGAGGGCACAGTCACAAAGGAGGTCTTTAGATCAGGACTGCTTGGGATCAGAGGTGGAACACTCAACATTCAGTTTAAAAAAAATATTTACGCATGCAGAACTGGGGTACAGGGCAGAGGTGCCAGGGTGGGGAGAGGTTTCACCAGAAACAAGAGTGGAAGCAGAACAGGCCGACTGACAAAGCACACTGCTGAGGGGAGCAGCAGGGGGAGTCAGGAAAAGATCTGCTGTGCCCTGGGGGTCACCTCCGGGGCAGGGATCAAACTTGCACTGAAGCAGCTGCGGCCAGCTTGCAGTGCTGTGCTTTAATCCACTGCACCAGAGAGGGCCCTCAACATTTAATTTTAAATTGCTACCTTCCATATGTAACACATGAAAGTGGAAAAAGTCACTGGCTGTCAATTCTGGATTATCTAGCTTACCATACGAACCTGCCCCTGCTGGCTTTCTGTGGTTTCCATAAATGACATTTCAGTTTACAGAACCCCAGTTTAAAGGAGAGAATTTTATAGGCTCGGCAAGGTAGTGATTTATGTTTTACCCTGTAATACTCACAGCTTTCAGAATATAACCTTCAGAAAAAGTGGGTCAGGTTAAGAATAAAGAAACTGGGCTATCACTAACTTAGGGTTCTCTCCTTTGTAGAAAGCTCGAGAACAGTCACTAATAATAGTAAAAGTGCTACCCTCTGTGCCGAAAACAACGCTGCCGATTCACCAGCAGCCCACCTGTGCCTGGAGCCCTGTGACAGTGGCTAAGACAGTGGGTCTCCACGAACTCCACCGGCATTCAGGGGTGAAACAGGCTCCCCACGACTAAACAGAACCAGAGAGAACGGACACTGCTGGGCAGACAGGGCCCTCCCAGCCCCCAGCTCATCTTCAAGCTGCACACGTCTAAGGACAGACCAGAGCAACCAGAGGCCAGCCATGCTGAGGCCACCCGACACGAAGCCGTCACACCAGTTGGTGGTGCTGAGGTAACACAAGAGTGGGGGCCTTGGGGAGGCCCCTTCTCTCTTCTAGTCTCAGGTTAGAAGCGAGCCCCACATGAACTCAGTGTTAAGACCGGAGGAGAACACTGAACCTCTGAGTCGGAGTAAGGGAAGGTGAGGAGGTGCTAGTAAATCCACACCCACTTTTTTGTTGAAGTACTTTCAAAGGGGATCCCTGATTTCTGTCAGAGGGAGAACAGAATAGGTAAAATTGCACTCATCTTGGTGACTAGCATTTGAGAGATCAAAACGAAATTCTGCTTAAGACCATCTTTGAAAACCGAACTGACAGTGTGACTATGACTTCACCGCAAGAAATGATAGTCCACTCAAGAACTAAACCTATTATTGGAGAAGCATCCTGTCACATCAGAAAACCAGGAAATAAAAAAGCAACCCACTGAGCCCTAAGGATTACCTCTTGAAAGCAAGACAAACTGAAATCACTTTGGCCATCTCTCAAGACTACTGCAAACCCGTCTCCTTAAAGGGCACGAGTTTTGCAGCCAGGGACCAGCAACGCATGGCCTTCCAACTCGCTGGGGCCGCCGGCCAGGCCTGGTGTGCTACTGGCGCTCATCAAATAATCAGAGTGAGCGCCGCCTCCCAGGCCCGGGGGATGGCGGCTGCGTGCTGGCCTCCGGCTTTAGCAGGGTTAAAGCCCTGTGCTCTACGTCTCAGTCCTTCGGTGCCTGTTGCTGTCTCACGCCTTTTAAGGAACTGTCCTGTCTCTTGCCTTCATGTAAGGTATGACGTGAGACTTTCCTTGCAGAACCCTCCCAATGTAGTGCTGACCCGGGCCTTTCACCACCCACCTGCTGTGGACTGAGAAGTTAGGAAAATCGAGCTTCGTCAACTTGCCTGTCAAGGCTTTGCTTTTCTGTGCAGAGATGCTGATGACACAGCTCGCAGAGGCGAATGCCCCCAACCCAGACTGGCGGTCACTACACACGATGAAATGGAAGGTCCCTGCCCTCAGCCAGCTGAGCGGGAAGAGCAGCAGAGGGACAGGCAACTCCTGCAGGCACAGCACGCTGGGGGCGTGGCCCCACAGGAACCAGAAGAGCTGGACGCCCTGGGCCAGCGCCAGCAGCTGAGGGGCAGGGGTGAGAGAGTGGACGGTCTCACGGTTTCCTGCTCGATTTTGGCGGAAATGACAAACATGTGCTATCTTAAAACCAGCCAGCCAGCCACCACCCGGGAACAAACCGACAGTCCCCGCCTCTGCTGCAGGACAAGGGCTGCTGACCCAGGCCGCCCTGCCTCTGGCACACCCTCTCGTGCCACACCCCACTCAAAATGAAGCAAAACCCCCACATTTTCAAAGACTTCCGTACTGCTGACCTGTCGTGTCCGTGAATTAAAACCACACTGGGTGACGGACGGCGTGAGCGTGACGCCAATCTGGGAACCTTCCCCGACACCCCCAGGTGTGCCGCGGGCGCTGTGCTCGGGCACGAGGTGGGGGCGCCGGGACAGAGGGCACAGTCCAAGGGGAGAACAGGACAGAGCCAGACGTGGGTTCTCCTCTGGACTCGGTGGGTAGCTCTTAGTAAACCACCTGCCCTCCACCCAACGGGACGAAGTGTTGCAGGTCCCAGACCTGGATCTACTCAGAAATAAAAAGACCCAAACTCCAAATCAAGACCACAAGTCACAAGGCAAGTAAGCACTTCTTGGTGGACTTCAAGCAAGGGCGCTCACAGACCTTAGATACAAATGGTTTAGATTTTTCCTCAAAACTCGGAAGTGCTCCCCAACGCTAGCGGGGCTTTCAACCCGCAGTGCCGGTGCCAACACACTGGGCCCCAGCACTCGGCGCCGGCCTGGAGCCCACCGCCGGCAGACTCATCTGCTCAGAGGAGCCCCCGAGGAGGCGTGGCGGTCACACTCGGGGCGCGCGCTCACTGTCCTCTAGCTCGTTCCCCAACATTGCAGGTCTCTGATGGAAGGGAGTGGGCCAACTGGGTGCCAATAAGAAAAAGGGGTGCGTGGATGGCTTCAACCCACTCTGCTTCTAATCACGAGCCACAGACGGCCCTGGAAGAGTGCTTCAGTGCTCGGCAAGACAGCCCTCAGCGGGTCTGTCCACCTATGCCTGGAGAGCATGTCCGCTGGGAGCCTGCTCCATCACCGCGACCAGCGGTCTCCTGCCTCCGTTTCTCAGTGTTCAAAGACGAAACCAGAGCAACCCGCTCCATTCCTGAGCGGTCTGCTGCGAAGCGGCCAGGTGTGAGGCCCACGGGCAGCCTTCCGGGGTTACTGCTGCCCCCCAACAGTGCTCTGAACCGGTGTGCTGGGTGCTTTTCGAGCACAGGCAAAGTCAGTTGCCTCCCCGGAGCTCTGCAGCCTCCGCCCAGACCTGCAGGCCCTGAGTGTGGTCCCTGCTGAAGCTGCCTGTACCTGACCGTGGGCACCTGGTGCAGGAGACGTCACACGCAGGTTCTCTCTCCGCAGTTCCAAGAAAAGAGAAAGCAGCTGTGGGCAACTTCTGCCTCGGCCAAGCAGGCTCTGAAGCTGAGGCAACCCTCCTTAAGGTCCTCCCACGCAGGGCCAGTTGGGGCAGTCCGGGCCTATCTTCCTATTGGGAATTTGCTGGATGTTTTGCAGAGGAAACCTTCTACAAGATTGAGATCACTATTTTCTTTTCAAGAGCGAACCTTTTACTCTTTAATACTATCTGCCCACAAGTAGATGTCACTTCTGAGACAGAACATCTCTGACCAATCCCTGTGCTCCTCAGGAATGTGGGTCCACAGCCCCACCGAGACACACCGGCCCGCTGAGGTCAGGGCTGAGGGATCAGCACTGCCATCACCCGGGAGGTACCAAGACCGCAAGCGCCTCTCCTGGCGTCAGGCAGGGAAGGTGAGGATGAGCCCCATTTCCTTGCAGCTGCCTCACCCGAGGGTCGCTGGCACCTCCTGCCAGGCCACCCTGCTGGGAGTCATCCGACTCCCCAGGTGACGTGCTGGCCCTTTATCGCCCCGGCAACTCTGACCACACTCTTTTTGCACAGAGCCCTTCTCCTCTGGCTCAGTCCCCTCCCCTCTGGACAGTCCTCAGATCCCTTTGGGAGGACGGACCTGAGGCTGTGGTCCTGGCAGGCTTGGTGGACTTTTTACCAAGGGAACAACGTGTTGTGTTCTCAGTCCTTTCGGTCAGGTGTGCCTCTCTGGCCGAGGTCTGTAGGCACCCCCAGCTTTTAGATTCCTCTTTCCAAAGCCCCCACCCCCGCTCGCCCACGGTCCCCTCTTTTAAAGCCACTGGCTTTTCCCTCTTGGGACGGACTAGTATAACCTGACCCGGTGGCATGGGACGCTACTCCTTCCTCACGCTGAGGGAGGAGGGAGGACTAGCCCCACCTGCGGACCAGGGCAGGTTCAGGGTGGAAACTTGTCTGCTTCACAGAGCAGACAAACCTGCTGGCTCGTAACAAATCCACAGCCCTTTCCCCACTGCCTGCCGCTACCCAGCAATGTGGAGATGTCACCTTCAGTCTCTATCAAAACACTCAACAGAATCGGCCTGAAGACTGACCACTGATAACCACCTCCCCTGAGAGCGGGGTTTGGCTCCTTGCCCTGTTTCCTTTCCGCCATGCCCACTGCCTCGCCCCAGAGACAACACACTAGTCCTACCTACAGCAACTTAGCATTTAGACAGTGTTCCAGGGCCTTGCTGGTGGTGCAGGGTTTAAGTCTCAGCACTATTACCAGCCACTGGAGCATGAGTTTGATCCCCAGCCAGGGAGCGACCCCAGGGTGCAGCAGACCCCTCCTTTCTCCCGCTGCGCCCTCAGCAGTGTGCTTCAGAGGATCTCCTGTTCTGCTCCCCACTCAGTCTCTGGCGAGTCCTCTCCTCCTCCCCACCCCTGTACCTCTCTGGCCTACTCCCCCGTTCTTGTATACATAAATAAACTTTTGAAAATAAACAGCTTTCTATGTGGAAATCTTACAACGGAATTTGAAGGACTTAAAGATACAGCCAGTAGTTGCCTGTATCACCTTGCTGATTAATTTCCTTAAAGAACCATAGTTAGAAATCACATCATCACAGTTATTTTTATGTTCGCTAAATGCATGCTTTCCATTAGCTTCACCCATCTGCCTGACTGACATGGAAATTCACTCAACCCCACGCTTCTGTGGCCTATCTGCAACATTTTTTATACACAGGACGACAGTTTATTCTTCTAACCACTTCTTAGTATCGTCCGGACACAGTGCTTCAGCACCCTGTGATCTAGGTCCCCAATCCTGAGAACACTTTTGTTTCAGACATTTGCATTTCACAAGTTTGGGGCAACTACACCTGGCATTCTCCAGTGCCGGCTTGGCCCAGGCAGGGAGCCGGTCAGTGCCCGCCCACCTACCTCGCTGCTCACGTGTTCTGTCTCCCCACTGCCCGGAATGCCCTTTCCACCCCTGCCTAGCTGAACCCTCTGCCTCCTCCAGAGCTAGATTCCAGTCCCAGCTCGTCCATCAGCCTTTGTACACCTGGTTGTTCTTCACAGACCTCTCCTTGTTCAGCACCCTTTGATGAGACCTACACCACTCATTCTGTGCCTCCTTGCTTCTGAACTGTTTGCCCGTCACCCGCGTGTCTGGAAGGTAGGGACCACAACATAGTCCTTCCTGAAAATTCCTATGGTGTTCAGCAGTTCACTTGGCTGAATGACTGTCACCTGTTCCATGTAGCAAGACAATCTGCTGGAAATGCGTGGCATTATTAGAACATTCTGTTTTCCAGAGTGTGTCTGTTCTCACAGTACTGGGTCCATTAGGCCCTTGCAGTGGTTGCCAGCAAAAGGCTGCCCGGTGGGGCTGGGGACTCGGAGCCAGGTCAGCACTCTGCTGCAGGGACTACCTCCTTCCCCAGTGAGTGGGGAACTGTTTCGCGAGTTTCCTATAACATAACATATCGCTTTCAGGGGACATAACCTTTAACCCTTGATATTAAGAGTAGAACAGTCACAGACATTTTTCAAACTCAAAGCTCTATTTCCCAGGAAGAATCACAACTACAAATAAATTACTTAAACAAACTAAAGCCTGTAGCTAGTCCCAGGAAATCAAGTTGACAGTGACAAAGAAGCAAAACAAATCATAGGAAGTTCAAGTAAGCACATATTCCTTTCTTGTGACTCTTCTATGGCCTACCAAAGAATTTCAACTCTAGGATAGTCTGGCTCAAAAGCTTTACTACCATATGTTAGAGAAAGTCATCCAGTTATACATAGTGTGGAATCACACAACTACTTTTATCAAGGTAAATCAAATTCTAGTTTTTGCTGTACAGTTCATGCATGAGCCACGAAGACAAGCATCACTGAGAGAAAACCAAAATGGCCCCTGCAACTTTCAGAAGGTCATGAAGCCCAGTTCCAACCTAACTGGCATTGCTACTGGCCCCAGGACAGCTGCTTGGGACAGTTTTTGCCAAACAGGAATAACTGTTTATTTAGCTAAATAAAATAAACTGCTTATTTAGCTATAAAGTCAGCACGATGTGCCATTCTTACTGACTACAGTAAGTCTGAACTGGGGTCCCCAGAGTATTCTCAAGGCAACTCAGATCCAGGGTAACATCCAAACAAAGAGAAAGAGAAACTCATGGTGAGCACTACTCACTGATCTTCTGTTCCAAAAAACTTCACAAAGAAGCATTTCTTTCCACGTGGTTTCTTCAAGTCCTTGGGTGGATTAACAATCTAGAAGATGAAGGGGAAAAAAGGTTTTTTCCACAGCTTTCAAAGAATTAAAAAGAATCAAACAAAAGGAGTATCTTAAAAACAAAACAAAACAAATCCAGGGCCTAACATGTCCAAATCTGGTACTTTTCTACCAAGTGCGAGTGAGTCTGATTCTAGAAGTTCCCTATATAATGCACAGCACCATGTTCAGCAGATACACTGTCCCCTTTACTGCAACTGACTTGCTTTAAAAGCTCTTAACATTAACATGAACATCAGTACCCGCAGGTGACCGTCTCTCCACTGAGGAAGTGTTGAGAATATTCTTAAAGATATTCTGTGCAGGAAGAGTTGAGACAGGGAACAGTAAGAACAACGGAGGCCTGAAAATACACATTGCAGAAACAACCTAAAGATATTTCCTGGGCTTGCAGCAGTATAAAAACGGAACGTTTGGGAAGCTACGATGGACCATCTCATGCAAAGCCTGGAATGCCAACTCCCGCAAAGACACGCTGGGCAGCACATATGGTAACAGGCGAGGAAGATTAAACTTAGTTGGGACTAAAATACTTCTGACTTTTCACTAACCTACATTTAGATTTCGCTCTTCCTGGAGATTGTTTTTTTTTCCTTCCTTTTGTTAGCTTTGAATGTAAAGCTAAATTCAAGTTGGAACTGATTTCCAGGGTTGAAAGACGTGTCATCTCTGATTCAAGAAATAAGCAGGTAGGGCCAGTTAAAGGAGCCGTTTACCTTAGACTGCCTTCACTAAGTGAACTGATGCTACAGGAAAGAGAAACTCCACGCGCTATTTAAATAGGCCTATTTTAACCCAACGCTCGCAATGAGGGACATGCATCTTACAGTCTCCATCTCCTCAAACCCAAGTTCAGGAGTCTTACTTCAGCACCAACTCACCTTTCCTGGCCAAGGAGGATACCTGCCGAGTTTCCCCCTAGAGAAAGCACAAAGAGTCAGCATCTGCCTGACGCATTCAACAAGCAAATTAGTCTCCAAAATCCCTACTTGCACCTTCAGGTGCTAGAACAAAAGTCACTGGGAATTATCTGGCTTCCACAGCTGGGCCAAGAAGTCCAAACCCCCCAGAAATGGAATGAAAAATGGTCTGGGTATGTGCATTTCTCTAGAGATGGGGGCTAACGACAACAGAGCTACCCGGAGACACTTGTCTACAGCCTCCCCGGGAGGGCGGCGGGCTGTTTGCTCTGTACACACAGACTCCCCTTCACAAAGTCTGTCTTAGCTACTGGGAGCCCAGCCCGGTCTTGACAAATGCTAATGGAAGCCTTCCTCCCGTGGAGAAAGGAGCTGCGCAGTTGCTGGGAGGCGGCGACAGTCTCGGTCCCGGCGGCTGTCTGGGACACAAGCAGAGCGCGAGAGGCACCCCCGATGGCACTGGTCACCCCCGAGCCTCCGGCTGGAAAGGAGAAGTCCCCCTGCATTTCTTCACGGGGCAGCGCCAGCAGTACACTTTCGACATCCCGGCGGAGTGGCCGCCTCATCCGCTCCATCGCGACGCGGGTCTGACGGGCTCTCCGGGGCGACACAGCCCCGCGGGCTTCCCTGCCTTCCAGGAGCCCCAGCAAGCCCCCGAGCCCAGGATCGGCGCCCGCTGGAGCCCCGCCGCACCAGCGCCTCCCTTCACGAGGGCCGCCGCCTTGCGCGTCCGGGGGAAGCCCTCCGCGGGCCGGCCTGGGGCACAGAGTCGGC
>NW_004567133.1:18887286-18926608 GCF_000260355.1 Condylura cristata | reverse complement strand
CTGCCGCGGCGCCCCTACCTCTGCAGACCCGGTGGAACGCGGCCAGGCCCGCGAGCCCCGGGCCACCTGCAGCGCCCTCGGGCTGAGGCTCGACCGACCTGGAGCCGCGCGACTCGCACCTGCGCTGCCTGAGAAGGCGGCGGCGGCGCGCTCGCTTCTCCCCCGGGGCGTTGTGTTGCGCCCGGACTTTGTAAACAGAAGGGTTTCCGCGAACTGGGGTGTCTGCCACTTGTTTTTTCTCGAGCGCTCGCTTTCCCTAAAGTAGCCTCAGTGAGTTTCAGAAGCTGTCACTGACTGTTTGCACTGCTGTAAGACACACTGATCCGATAAAGCCAATTTTAAATTCCCGGAAATCATTTCATAACGTTCAGCACAAGTTCCTATTTTTAAAACTCTCGGCTTTTTGAGGACTTGACAAACTGTGTGAGTCTTAACACATTATCACACAGGACTTAGAGGCAGGGACACGGCAAAGGATATGTTGTCCGATTCTGTGAGTTCTAGCCAATGCAATACGACATGAAACAAATCAGCACGATTTTTCAGAAAGCTGAAGGCGGAATTCTTTTCTGTGGAGGATAGAGCAGCCTGTTTTGGGAAGAGAAAAAGGTGAAGGGATGTGCCTTAAAATCAGTAAAATTTAAGAGACTAATTATGGAATTCAGACTTTCTGTTTTGTCAATAATTAGCTTGAAATAAACTGGTTGGGAGGATGTATAACAAAGTGTACAGTTCTTGGGACTACCCCGAGAAACAAAAGGAGGCCAGCTTATCTTGAATAACATCATTTGAAGTTTTTTAAAGAGTAATATTTTTGTACATAGAATACTATACTTTTTGCTTAAAATAGTGTTCAGCTCATTAAAGCTGTGTATTGAATGATCTTAAGTTTTACAGATTTTGTTTTACTTATTAACCTGGTTTATATAAAGCAGTCATTATCATTTTTGACAGCTTCAATTAAAGCATCAGTTTAGCAAATTAAATTCCCTTAAATAATGAACTCCTTTTAACGAAGTTAAATTTCCTGAGTGTTTTTAATTGCATTTAAAGTTTTGCTTGCTTATTCTTTCAAGTAGTCACACTTCACAAAAACTGGTTGTAAATCTAATAGTACAATCTTTCCAAGGATTTAGCTCTTGTAAATGTAATAAACATGTCAAAGTCAGTTTCTTTTAAAAGCATACTTTCAAATTCAGATATATTAAGCATTTCAAGATAAAATTGTAAGGCTAGCAATCATTAGTATGTCTGATTTGCTTAAATATTTCAAATGATTCATTTACTAGGTAACTAATTATCACTGGGATCATAAAATGTAATCCAAAGTCTAATTCTAAATGTTAACATGCTATCGATTTGACTTACTTTATCCTCTGTTATTTCTATGACTTCTAAGGCGTGCAAAGTCATACAGCTAAAATGTTGACTAAGAGAAAGGCTGTATTTTAAATATCACTGCTAGTAATGTGGCAGAGACCTGGTTGTCACTCCCAGGATGATATTCCTGCAGTCTGCTGGTTAATTTGCAGGTACTTTCTGCAAATTGTACAGAGACTTTGCCTGTTTTTATCAGTGGGGAACCTTTAAATCCTGCAGCTTTCAGCTGGGATTTATTTTCACAACCCAGTACATCACAAATGACCTGGAGAACTTGAGAGTTTCTTTTAAAGGAATTTCTTTCACTGTCTGAGTGTATGCTGGTCTTTTGCCCCATCACCTTATTTTGCTGTTAATGACTTTGCTGCTAACTAGAATTATTCTAACTTAAGATTTTAGACATCTTATTTCTCATTACTTCTTAAAAATCACAAATGTATGGTCCTAATAGAATGACTGTTGTATGCATACAAATATATGCCATATGTGAATATATGTGATCTGTATGAGCTTTCTGAATTCATTATGATTTATGATTTGTTTACAATCAAAATGCAGTGAGCTTATTTGGGAACTTGTCAAAATGAGTGAGAATTGATCTCAAATAATGAATAGGCTAGAAGGATAATAAAGATGAACTTTTAATTCAAGATACTAAAATACACAAATTTTCAAACAGTGCACATTTCTGGTTAAACAATCTTTATCTAGTAGATTAATATAACAAAATGAATTTCAGAAATTGACCTAAAGATGTTTAAGATGTTACTTTATGATTCATGCCAATCAACAGGGGTAAAGAGGATTATTGGTGTGAGGAAGAAACAAAGGGCTTCACCGCTCACTGTCCAGCAGTAAATTCAACCTACTTTAAAAAGCTCAATGTGCAAAGTACATCAATAAAAGATGGTGGATAATTTTTTATACAAAGAGTTATGAGGCTAGAGAAGGGCATTTTAATCCTTTAAAATTTAGTAGGTGTCTTAAGGGGGAGAGCATACTGTTAACTGTATAGAAAGTTAAAATTTCTCTCATACTTCTCTCAGAGAAAAATTAAACAGTAAATAACAAGGCAGGAAAATATAAAATATATGACAGGCATTATTATAATCTAAAACAGATATCATCCAAAAAAACCCTTGCAGATCAATTTAAAAGCCACATTTTCCCCCAACCAATCTCATAGTGCAGGGTGTTCACTCTACAGTGAAGAGCCTTGTTTGTGACATGGTGGGAAGTTCACACCGGAATGCAAGTTAAGAGGACACAAAAGACACACACATGCATGTACATGTGTGCACGCATACATGACACGTATTTGCTTATTTATATTCTGTTAACCTTTGAATCCTGGGAGTCACAATCTGTTTTAAACATTCCCAAGCAAGGTGGAAGCTCTCTTTGGCATGTGATCATTTGTTTTGTCGAAGCCAAAGTTGTTGGTGAGGGAGGCTTATGCCTTCAGAGGTGAGCCTAACTGCACCCCTCTCCTGAGACACTGGTGTTCTGCTTCTTCTAGGGTAGGCAGCACCTTCTGTGAGCTGGTGAGAACTTGATTGTTGAAAAAGATTGGTCCTGAATGAAAGTAATCAGCTGATAATAAAAATAACGAGATCTTAAGGAAGAAATCATTTCCAGACAGAAAAAAAAGTTGGATAATTCAAATGAAATTTATTAATACATGAAACCAGTGGTTTTGCACTTTGAGGATTTTTAAAGGCTCTGTCAGCGTGGATTCTCTGCTAAGGATATAATGAATGGGCATAGGCGACAATCTGGAGTCTGAGGAGCAGCGATCACCGAGAGGATCTTCATATGCACAAAAAAATGTATTTCAAACAGGAAAATATTAAAGATGTGCAAATGTTCTACCTAAAGTGCTTAAGTAGAACAAAGTAGTAAATAGTAATTGAGCTCAATTTAAGAATGAATTCGTGACAGTGAAATTCTCTTAAACTTAAATCTACATAACTGACCAGGAAACATCATCTTTGTCATACTGGCTTGACCTGGCTCTTCTTTTCAGTGTTAACAGAAGCCATGCAGTGACACCCGCTAAGACTTGCTGGCAGCCATGTCGGAGCCCCACAGGGTCCAGTTCACCTCTCTCCCAGGTTCTCTGAATCCCGCATTTTTGAAGAAGTCCCGGAAGGAGGAGGTTGGGGGAGCAGAACAGCACCAGGACTCTGAGCCGGCTGCTGCAGCTGTTCGGATTACACTCACTCTCTTTGAGCCAGACCACAAGCGCTGCCCAGAGTTCTTCTATCCCGAGTTGGTGAAGAACTTACGAGGGAAGGTGAAAGGCCTTCAACCCGGAGACAAGGTACAGCCCAGTGGGCTCAGACTCACTTGCAGATTGAAAGTGGGTGTTGGCCAGTGCAAGTGGGGTTTTAGAGGGAAAATGTCAAACGGGGGGACATTCATCCCAAAGCAGGCATCAAGTGTGCTGGGCTTGCCTCTGAGCATGAAGGGATGGAATGTTTTCTGGAACCACTCTCCTGATATGTGTCAGAGAAATCATATGGAACGTCTAAGACCAGTTTGAATTACAGTCAATTTGTATAAATAACAGAAACGAGTTTTTCTTTCTTTTTTTTTTTAAATAGCAGGAGGTTAAAATGTTTTGTGTAAAGGTGACCAGACCCTGGCTGTTCCCGGCTGCAATTTCACTGTGCTTGGAGGGAGTCTGCTGCCTAGCCGCAGGGCAGACTGAAAGACAGTCTGCTCCTTTCACTTAAACATCCAGTGTTCTTTTGTTTCTTTTCTTCTCTATTGATGTAACATTGGCTTACAACAGTGTATATGATTTAGGAGAATGATGCATGTTCCTAC
This sequence comes from Condylura cristata, assembly GCF_000260355.1. Taxonomy (NCBI): domain Eukaryota; kingdom Metazoa; phylum Chordata; class Mammalia; order Eulipotyphla; family Talpidae; genus Condylura; species Condylura cristata. The sequence goes on along the minus strand of NW_004567133.1, from coordinate 18,922,396 downwards.
GCCATCATCCCGCCATCAAAGCAGCCACAGTCCTTTACCCTAGTCTGGGCTGATCCCTCCCCACATAACCCTGTCACATCCCTTACCCCTCGCCCTCTGATACCTCAACTCTGCCATCGTATTTCCAGTTTGTCTTGGTTTAGTTTTGTGTTTCTGTAGATTTCACATGTGAGTGAAGTCAGCCAGTGTTTCTTTCGCCTTCCGGCTTGCTTCCTGCAGCCTCCGGCCCCTCTGTGTTGCTGCAGGTGGCGGGAGTCCATCCTTCCCAGCCACGCAGTGTTCCCTGGCCACCTGCTTCTCCTGGTCTGCTGCTCTTGTCAGTGGCACCTGCAGTGGACACAGGCGCACCTACCTCCCTTTGGATAGTGGTGTTGCGTTCTTTGGCTAGGTACCTGGGAGTGGACTTGGTGGATCTGTTTTTAATATTTGGAGACACTTCTGTGCTGTTTTCTCTAGGAGCTGGACCAGTCTGCATTCCCACCCACAATGTTCAAGCATTCCTTTTTCTTCACATCTTCACCAACATTTGCTGTTTTTTTATGTGCCATTCTCACTGGAGTGTGGTGGTGTCTTACTGTGGTTTTGATGTGCTTTTCCCTGATTATGAGTACTTTGAACATTTTTTGTGTTCATATTCCTGTTAGCCATCTATATGTCATCATTGGAGAAGTAGTTATTTAGCTCTTCCCATTTTTTTGATTGGGTTCTTTTTCTTTTTGTTGAGTTGTACGAATTCTTTGTGAATCTTAGCTATTGTCCCCTCGTCAGATGTATAATCGCCAAATATTTTCCCTCGTTCATTAGGGTCTCTTAAAGGGCTTAAAAAAAAAAAATTTACTTATGCATTCAGAACTGCGATACAGGCCGGGCAGGGGCGGTGAGAGGATTCACCAGAGACAGAGTGGGGAGCAGAATAGACTGACTGATGAAATACACTGCTGAGGGGAGCAGCAGGGGGTCAGGAGAGGTCTGCTGCACCCTGGGGGGTCACCTGGGGGGGGGCAGGGATCAAACTCTTGCTGAAGTGGCTTTAGCTTCTTAGTGCTGGGATTTAACCTGCTGTGTCACCAGGGAGGGCCCTCTTAAAGGATTTTTTAAAAAAGATTTATTTATTTAAACATGTAAGAACTGAGGTACAGACCTGAGGTGTGTGTGTGGGGGGGGGGGGGACATGAGAGGCTTCCCCAGAGACATAGTGGGGAACAGAACAGTATTGAAATACACTGAGGGGAACAGTGGGGAGACAGGAGAGTCACCTCTATGTGGGTCAGTCCCTGGCCAGGAATTGAACTCTTACTGCAGTGTCTGTGGATCACTTCATAGTGCTGTGCTTTAACCCATTGCACCACCAGGGAGGGCCTAAAAATTTTTAAAGGTTTTTATTTATGCATACAATAACTGGGATGTAGGCCAAAGTGTAGGGACTGAGAGGATTCACCAGAGACACAGTGGGGAGCAAAATGGGTGAATCCAATGAAACACACGGTTTTTTAAATGCTCTGTTTATTTTCCTGGTGGGTTAACTTTTTAGCATAGAATTTTCCAGTGCCGCACTGAATAGAGAGAATAATATAATAAGCCCATATAACTGTTACCAGTTCAACTGTTGCTGATGTTTTTAAATTCATTAACACAGTGAACAGTTTTTATAAACTTTCCATGTGCGCTGCTATACAAGAAAAGCATGCATATGCTAACCGCACAGCTTAATGCGAGTATAGACTCAACAGCTCCTCACCTGCACCTGGGCTACCAACTCCTTTTCCCTCCTCCTCTCCCAAAGCTCGTTAGGCCCTCAGGGGTAACTGCTGTCCTGATTTTCACAGCTCAGGACAGCTTTGCACAGCTACATTTTGTGTGGACAGGAGTGTGCCGTGCGATGGGCCCTGGCAGGAGCCCTGGCCCTTCCTGCGCGCTTCAGCAACTCAGAGGAAAAGGCGAGCGTGGCCTCCGCTGACAGCTCTGGGTGAAGCAGGGAATCGTGCACTGGCCCTGGGATTGAACGAGAGCAGGCAGGTGCATTCTCTGCCAGTGTCTGTGAGGCTTGGGGTGCTTGCCTGTGGTTGGCAGGATTCACTTACCCACTTTCCTTTGCTCAGATAAACATGTGCTTCCTTCGTTAAAATATGTTTTGCTGTATGAGGGCCAGTGGGTCAGAGAAGTCTTTAAGCCCTTTCATATAATATCCTTGTTCTTGAGATGGAGAGAAAGCCGTGGGGATCGGTTAAGATTTTATGGACTCAAAGCAGTAGATCAGTTGAACTTAGAACTCCAGGGCTCCCCTTCCGCCTTTTGGGGGGTTCACATGTTCTCTCTCCATTGCAGAAAAATGCGTGAAGTGTACCCAGAGAGGTTTGGATCTGATTCAAAGGGCTCATGTCTGTGCCGGAGGCCAGCTCTCAGTTTCAGGACTCCTGCTCTCAGTTTCAGGACTCCTGCTTTGCACTGTTCAAAATACATGTGTTAATTCATTTAGCTCATTTTTTTTTTATAATGTGGAGACACTGCAGAAGCTGAGAAATGTTCATACCAACACGGCTGATAAAAGTCACAGTATGGATATTGTTTTAGTATGGCCCAAATACAGGCCCTGGAGGGCTTGCACACAGGTGAATTTTCCTCCTGAATGCTATGTTTGGACAAAGGGAGGCCTTCATACATTCAGGAAATTAGGCTTCTTGGGAGACTACTGTTTGTGTTAAGAAGTATACACCATTCCATGCTATTCCAGGCTGGTGGAACTCTTCAAAGTATTAGTTACTATTTCTTTTTATATTTTTCATAAAAAAACTGAGGTGTAGAGGTGCAGAGTGGGGAGCAGAACAGATGGATTTACTGAAATACACTGCTAAGGGGAGCAGTGGGTGAGATAGGAAAGGTCTGCTGAGCCCTGTGGGGGGTCACTCCCTGGCCGGGAATTGAGCTCTGACCATTGCATTGAGACTAGGCTACCAAGGAGGCCCTTAAAATGATTATAACTGCTTAAGTTGCATGTGATTTCATTGTAGAAAATAAGATGATACAGACACGCACATGTTTTAAAGTCCACCCACCTGTGGTACATACATTATATTTATGGTATGCAATATCTCATTATTCGTAGATATTTTGAATCATTTAACTGAACCTGTATGGTTGGGTGGAATTTCAGTAGGCAGTGTTGGGAGAGTGGATGAGAGGTTTTTTTTTTTTTTTTTTTTTCATAAATAGGCATCTAAGTCTTTACTTTTGGCTTCCTCTGAAGTACTAAACATATTTGGTGCAGGAGTCTATTATTAAGATTAAGATCCCTTGCCAAAGAAGCTTTAGGTGTAACTCTGGTAAATTTACTTGATAACAAAGCCTCAAGGGTTAAGTTGATGGGATAGAAATAAACTTTGGAAAACCACATAAAAATATTTGAAGTGAGTATTGACATTGGGAGAAAAATATGATTAATCATTAAAATAAGCTTCCAGAAAAGGGAGTACCCAGAGCAGGAAGACCTTGCAGAAGTATCCCTCTTCTTTCTTGGTGACTCTTGGTTGCACTTGGGCCAGTCCAGTTCCTCCCTCTCCTAGTGGTTAGGGCAGAACTGCTTTCAAGAGCTCCAGCTTCCTTGGTGGGTTCTCAGTCTTGTGAGCCACTGACTGCTTTGGACGAAACTCGGTGAGACCAGTGGGTCCCTTACTAGAGTGATGTTTTTAAACGTGTAAAGTACTTTTCAGGGTCTCAGAGGGAGCCTGCTGTATTGAAATAGTTCTGTCAGGTTGAGCATGCCCCTGAAGGCACCTTGCCACATTTGGAGCCCTGTGGGATACTGCAGTGCAGTTAGTTAAATTGCATTGAGTCACGTCTTTGAAAAATCTTTCTTAAGCAACTGAGACACTGATAGGAAGGACTAATGTTTTCTATTTTGTCTTTTCTGAGAAACTTTGAAAATGAGTCTTTATGCAGTTTCTAGGTATTGGATAGTCATCAGAAAATTCTAAAATAGGATTCTGGGAATTTTTTTGTGACTTTTTGTGAAATGGTCTCTTTACAGAAGAAAGAGCTCTCAGATCCTTTCAATGACGATGAAAAGGAAAGGCATAAAGTGGAGGTCCTTGCCCGGAAATTTGAAGAAAAATATGTAAGATCCTTTTGGGTAACACAACAACTTCGCTGAGCGGGGGAGGTGCCTAAACGTTCCCGCGTCCCCGTAGCGGGCCGTCGGTCTGACCAGCGCTGCTGCCAATGCTGGCATGCAGCGTGGGCAGGGCAGGCGCAGCCAGTGCCAAGCGCCAGGCCTTTCTCCCTTAGGGCAGGGAGTGTCAGATGTCAAGTGTGAGAGTGGACTCAGGCTTTCTTGCGCAGATCGTCTGCTGCGTCTTAAAGCTGTTTTGGGATTGGGCTTTGTCGTGTGTGCTACTGTTCCAGGGCTTTCTAGTCACTGCCTGGTGGAGCTCAAGGCAGCCATGAATTCTGTGTATTAAAAAGAGCATATGATCCTTGTGGACTTGAAAATTCGTTAGGAAGGTTAACTTTTCTGCTATGTGTTTTAACGTACTTGAAAAAAAGAAGAAAAGGCATGTGAACTGTTTCTTTTAAATTTTAGGGTGGAAAAAAACGTAGGAAAGACCGAATCCAGGACTTGATTGATATGGGGTATGGTTATGATGAATCGGATTCCTTCATCGACAACTCTGAGGCGGTAAGCACTCAGGGACAGTTCCAAGTCCCAGCTGTGCACTTGACCTCCTGTTGACAATGGCCCGGGGCTGGGGCGGGGTCAGAGTGGGCATACCCGCAGTCTGTGGTAAAGGCCACTGAAGAGAGGGGAGGGCGCCCCTAATCTGGGCCTTCCTTGATTTTTCCAAAACACCTAATGGCTCAGACATTCATGATTGACCAATAGGCTGTCTTCACCTGCTTAGCTGAAAGGTGGCAGAGAAATGTGGTCACGTCTGCTCTGCCCAGAGCCATCCTCACCCTCGGAAGATAGTGCCAGAATGTGGAACTGACCCTCAGTTTCCCTCTGCAGTATGATGAGCTCGTTCCTGCTTCTTTGACTACAAAGTATGGTGGATTTTACATTAACTCAGGAACCCTGCAGTTCAGACAGGCATCGGAATCAGAGGACGATTTCATTAAAGAGAAGAAGAAGAAATCTCCAAAGGTTAGAGCGTTGCTGCTTTTGGATTTCAGAAGTGCTTTTTACTGTGACGTTGTAAGATCAGTAGGTGACCTGCCAGAGTGAGAGCCGGCGGGTGACTCAGGAGATTGGTGGACAGGCAGGTGCTGTGCCAAGGTTGACGGCTGCTTCTCTCACCTGAGCGGGGACAAGGGGATGTCAACTCCAGGTCTCGGCTGTGTGTCACCGCCTGCATCCCGCCCAGCAGGCAGGCCAGGATGCACTTCCAAGGCGGTGTCAGGGAGGGGATGAGGGCAGTGCGGTGTGGAGTGAGGGGAGCTGGCACCTGCCTGCTGTGTCTCTTCTGTGAACATGTAGAGGACTTCATTCAGTTCCTGGGGCTGTCACCTGACGAAAACACGTTAGCCTGAGACAGGCTTACTTTGCAATCTAGCTGCCTCTGCCGTGTGTAAATGAGAGGGAGGCCCGTGTGCAGCTCGTTTCCAGCCGGAAAGCTGTCAGCTGCAGAAGGGCCTCTGTTGCCTCGGCCCGGGCGCTGCCAGGAGACACTCAGTGGGCGTGCCGTGTTGACCTGCTGCGGGCGTGGGGTCCAGGGACCCGCCTGAAAGCTCTGTCCATGAAGGAGATCAGCCCGCGCTCGGGCCGCGCCCCGGGCGGAGCCAGGCCACGCTGCGGAGTGCACCTGCTCCCGAGCGAGGGGGCCGTGTAACTGTGCCTTGTCTTTAATTCTCAGAAGCGGAAGTTGAAGGAAGGTGGTGAGAAGATAAAGAAGAAGAAAAAAGATGACACTTATGACAAGGAGAAGAAATCGAAAAAGTCCAAGTTTTCCAAAGCCGGGTGAGAGGCAGCCGCTTCTTTGCTAGGATAACGTTTGAGCAGCTAGGCCAGGACACCGGGAGCCGACCTGCCCTCCTCTCAGCGTCCACAGGGGCAGCAGGGCCTGGCCTTCTGTGCCCCTCCCACCTCCCGTGGTGCCGTGTGGGCACCGTGGCGCCTCTCCTGTGTGTGTGCGGGCGGCCAGCCTTGTCTCTGTCCCACCGCTGGTGCCGGCGGCTGTCCTGGCGCCTGCGGCTGCGGCTGTTCCGTGTGCTCTGGGCGCCCGCCCCGCCCGGCTCTTCTGTCTGCGTCTCCCTTTGTCTTCTCTGGTCTTGCTGCCTCGCCTCCCTCCGTCTCACCCCAGCTGCCCTTCCAGCTGCTGCTGCTCTCTGCTGCTCCTGCTTTCTCCCTGCAAATAGTTTTCTTGCCCCTTTGCAACCTTTTGTTTCAGCCTGGCAGTGGTCCTTAAAAACCCGTCGGATAATTAGCGTTATGTGACACTGTTTGCTAACCTGTACTAAATCTCAAGCTTTGGTCTCATCAGGAAGTTGCTCCATATGCCAAGAGGCGGGAGGAGGAATGACAGGGTGGACTGTGACTGAGGCTGCTGGAGGCCATTGCACTGGGAGCAGGGCAGAGTCCCTCTGGCCGTCCTTCCCAGCTGGCCTGCAGCCTTAGTAACCCGTTTCCCCCTTGCAGCTTCACAGCCCTCAATGCCAGTAAGGAGAAGAAGAAGAAGAAATATTCTGGGGCTTTGAGCGTGAAAGAGATGCTAAAGAAATTTCAGAAGGAGAAGGAAGCTCAGAAGAAGCGTGATGAAGAGCACAAGCCCGTGGTGGTCTCCTCGGCGGACGCGCAGGGCCTTCGGGACTTGGAGGGCGCCTCGGACCCCTTGCTCTCGCTCTTCGGCTCGGCGTCGGACAATGACTTGCTCCAGGCGGCCACCGCCATGGACTCCCTCACTGATCTGGACTTGGAGCAGCTGCTCAGTGAGTCTCCAGGAGGAAGCCCCTTCCGCGACGTGGACGATGAGAGCGATTCCCTCGGGGTGGGGCTGGAGCAGGAGTTCAGGCCCCCCACTTCCCTCCCCGAAGGCCTGCCCGCGCCCCTGGAGAAGCGCGTTAAGGAGCTGGCTCAGGTACGGTGACACAGGCGGCCGGGTGTCCCCGAGAGCGGGTGGGCAGATGGACGCTGCTTCCCCGCAGCGCGGGCTCTGCCTGTCAGACGTCATCTTTAGGCCTCTCGTTCCTGCTGTCCTGAAAATTGGCTTTCTTTGGGGCAGATTTTCCATTTTCTGCCTGTCAGTTCCTCACACACAGAACACGTCCTGTCGCATGACAGGCTGCGCGAGTGTCAGCGGCAGGCGCCTGAAGCGGACGCTCACTGTGCAGCCTTTTGAAGGAGTCGCGTGTTTACAGAAGCTGGCGGGTGTAGAGCGTGCGTGGTCTCTGCTTCGCTGCACTGGGGTTTGGTAGCTCCGTGGACTCGCTCCTCCCCTGTGCCGGGTGGTGGTGACGGGAGCGCTGGACGTCTGTCCTCCCGGCCGCAGCTCCAGCACAGAGCACGACTGCCGCTGCCCGGGGGTTGGAGGGCGACCTGGAGGCCAGCCACGCCGTCTGCGCGTCGCTGGTGTGAGCCAAGCGCAGCCTTAGCTGTGGAGTCACGGGCCACTGGTGACGAAGCATCATCTAACTAAGATGGCTCTGGTGGCGCTGACACCTTCTCGCCGGTGATTCTCAACAGGGCCCCAGAGTCGCCGTCCTGCGGGCTGTCCCTAATGTTCTAGGGCAGGGCCGGGGTGAGCCACTGCTGCAGGAGCCCAGAGAGCTCGCGACCGTCTGCGCAGGAGGCCGGTGCTGCCTGCGGGCCGTGTGCAGCGCTGGTCGCACGCTCTTGAGCGCAGTGACGTGTGTGGGCTGTCGCCAGCTAGGAGCAGAGTGTCTTCACAGCACCCGAAGGGGCAGCCGTTGAAGCTGAACATGGCACGTTTGAGCTGTCCTTCCTATTTTGATTCTCAAACTTTTATTTAAAAGAATTCCTCCTTGTTCTTTTTTAAGATTTTATTTATTTCTGCATACCGAATTGGGACACAGGCCAGAGGTCCAGGGGTGAGAGGCTTCCCCAGAGACGGAGTAGGGGGCAGTAACAGGCAGATGGACTGAAGCACACTGCTGAGGGGAGCAGCGGGCGGTCAGGAGAGGTCTGCTGCGCCCTGTGGGTCCCTCCCTGGCCGGGGATCCAACTCGTGCTGCGGTGGCTGCGACAGCTTCACAGGGCTGCGACTTACCATGGCGCTATCGGAGGGCCTCCTGTTACTCCTTGTTACTTGTGTTTGTAGTCAAGTTGTTTTGCTTCTAAAAGTCTTCGGTACTCAGTGAGTCAAGTCAGGCAAACGTGATTTTTTAGAGCAAAGTCAAACCAGTGCATGGCTGTGTGTCCGCCCCACCTAGGTTGTGTGTGCTCTGCTAACCCACACGCGCGGCTTCTCTCTTGGGAGACCGAGTGGCCTGATGTGGAACAGTTGTAATTACAGTTGTGATTATGCTTCCTGCTTGCTTTGCTTGATAACGCATACTACAAAGCCTTTGTTACTTTCAACGGCTGCATAAAGAGAAGACTCATTTAGAAAGTTGCTTCATGTCCCTCGCGCCCCTGTCCCCCGTGACCCAGCCCTTGGCATCTTGTCACCTGGGTGTGGGGCTGAGTGCTCGCTGTGCCTCTGCTGGGAGAGAGGTCCCCCTGGGGGAGAGATGCCTGGGGTGCAGAGGCGCCTCCATGGGCGCACGTGGTGTTGGGTCCCGCACGAGGAGGCCTGGCTCAGGCTCGTGCTGGACATTGTGCTGCGAGCTTACGTTCCGCGTGCCACATAGAACTAACAGTGCTGTGTGTTTCCACTCTTTTTTTTTTTTTAAAAGATTTATTTATTTATAAACACAGAACTGGGGTACAGGCCAGAGGTGCAGGGGCGGTGAGAGGATCCCCAGAGTCAGAGCGGGGAGCAGAACAGGTCGATTGTCAAAGTCCACTGCTGAGGGAGCAGCGGGCGGGTCAGCCGAGGTCTGCCACGCCCTGGGGTCACCTCCGGGGCCGGCGGGGATCGAACTCATGCGGAAGCGGCTTCAGCTTCTCAGTGCTGTGCTGTAACCCGCTGCGCCACCAGGGAGGGCCCTCCACTATTTTTATTCCCCTTATTTCCTTTTTACTTGTGCTGTTCGTTTCCCCCCCCCCTTTTTCTTAGTTCATTTACTATTACAGTCATTTGTTTAGATTTTAATCTTGCTGCTGGATGACACATGTGTCAGTTTCTCCTGCTGTCTCAAAAGATGACCCCTAAACGTAGCGGCTTCAAGCAACGTTTTATTTCCCCTGACCCTGCAGGCCGGCTGGGCAGCTCCTCTTCCGGCCTTGCCTGGCTCTGAAGGCTGCAGGCTGACTGGACACCGGGACATGGACCTGTCTTCCCGCTGGCTTGGCCTCTCCTGGGTTTTTCCAGGCCCCTCAGCCAGCCTCAGGGCAGCGTCTCGAGGGTAGCGCTAGGTTGGCCTCAGAAGTTGTGCCCCGCATCGTTCTGCCCTGGTCCTCGGGAAGTGAGCTGTGTGCAGCCCCAGCTCGGAGGGGCATGCTCTTGGGACCGTGGCCCTGTGGCCTGTCACGGCGCATAGCAGATGTTCCCTCAGGATTCCTAGGGAGAGCGCCTGTGGGAAGCAGCATCGGAGTATCTTGTAGCCAGATGATGTTAAATGTTCAAACTTTATAAACTCGAGCATCAGAGAGCACCGCTCCGGGGCCGCGCCCTAGCCCGCGTGCGCCTCTCCTTCCTGCGTACTGTGAGGTTTCGGGGGAGGGAGGCGTGGTTCCACTCGGGGGCCCTCCTTGTCTTCTCAGCAGGGGTCGTAGCTTTGTGGTCGATGTTGGGAAGGGCCGGTGTTCGCGTGTGCAGAGCCTCAGGTTTCTGCCTTGGCATGATAGCTGGGCAGCCACTCAGCTCCAGCCATATCCGATCCAGTCAGGCGTAAAATGGGAACGGTGACTGTGACTACGAGGATGAGGAGAGACACACAGTGTGGCCCAGGATCTCCGCCAGCATCGCAGACCCAGGGAGACGTGCTTCTTAGGGGAATAGGCCGAAAAAAACAGACCTGTCTGGTCTTTTTTGAAGAGAACAGCATGCCAGGCTTCACTCTATGCTGCAAAAGCAGGTCTGGGCCGCGTGCCGAAGGCCGCGCCTGGCTCTCGGCGGTGGGGCAGCTCGGGAAGGGCTGTTGGAGCCAGCATAGGGTGGCGTGACTGGCCGTGTTTCTGTGTTTCCTGACTGTTCTGGATTGATCAACTTAACCAGGTCCTGTGGCCACGGTGTCACCTCAGTACTCAGGGACATGGCTTATTTCCACAAGACAGATCTCTCTTAGTTACTTACTTGATAATACAGCATTTGACTAGTTGTCTTCAGTATAAGACCAGACCCTCAGAAACTCCTATACAATTCAAAAGACTGCAGATGAAACATCTTTAAAAAAAATTACGTAGCGCAAAGCTTCTGAAATACTGGCTAAATAAAATCTGATTGGAAACCCAAGCTGTTGATGGGCCTGACGCAGCACTAGGGCCTTTGGGATCCGAGTTGGAATGATCAGATCGTGTCAGCGTGAAGGTGCTTCTGCATTTTTTTTAAAAAAATAAAGTGTCTTCCTTTTTAAGATTTATTTATACATACAGAGCTGGGGGACAGGCCAGAGATGCCAGGGTGGTGAGAGGCTTCACCAGAGACAGAGCGGGGGGCAGAACAGGCAGACCGATGAGGGGAGCAGCGGGCGGGTCAGGAGAGGTCTGCTGCGCCATGTGGGTCACTCCCTGCTGGGGAATGAATTGGTGCTGAAGCGCCACCAAGGAGGGCCCACTTCTGCGTCTTAAAACTAGTGTGTTACTAAAGCAGAAGACGTGCTCGGTTCTGTTGCTTCTCATGCTAAAGTCACGATCCCAGTGCATGAGAAGTGCCTGGGCAGAAGTCTGACTGCTTCTGAAGTTCTAAGAAATTAGCAGGTGAAGAGCTTTAAAGTCACCTTGCCTCTCTTCCTTGCCTGTCCTAAAGCCTGCCCTGCCTCTCCGGCCTCTGCCCACTCTCCCAGCCCGGGCTCTGCGCGAGCGGGTCGAGCTCAGCCATTGGGCGCTAGTCCCTCCTCTGGTGTGCACCCTCCGTGTAGCTATGCTCTGGCCCTTCTCGGCCAGCGCCTGCTTTGCCACAGGCAGCTGTGGGCCGTGCAATGATGAGAAGCTCCTCTCCTGTCCTCCACCAGTGAGTGTGCGCATGGGTCAGGAGGTACGTGAACGTCGACAGTCAGCAGAGCTGACAGCAGATTGAGACAGGCACCCAGGCTTTGGGAGACCAAGGGTGGCAGGTGCACAGCCATGCTTGCGAGGTGACAGAGAAGCTCTGTGGGTTGCAGAGCAATTTGCCTTGAGGCTGGCGGCGGTGGGCACCTGTGTGGGAGAGCTGGCCTGGGGGTTCGCGGTGGGGGGATAGGTTGTAGGATGTGGTGGGAGATGGGGGCCAGAATGGATGGCTGGGGCCAGATCCCCAAGGGCCCTATGTGCCACACAAGCTTGGGTTTGACCCTAGGCTTAGGGCTCCCAAGGGGGTCTAAAGGAGGGTGGAAGGACCCCAGGGAGAATAAGGCACTGTTACTAAGGGTGGGACAGTGGAGGCAGCCCAGAAGTGGGTGTGTTTGGACACGGTTACGGTTATTTACCAGAGGGGGTGGCCGTTCTGATCCAGAGCTCAGAAAACGGAGTTTAGGGCTACGAGTGTGGAGGCCGCGCCAGGTCCGTCCATGCCACCTTGAAGCTGAGGGCGGGATGTTATGGCGGCGCAGAGCCCTGAGGGTCCCGCGACTGTTTGCAACCTGTGGGAGGAGATCGCACGGTCAGAGGTAGGAAGGGCACCCAGAGGCCGCGACCACAGGCGGGCACATGGGACCGGGAGGTTCAGGGCCTTGACCGCCCCGCTGGTTTTGTCTGGAGTCGCCTGAGCGCCGTCGCCGCGCCATGTGCCAGGCCTGCTTCCCGAGCTGTCCGTCCGCAGGCTGCGAGAGCGCGACTCTGGGCTGAGAGCTGCGGTCTCGCTCTGCTCACGAGTGTCACTAGAGTTAGCTCCTGATATGGGCGGGCGCCGCCACCCGCACAGGTGCAGGCCCGGGCTTGCTGGCCTCCTGCTGGAGGCCGTGGGCCTGCGGGGCGGGGAGTGCCGCGGGGAGGTCTGCCCCTGCGCGGGGCTTCCCCACAAGCTGGCTGCCCCGCCAGCTGAAGCCGGAGACTGCTCGCCGCCGAGGCCGTGTGCGGGGCGCTCCTCTCGCTTTTACAGGGACTCGGTCCTTCCGTGCTAGTTGTTGTTAGCACGGAACAACAGACCTTCGAATCTTGCACACTTGTTAAAGCCCTTAACAGGCTTTGTCCTGTAGATGTGTGGAAATCCGGCCCGCAGCTCGGGCGGGGCTGGCGCAGGAGGGTGTGCCGGCGGGCTCTGGCATCGCCGGCACTGAGCCCCTGCGCCCCTGAGCCCTGTGTGCATCCAGGCAGAGCGGGCAGTGTGTACATGCTAGCGCAGCGCCGAGAAGAGCGGGCAGGCCTCCAGGGCCCAGCGTGACCCAGGTGGACCGCACCGGCGCGGTGGCAGGCTGCGGGAGTGGCGGCGCGCTGGTGCCGTGGGAGAGTGGGGCCGTGCAGGGGCCGTGCACTAACACGCCATGTCTGCTGTGAACCAGGCCGCCAGAGCTGCCGAGGGAGAGAGCAGGCAGAAGTTCTTCACCCAGGATGTTAATGGCGCCCTGTTAGAGTGAGTACCTTCTGGGCCTTCGTCTCTGTGGTCACCAGGCCTGGGCTGAGCAGGCCAGGGACACGGAGCTCCCCAGCCCTGTGGGGGTAGCCACCAGCGAGGTAAAAGGACGTTTTTTACTGTTGCCTTGATGCTGTTTTTTTCAAGTTGGAGACGGTGGTGGGGTGCGGGGGACCCAAATAGACCTTACTGGCCTCAGACCCACACACCGCCAGAAGCCTGGGCGTAATAGCCGTGGCCTGTTGGAGGACTTGTGGCCGGGGGGGGGCGAGGCAAGGCAAGGAGGTGTGGTTTGCCTGTCCCTGCAAATCCAGGTGTGAGCAACGGTGTGGCCTGCTTTCTTGGGTGCTCCTCAGCGCCCTTGGGGAGTCCCACTGTCCTCCCCTCTGCCCGTCAGTGCCACCATTCCGTACGCTCCAGACCTCCGAGACCCCACACTGTGCAGTGGACTGAAGCAAAACAAAAGCCTGCGTTTTTAACCCAAGCCAAGTTCTTTGTGTCTGGCCTTGCCGCCCCGCCAGCTTTTCTTCTGGCCTGCGTTATGTGGCAGAGGAAACTCGCTGCGGCACGCCTGCCGTGTCACGTGGAGGGGCAGTCGTCAAGACCTGGCAGCTTCCCGGCAGATGAGTGTGCCTGGCCAGGTCTGGACTGGCCAGGCTTGAGTGTGGGAGGCGTGGGCCCCAGCGCGCCCCAGGATGCGCACACCACCTGCTCAAGTGGCCGGCTGGGGAGCCCAGGGCTGAAGACTGCGTGCTGGTGGGGAAGCCGGAGGTGGGGTTTCCCTCACCTCAGAATCTGGATAGGCTGGGCAGTGAGGAAGGGCACCCCTGGACGCCTGTCTGCCCTGAGAGGACTGCTTTCCATTTTGGAGCTTTGTTTCCTTCGCCTCTGGCCGTCCTTCAGACGTGCCCTTGCGGTGACGTCTGTGACATGCCGACTCGTGTCCCCTCGCAGAGATGGGCAGGGCTGGGCGTTCTTGTTGGGCGGCTGCTGGCGCTCTGTTGCCTGGCCTGCGCCCTTACCTGGGGTAGCTGATGAGCTGAGATTTGACCCGCTCTTCGCGCCGAGCTTTGTGTCAAGGCGGGGTGGCTCGAGGATGGGGACGCTGCACCCCTGGGTGACTCCGTTCTGTTCTTCAGCATAGAGGTGCAGGCGCGGGAGCTGAGCAGCCAGGTCCGCTCGGGAGTGTACGCCTACCTTGCTTCGTTCCTGCCCTGCAGCAAGGACACCCTGGCCAAACGTGCCCGGAGACTTCACCTCTGTGAGCAGGTGGGTGACTTGGAGGGGGCTGCAGGCTTGGGGCCAGTGGCGGGATCGCCAGACCTCACAGACGCCGCATCCGCCGTTGGGGGGCCCCGGCAGTCGGCGCCCGTCGAGTGACCTCCTCGGTGAGAGGTGATGTGCCGGTCGGGCTTAAAGGTGTCTCCTGTCTTCTACAGGGGGGGCGCCTGAAGGAGCCTCTCCAGAAGCTGAAGGAAGCCATTGGCAGGGCGATGCCAGAGCAGATGGCCAAATACCAAGATGAATGCCAGGCACACACACAGGCTAAGGTGGCCAAGTACGTGCATCTCATCACCCTCCTGGAATTCTCCTCCTGCCTGTTTTTTACTGTTTCCATTTCCATATGAAACTGGGTTCTTCAGCATTTTCACCTTCAAGCTAGAAGTTGGACCATGGGGAGGTGATAGCCAGGAGGGACAGTGCTCTGTGGTGACTTCAGGGTTCCATGGAATTCTCTTCATGCTACAGGCTGCTGGAAGAGGAGAAAGACAAGGAACAGAGAGAACGGATTTGTTCTGATGAGGAGGAAGACGAAGAAAAGGGGGGCAGAAGGATAATGGGCCCCCGGAAGAAGTTCCAGTGGAATGATGAAATCAGGTGTGCCCCGGCTGGCCTCCGGGGGTGGGGGGGTTTGTGGGACCACTGGCTGAGCATGTGCCCGGAGCTCTGATGAGGTGGGAGTCGTTTGATCATTAATCATTACCTGGGGCTGCTGACAGCACGTGACTGAAACCTCAGAAATGTAATGTGTGGGGTGGTTTGGAGTTTCTGACTTCTCCCTCCTCCTCAGGGAGCTGCTCTGCCGAGTAGTGAAGATAAAGCTGGAGAGCTTGGATCTGGAGAGGACCAACAAGGCCCAGTCCTGGGAAGACTGCGTCAAGGGCTTCCTGGATGCCGAGGTCAAGCCTCTGTGGCCCAAGGGCTGGATGCAGGCCAGGTGAGGCCGTGCGGCCAGGCTGGTTGGGTGCCGAGGAGGGGCGTGGCGTGGAGGGCGTGCTGATGCTGAGCGCAGCCCTTGGGCCAGGCCACCGTCTGGTGCTCCACGCTGGCCTCACGGGAGCGGTTGGGGGGACATGCTGTCTTTGTGAAAGGGAAGAAGAGGAAGTTACTCGGGGGTTTTGTCTTCCTCCTCCGTCAGTCCACGGCTGACCTGCCCCTTCCGCCTGCCTCCCCTTTCCTGAGCCAGTGCCCTGTGGCTGGTGGGTGTCCCCCACTGGAAGGTGAGACTTAGTTCCCCTGGAGACCTCAGTTGTTGGTAGTGGGCGGACGGCTTCGGTGAGAGCTACTTTGTGGTGGCTGCTTACCCACGAGGCCACCATGCCCACAGCAGCCCTGCCATCGGGCCAGGTGACCTGGGGAGCTGGCACTCTATTTTTAACAAAATTTTTTCTTTATTGTGGTAAAGCACACTTGGTGTGACACTTACCATCTTGACCTGTTTTGAACGTACATTTCAGTGGACTTGGACACCTGCATGGCTCTGCACTGTGAGCACCATGGTCTCTGTGGCGCTTGTCCCAGAGCCTCCGCTCAGGGAACAGCAGCTCCCTCCTCTCAGACTCCTTTTACTCTCCGTCTCTATAATTTTGACTCTAAGCATGTCATGTACCTGCAGTCACGTGTCTGCTGAGTCTGGCTTATTTGATGTTGCGTAGTGTCCTCAAGGTTCCTATGTGTTGTGGCATTTTGCATCATTTCCTGCCTTTTCAAGGCGGGATGAAGCCCACCATACACATCACCCACGTCTGGGCTGGCCTTCCCTCCCTCCCTCCTGAGCTCCGCAGGTCACTTCCACTTCTCCGCGGGTTTGATACGGCTGCTGCGACTCTGAGCCAGGATTTAAATCTTCCTCGAGTCACTTCTTTTGGGTTTCTACCCAGAAGTAGAATTGCTGCATCTTACGGTTTTTCTGAGTTTAACTTTTTGAGGAGCCCCCATGTTTCCCACAGTGACTGTGGGTACGTTTTCACCAGCAGTGCACAGGGCCCCGCTTCTCCCCAACAGCCAGTTTCTGGTTTGTCGATGGCGGCCGTCCTAGGGGTGGCGGGGGACATCTTAGAGTTTGCGTATGCACGGTGACGGGTGACGCCAGGCTTCTTCCCATGTGCTGTCGGCCATGTGAGTCTCTGCGGTGAACTGCCTGCTCAAGTCCTTTGCCAATTTCTGGATTAGCTTGTTTGTTACAGAGTTTCAGGAGTTCTCTGTATTTTCTTGATGTTAATCCCTGATCAGATACAGGATTTCCAGATATTTTCTCCTGCCTTGTGGGTTGTCATTTTACCCTGTTGATAGTGCCTTTTGATGGGCAGGACTGCTGAATTTCCGTTGTTACCCTGCCATCTTGAAGCACAGGGGAGTCTTGCTCTATTCTGGGGGAGGGTGGGTTTCCTGAGTATTTAGGTATCTCAACACGGATGGCTTTGTAAATCTAAACATAAACCCACTCTCCTACAGATTCTGAGATGACATTCACCACCTCTTAGAGAAGTCAAACATCATTCATCGGGCCAGTGCTATGTTTAGGAGGAGAAAACAGTGACTGTACTGCTTGACCCACAGTTACTATCGGAATTCAAAAGCTGTTTGTAGTCATACTCAGCCACAAGCCAGCCTCAGGGGATCAGACGTCCAACAGATGCTGTTTCAGCCGCTTACGATTCAGATCCGGTGTAGACCAGTGTAAATATCGGGCTGTGCACACCACGCGCCTCTCTGTTTCGTGACAGATAAGGCAGGGCCAGCTATTGGGGCGCTTTTTGAAACGAGCTACCGATCCTGCCCGCCTCACTGTCGGCGAGGAGCGTTTTTGTTGCGGGATAGACTTGTTGGGATTCTCTAGACCCTCAGCGTCTCCGGTCTGTGGGGTGGGACCTGGCTTTCCTGCCGAGTGTGGGCGAGCACCCACGGCCGAGCCTGCTTCCCCGACCACGCGCCCCGGCTCCGTCGGGCGCTGCCCCCGCTGCCGCCTGCGGCAGACAGGACAGAGCCTCCGGGGCTTCTCGGGCCCAGCCGTAACCTGCTTCGTGCTCAGTACAGAGGTTCTTCCTCGAAAAGCGGGCTTTCTGCTCTTTTTCCTATTGGTAGTTTAAAAGTATTTCGTTTCCACAGCATGTGAATTTTCCAGTTTTCCTTTTGTAATTGAATTCTGACTGTACCCCGCTGTGATCAGAGAAGATACTTTGTGCAATGTCTGTCTTATTAAATACGTTAAGACTTAGTTTGTGGCTTAACATTTCATCTTGGAAAATTTATCCCCATGCTTGAGAAACGTGGCGGTGGCGGCGCGAGCGCCGTCGTCCGTTACGCGTGGTGCTGGCAGCCTGTCTGCCCTTCATTGTGGGCATCTGTTACTGTAGAGGTGTTTCTTCCTTTAATTTTCAGTTTTTGCTTAACATATTTGATTATATTACAGTAATGATAGCTTTTACACTCAGTTTTTTCTTTAAATGTACTAATCTTTCATCTCTCTACATGTGGAAAAGAAAAAGTCAGTTACAAGCCGTTGTTATAATAATACTAACTGCTGTTACTGCCTAGGAAATTTTCTTTTCTGGATTCTTTTTTTTTTTTTTTTAAACATGAAACTTTCAAGTTTGCAGTGTGTAATGATAGTTGTGTAACATCAGCAAGAAGAGGGTAGGGACTGAGCTGTAAGAGAGCAGAGTTTTTGTCATTCGACTTACAGAAATAGTCCCTCACCAGAAATTACATCAAACGTAAATGGATCAAGCTCTAACCCAAAGACAGATCGACAGAATGGAAAGAAACATACACCACCAAGGCACTTCTCTGAGGTTCAGAGTACAAACGGGTATAGAGTGATAATAACCAAGGCAAAGCAGAAATAGCTCTAAGATCAGAAAAAAGAAACAGTAAGCCAAGAAAGGTTACAAGAGACAGAAGAGGATGTCCTGTCCTAGCGAAAGGCTCGATACGGCACCTGACCTATCTGGGCTGTTTCTTTGTCTCTCCCTCTTGAAGGACAGTTCATGGGTATAAATGTCTGTTTGACTGTTTTCTTAGAGCATTTTGAGTGCATCTGTCCACTGTCTTGCGGCCGCCAAAGCTCCCGGGGAGGAACTTGCCGATGGCCTGACTGTCTCCTGCACACACTGCCTGGCTTCTCTCGTCGCCGGAAGATTTTCCCCTTTGGAAAGTTTGTGTCAGTGTGACTCTTTTTGAGTGTATCTGTCTTGCAGTTCATTAAGATGAAATTCATGAATGAAGTTTCTTTCATGAATTTCATCAAATTTGGGGAGTTTTCAGCCATTAGTTCTTCCCTTCGCCCCTTCTTCTCCCTCTCCTGGAGTTTCCTAGGTGTATGTTGGTTGACTTGATGGGGGCCGACAGGTTCTCAGGCTCCACTCACTTTTCTTCAATTTTTTCTCTTTTGGTTCCTCAGAATCGCTGATTTCCATCATACCTGAGTCTCCTGTCTGCTCAGATAGGCCTGTGACTCTCTCCATGAGTCTTTCATTTCAGTTGTTAATATTTTCAGCTCCAGAATTTCTATTTCTTTGCAGGCTAACTCTATTGATATTTCCATTTTGCCCACACAGTGGCTTTTTCACTCTCTACTTCTTCCTTCAATTCTTTGAACATCTTTTAAGACTTATTCTAAAGCCTTGGTCTGAGATACCTGCCCCTCTGTTTTTCAGGAGCAATTCCTATTGATTTATTTCCGTGGTTTCTTGATGCAACACTGGACGTTTGAATGTAATGCTGTAACCCTGGGAGTCAGATTCTCCCCCGCCCTGGGGTTTTCACTGCCTTTTACTGCACTTGTTTGCTGATGGACGGATGTTCCGGCTGTGTCGGCGGAGGGTCTGTCCGAGGTGCAAGCTGAATGTCCTCTAAGGTCTTTCTGAGCCCTTCCCTGGGCACGTGCAGTCATTTTATATGTGGTTAGATTTGAATGTCATGTTCTTCAGCGTCTGGCTTCTGAAGGGGGGACAGCAGCAGTGGCTGCTGGCCTCGGTGCTGAACCCCTGTGGTCGGAGCAGTGAGCCCTGGAACCCCGCACGGGGGCTCTCCTTGCCCGCTGTGGCTTGGAGAGCTCTGGACAGGCCGCCCCGACGCAGAGCATGGAGCCCCTGCCTGCCTGCCTGGCTGGCCGGGCACGGAGCCGCCCTCTCCACTGGCAGCTGGGACTGCACGCGCTGGCCACGGTTCGCCCTTCCCAGCCGTCAGCAGAGCCCAGGCCTGAACGGCCTGCCGGTGCAGGTGTCCGTTGCGTCGGACCCTGCTGCCGCCGTCGCCTCTCTGCCCAAATCCTCTCCCGGGCCCAGTGCTCTCGACTGGCCTGATCTTTCTGCGGTTGGAGAAATGCTCGGTCTTTTCTCATCTTGGCATTCCTTTTGAACTGGATCCACTCGTCTTACCGATTGGCCTCTTGAAGGTACGCGGGGAGGGGCCTGCAGAAATTTTACCAGAGTTTCTCTGGAGCAGGACATGTTTAGGTTATTCCATATGAGAATAAGCTGTCACTAAGGGGCGCCTCCCTGCCTTTGGGGGAGTCAGCACGAGGGGTTTGGGCAGAGCAGAGTGGGCTCCATGCCGCCTCAGCTCTCACCTTGTTGGGCAGCTCTAGGTCCTCAGGGCGGGGACTCAGCTCTTGTCCCGGCTGTTCAGCGAGGAGCAGCCCCAGGCCAGGAACGGTAGATGATTGACGGGACAGAGCCTGCTTCCAGGGGCGTGTCCCGAGTGCCTGGCGTCCCATTTCTTTCAGGACTCTGTTTAAGGAGAGCAGACGCGGCCACGGGCACCTGACATCGATTCTGTGAGTGTCTTGGTGTTTCTCCTTCTCAGTGCTGCTGTCATTTCGTCTCCCTTGTGGGTGTCCTCTAAACCTCTGCTGTGTTTATTCCTTTGAACAGGGCCAAGAAGAAAGTAATGGCCCCTTCTAAAATCAAGGTGAAGGTGAGTGTGCGCATGCTCAGATCAGATGCGGACTCCCAAAGTGTCTCAGTGACTGTGGTGGCTCATAGCGGTTAGCTGGGCCGGGGCAGCTGTTCAGGCCGAGACTTGCAGTTGTAGTGGCCTGGTGTTGCTGAGAGCCAAGCCGAGCCACTCACGGCCCAGAGCCATGGATGGTCTAGGAAACGCACCTACTTGGCCAGTTCCTGGGCGGCTGTGGGATGAAATGAGGCCCTGCAGACAGCCCTGAGGGGTACAGGCCTGCACTGTTAAGTGTCGTGCTGTTACGGCCGCCTTTCCCTGGACGACTGTGTGCCTGGCCGGGTGTGTCAGCCTCAAGGGCCTCAGGTGGACAGATGGCCTTGTTGAGGTTACCTGACAGGGATCGGGGCGGGGGAAGGTGCAGTCACGGATTCTGGGGACGGCGAGCACCACCTCAGGTGCGTGGGAAACCCCCAGGGCAAAACGCAGCCGCTTTCTCCCAACTTAAGGCAGTTGCTGAGGTGCCCAGTGCCTGTGCCACATCTGGGTAGCCGGTGAGCACAGCTGTAAGCGCCACAGCACCCAGACACACTGCTTGGAGCTCTTGGGTTGCAAGAATGACAGGTACACCCCTTTACTGTGCCAGGAAATGATTTTTCATTCAAACCTAAGTGAGGAGACAGGAGCTACAAAAAAAGGCTTTCAGGGGTCCACACGCCCCGCATTGTGCTGAGATCACTGGGTGCCCACGGGGAGAGTGTCTGCGCCAGTCTTTGTCTTTGAGAAGGAGAGAGAAGCTGCTCCCTGCGGGAGGGCTTACCTGGCAGCAGCCTGCCCAGGGAGCTCAGCCCCAGCCGGTGGCCTCGCGCCCCTGTGGCAGGGGCAGTGTCTGTGGTCACACAGGCCCGGCTCCCAGTCCTCGGCTGGGTGTTTCTCTCTAAAGTTGTATTTATGCAGACAAGAAGTAGGTCAGAGGTGTGGGGGTAAGAGGACTCACCAGACACAGAGCGGGGAGCAGAACAGGCAGGTCGACTGAAATCCACTGCTGAGGGGAGCAGCAGGGAGACAGGAGAGGTCTGCTGCACCCCGTGGGTCACTCTTGGCCTCCAGGGCTCCCCACAGCTTCACAGTGCTGAGACAACCCTGTGCCACCAGGGAGGCCCATCTGGGGATATTTTTAAACACCCTCGTTTGTGCTTCCTCTAGGAATCCTCCGCTAAGCCCGATAAGAAGGTCTCCGTCCCATCAGGCCAGATTGGCGGCCCCCTTGCTTTGCCTTCAGATCACCCGGGAGCGGGCCTGAGCCCCGGGGCCACAGGCCGGGATCTCTCATCCCAGGCATCTGGCGGTCTTGCTGGTTCCGCCCCCATCAACCTGGAGGACTCACTGGACGGCGACCTGCTCCGCGGCTCGGCCCCCTCCCTGGAGGCCGTGTCCAAGGAGCTGGCTGCTCTGAGCGGCAGAGCCAGTGGGGGCACAGAGTTCACACTGCCCACACCCGCGAAAACCCCTACAGAAAAAGTTGCAGGTGTTTTATGTACTGAAGAAAAAAGGAACTTTCAGAAGCCCAGCCCTTCTGCCCCACCACCCTCTAGTTCTTTGCAGTCACCTCTCAATTTCCTGGCTGAACAGGCTCTGGCACTGGGGCCATCCTCTCAGGAGAAAAAAACAGAGAGTGCTGGCTACAAAGAGCTGTCCTGTCAGGCTCCCCTCAGCAAGGGTCTGCCAGACGTGCACCAGTCCAAAGCAAAGCATCACAGTTTGCCACGGACGTCTCACGGACCCCAGGCAGCAGCCTCAGGGCCCAGCCCGCAGGTCAAGGTCTTTCATGCAGGGACGCAGCAGCAGAAGGGCGTCCCTCCCCCGGCCCCACTGGTCAGTAAGCTGCCACCCACCTCCCCCCTGGTCAGTAAGCTCCAGGGCCCTAAGGCTCCCTCCCCTCAGTGTCATCGCTCACTCCTCCAGCTTGTGAAGACGCCCACCAAAGGCCCGAGCTTCCACCCCCCCGCGCCGGCCTCCTCAGGAGGCACGCCTGCCTCCGGCAGCAGCTCTCATAAAGCCGCAGCCTCGGCCTCGGCTGCCCTGAGCCATCCAGCAAAACAGCACTCGGCCAGCGCATCAGGGCCGTCTTACAAGAGCAGCCCCTTCGCCGGCTCCATCTCTAAACACGGGATTTCCTCTGGCAGCTCTTCCTCTGGGGGGACACCCGCCCAAGGCTCAACCTCTGGGAGCCTGCTTCCGGGGGTGCAGCCTCCCTCCACAGGCCAGCCGGCCAGCCGGCCCCTCCCCAGCTCCGCAGTGAAGAAACCACCTGTGTCCCAGAAGCTGACCCTGGTGGCTCCTCCTGGTGGTCCGAATGGAGATTCTAGCGGAGGGACCCAAGGAGTGGCCAAGCTACTGACCTCTTCCCTGAAGCCGACCGCGGTGAGCAGCGTGACCTCGTCTCCCTCCTTGTCGGTGAGTGCAGGCTGCGGCCGCCCCGAAGGCCTGTGGCCGGGGCCGCGGGCCTCGTCCCGGTCAGAGGCACCTGACACTGACCTGCAGTCCTAGTGAGCTGGCGCAATGCGGTTGGACTGGCTTCCTGTTTTCAGGCCTTCATTGCTCTGTGACAGCAGCCCTGGGAAGCCTGTGACTTCCCTGGGACGTGTGAGGGGAAGGACCCGTCAGTGGGGTGTTGGCAGGGAGCAAGAGGCTGTGTGCCTACAGGGAGCCACAGAGCTTCCCTTCTGCAGCCTCCTGCCTGCTCATCTGTCCAAGGGAGCAAGATGAGCATGCAGTCACCCGCGAGGTCATGAGCGAGGGGGAGGGGGGCTCATGCCCGGGAAGACGAGTTACTCTCTAAGAGTGAGTGTCTGCTGGGCCTTGAACTCTGCAAAGACAACTTGGTGGTCCAGCAGTTTCTGAGGCTGGCCTGTGGGCAAGGCAGGAGAGCTCCCCAGTGCATGAAACCGCCGAGCTGGGAGCTGGCGCTGTGAAAGCAGGTTGGGAGGGAGGCAGCGTTGACGTTGCCGCCGCCAGCCATCTTCCTGTCCTTCCCAGAGACAGGCTCATGTATGTGAGCACACGCGTGTGCAGTGAGCCGCGGCCCCCAGGCCTGCGCAGAGGAGGCCCTCTGCCTAGCGAGCGCTGCTGGGGGCCTCCCGCTCCCTCCAGGACCTGGGCGTCCGCATTCGGTGTGAGGGGCGCGTGGCGCCACAGCCTGACCCTGCTGTGTCCTCCCTAGAAAGGAACGAGTGGGGCTGTGCTGCTGACCAGCTCCTCAGGCCTGCTGTCCTCGTCATACAAGTCCGGCGGCCCCAAGCTGCCGGGGGCCGTGAATGCGGGCTCCCTGGGCATCATCTCCCCGTTCCCGCTGCACATGATCTCCTTCGGTGCCGACTCGGCCGCCAAAGCGGGGGTCTCCAAGGACGCCATCGTCACGGGGCCCGCTCCCGGGACTTTCCACCACGGCCTCAGCCACAGTGAGTGCGTCCTCCGCGCGCCACATGGGGTCAGAGGGTGCCCCAGGAACACTGTGTTGTGCCCCTGCGTTCTGTCCTCCTGTCTGTGTGGTGTGAGGCCCTGGGCAGCATCGGGGGGGCGGTGCTGAGCCCCTCCCTGGAGGGTGTTCACCAGAGCCTGGCGCGTAGGCTGCTGGGCTCCGAGCCGAGGCGGCTCCTGTGCCGTCGTCAGCGTGTGTGTTTGTTCTCTCCTCCCTCCTGTCTTCTCCCAGGTCTCCTGGCTGGCTTGCACTCCAGCCCGCCCCGCGCAGCGCCTCTCCCTCACGCTGCCGTGTCCACCCACGTCCCACAGAGTCTGCCAGGTAATGGCCGGCGGCCAGCGCCACGTGCACCGTGCGCCCGCCCTCGAAGCCTGCCCGCGCCGAGGGGCTCCGTGTCTTCCCCGCGTTGTCACTGTGTTGTCCAGTTTGTCCTGTGAGGCGCTGGGCCTGGGCCTCCGTGTCACGCAGGCGCCACCCTGTGTGAGAGGCCCCAGGGTCAGCCTTGCTCTGGCCGCAGATGCGGCCGGTGGCTCAGCAGCAAGGCAGGGCCCTAGCCCTGGGCTTCCTTTGCCATAAAAATAAACCTGGGCGGTATGGGCGTGCTGTTGGGGTGGGCCCCACCTCATCTTGGGGTGTTAGCAGTTTGCAGGAAGCACTCTGACCTCTGCCTTAATGAAGGGGAAAGGCCTCAGGGGCCTGCCCTCTGATGCGCTGTCTAGCGGGGTGCGCCTCTAGGGAAGAAGCAAGGGGTGGGCGCGGCAGGAGTGGCAGACTCCCTCCCCTTGCTGCTCCCGCTCTTGGAAATGGGCCCCTTGGCAGCCCAGGCTTGCACCTTCAGTCAGGGGACTTGCCTCGGCCCTCTGGGCCTGGGCTGGGGGCGCTTGATGCCTCCTGGTGTGAGGCCACCTGGGGCCTTGGCTTTGACCTGCTGCTGCTCTCTCTGCAGCACTGCCCAGGCGTGAGCGGTGGGCACCCGGTCAGGGGAGGGCTGAGCCTGGGCCGCCTTGCCTTGACTGACCTCCCCAAGAGCCCTGAGCCCGAGTGCCAGCTGCCCCCACTTTTACAGCGGCTTCCTGCCCCCGTGTCCTGAGGCAGATCGTTCAGAGTGAGGCCCAAGAGCCCCCTGCATGCAAAAATCAATTTGTGAGCACCCAAGGTGGAAGTTTTACTTCTTCAGAGAAAAAGAAATTGAGGGGCTTGAACCTGCATCCTTAGTGACCCCTTTTCTTCAGGGAAGCAGTGAGAGCAAGGACTCGCTCCAGCGCTGGCAGCAGCCACTGCCGCTATGGAATTTTTGGGGGTCCCCAGGACTCGTGGGTGTGTTTTCAGAGGTTGCTCTTCCAAAAACAGCCGAAGAGCCATCCAGACACGCTTGCTGCTCTCTGGTTTTCAGCAGACCACTTCCCTCTTGTTCCTGCTGGGCAGCGATGGCAGGGCACCTGTGCTAGAGCAAGCTCTCCGAGCTGGCATTTCTGCTCTGCTTCCATGTCCCATGGTGGCCGGGCAGCCCTGTGCGCAGCCGGGACGCGCCTGCCCTGGTGGCTGCGTGCTGCTTGGCTGGCTTCTGTGGGCTCAGCGTGAATGTGCGTGCCGTCGAGCATGTCTCCAGGATCCCGAGGTCTTTGCTGGTGGGGACTGGTCACTGCCATGTGGCATGGTGTGAGCGTGTTAGGACTTGGGAGACTGGTCAGCTCCTGCCTGAGTGGAGCAGTCCGTGGTACCAAGCGGCCCTCCACAGGCACCTTGGCGCCACGCCAGGCGTGTGCGTGCTGTTGCCGCCGCAGGTGGCCATCCCCAGGGCCACCGGCCAGTGTTTCCTGGCCTGCCTGTGCTCCGGGGCGCTCGGGCTGGGGGAGTTTGCTTGTGAGAAGAGGGCTGCTGCCTTAAGGGAATCAGAGGTCCTGAAAGACTTGTGTTCTGTTTTGTTCTTTTCCAGATGCTTCTCAGCTTCACGGGAAGGGGCCTGGTGTTCCACGGAAATTATGACCAGCTCAGAGGATGGGCCTGGTTAGCCTGGGTCTGGGTAGGAGATGGCCGAGTAGGCCTCAGAAATCGGATCATCGCTACGCCCCTTCTGCCGGTCGGGTTTCTTCTGGGGAAGGCGTGAGTGCTAAGCAGAGCATCTCTGGGCACTTGGGAGGGGACAGCCCCCGCTTCTCCTGGCACTGACTGGCCCGGCGGCCCGGGCTTTGGGGCTCTGTCGAGGGGCGACGCCGCTGGCACCCGTGGCAGTCACCTCTGCCCCTCCCCTGGCTGGGCCAGAGGAGCTCCTGGCGCCCTCCCGGCCGCAGCGGATGCCGGAGGGGCGTGCTGTCCAGCCGCCCGCAAGCGGCGCCTACAGGAGGACGACAGCGGGCTGCGCTGCGGCCGGCAGACCGGCCTCGTCTCGGAACACGCCTGATGCGCGTGACGGCCGGCTTCGCTGCCGACAGGACAGCGACGCTCTTCAGAGAGAAGACCTTTGTAGATTCGATGATTGTGACAGGATTTTTAAAGACTTATTTTGGCTCAGTTTTCATCATTCCCATTAAATACATCGGCTAGAATGGTCCTGTTCTTCTCGCGCCACATTACAGGAAGACAAAACCCCAGTGCCTTTAGGGTGGGGCAGGGCTAGACAGCACGGCCACGCAGCCCTCGGGGCC
The DNA here is from genome assembly GCF_000260355.1 of Condylura cristata. Classification (NCBI taxonomy): domain Eukaryota; kingdom Metazoa; phylum Chordata; class Mammalia; order Eulipotyphla; family Talpidae; genus Condylura; species Condylura cristata. Next base: position 18,896,333 of record NW_004567133.1, on the reverse strand, counting down.
TCAGACGGCCTTCTTTTAAAGACATGTCTGTGTTTAAGACGGCAGCTTTATTTGAGTTTTTTACGGTTGCACATCATAATCTGTGCTGTTCTGACGTGAGGGTCATCTGGCCCCCAGCTCAGCAGGGCCTAGTGTGTGACTCGGAGTTGATAGGTGGACTGCAGGGCCCTGAAGCCTGTCTTCGTCTCTTAGGGCCAGGGACGTGAGGGCCGCAGGCCTCAGTTTGCATAGACTCTCAGGCAGAACCGCGGGACCGGCCTCTGAAGCATCCGCCAGGTCCAAAACAGCCTTGCGCTATTGGGGCGTCCCACGTTGACTTCAGGGCGACGCTGTTGGGCTTCAGAGACGACGTCAGACAGATGAGGGCTTAGCTTGGAGCTGCTTCACGGCAGCACAGGGCCGTGCGCCCCCCGGGCCCCCTGCTCGGTGTCCGCCGGCTGCCCCGCCCCGGGCACGCTGTCGGGACTGGCAGCAGCAGGCCGAGTGGGGCCTGTGGAGACCGTCCTGCGTCCCGACCCGGGTCCGGTGCTCAGCGACTCGCGACCCCGCAGAGGTTTGTCGGTCTGTAGGGGACTGGGACCTCGGCCAGCGGTCCGGCCAGGCCTCTGCTTTTTTTTTTTTTTTTTTTTTAAATGTAAGAACCGCCTTGGGCTAAGTGGATTCCTCACTCCTTTGTTATATATATTTTTTTGCAACTTGGACCCCCGTTTGTTTACAGAGTAGTTTTAGGTAGTAGCAAAAGAGCCAAAGAAGAGATCTGTGTTGCTGAGCTCAGAGCCGAGCAGAGACTCTGCAGGCGTCTGCGACAGCTCGGCCGCACCGGCCGGCCCCTGCGGTGCCCCCGCCCCGTACCAGTGACAGCAGCTGGAGCAGAATTTCCTCATTTTTAGGAATCTAGTGATGCCTCTTGCCTCAGGGAACCGTTTCTTTGATGGGGAGTTTATGGGATTTCTTTTTCCTGTCTATGCTTTATTTGTGGGAACGCGGAGTGAATGACTTCACCGGCCACGGCAAGGCAGAGCCACAGGCCGGCTCCCGGGCCTGGCGGCGCAGGGTGAGAGGGCTGCCTGGCCTTTGTGCAGGACTGCGTTGGTGGTGGGGGTGGGGTGGAAATTGTTCATCTTGTATAAAGCAACTCAATAAATTGTTTCAAGGTTTCCAGAACCCTTCTCGGACTTCTTTGGTTGTTGTTACCTGTGGCAGGTGACCCTGGCTCCTGTGGGGCAGGTGTGGAAGTGGGCAGCCCATCCCGGCTGGCGCCGCAGGGAGTGGGGGAGGAGAAGCCCCCAGCAGGAAGAAACACTCAGCCGAAATGAGTCAAGCCACCAGGGTTTTATTTTCGAGCTATAAATAGAGTTCCTTATTCCTTCCCGTTTTCTTGCATTATACATGAGATACAGAGAACCTAGAATGGTTTGGTGAGAAATCAAGTTTAGCTTACCTAAATACCACCGAGATAACAGCAAGACTTGTAAGGCGCAGAAAGTCAGGCAGCGGCAGCGGGGCCTCCATGAGACGCTGTCACCCGGGGCCACGCGTCCTCGGAGCCAAGAGGCGCCTCGTCCTGGGGCAGCTGAGGCGGCGGCCCGTGGGGCAGGGGCGAGCGGGGGTGGAGGGGAGGCCGTCCGGCCTGCCAGCGCCCCACGGAGCGTGAGGCCGCGCCAGTCTGCCCGTCGTCTCGTGCTTCAGTCCACGAGCGCCAGGAGGTGCAGCCAGGGAGGACGCAGAGCGGCGCGGCACTGGTTGGGTCACGGGGTGCGAAACAGGCCGCCCCCGGGCTGGGTGACGGGACGGCCGCCAGTTCTGCCAGTGCCCGAACGGCCTGTGGGTGAGCCACGCCCCGGGCAGGGAGGGGAGCTGGGATGGGCGCCTGCAGGGGCGGGGGGGGGGGGGCGCTGCCGGGAGGGGAGCGGGTGGGAGCGCGCCTGCCCCCAGCTGCCGCGAAGACAGGCGGAGAAGGGCGTGCTACTTCTGGCCAGACACCAGCACAGCCAGCTCCTGAATGGACATGTCCTTGTTGACATAGCGCTCGTACTGTGCGGCGGTCAGCCTCCCGCTCTGCAGCGCCTCTTCGATGGAGAACTTCCGGCCGGACGTCCTGTCGTGGATCACGGACGACTCCCCGCTGGGCCCTTTCACCGAGATCTCCTCCCAGTCGCACTCCTGGCTCCTGAGCTTCACGAACATGTTCCAGTCGATGAGCCCGGCCTGGCGGGCCTCCTCGGGGGACAGCTCGCGGCCCGTGTCGGGGTCGATGACCACGATGGAGCGCCGCAGGTGGTTCTCCCTCTGCTCCCTCTTGACCGCCACGGAGCCCAGGCGCTTCTGCAGCTCGTCGATCTCCAGGTCTTTGTCCCTGGAGAGCCGCTTGAGGTCGTCGAGCTCCCTCTCCAGGGACCGCAGTCTGGAGTCGAGGCTCGCCCCGGAGCCCGCCGCCGTCGCGGTCTGCAGGTCCCGGGTTTCCGTTGCTGCCAGCTCGATCTCCGACTGGAGCCTTCGGGCCTCCAGCTGCAGGTCCTGCCGCTCCAGCTGGAGTCTGTGGTTCTCCTCCCGCAGGAAGTCCAGCTCCTTGGACGACTTGGAGTTGGAGAACTCCAGCTCCGACAGCTTGGCTTCCAGCCGGCTCACCTCGGCGTCCAGCTCCCTCTTGCCCCGGCTCTCCTCCTCCAGGCTGCTCTTGAGCTCCCGGATCTCCTGCTCCGTGTCGCCTTTCTCCACCTGGACGCTTTCGGAGACGACCACCTTCTCCTTGACCTCCAGCTTCTCCAGGCGGCCCAGCTGCTGCCGCAGGGCCTCGAGCTCGCCCTCCAGCGCCTGCCGCCGGAGCCGCTCCTCGTCCAGCTGCAGCTTGAGCAGGCCGTGCTCCCGGGCCTGCTGGGGGTCCTGCTGCAGCACCACCTTCTGCTTGAGGGTCACCCTCTCCCGGGCCTGCGCCTCCTCCTCCTCCAGGTCGGCCAGCCGCCGCTTCAGGTGCTGCACCTCCAGCTCGGCCTCGCTGCGCGCACGGCGCTCGCGCTCCAGCTCCTCCAGCTGCCCCTCCAGCTCGGCCCGCCGGCGCTGCAGCCGCCGCAGCTCCCCGCGCAGCGTGTCGATCTGCCGGAGCTCCACGTCGATGCTCTCGGTGAAGGCGTCCACCTCGGCGCGCAGGCCCGGCTCCTCCTCGAACCTGACCACCTCCTGCCGGACCACCGTCTCCTTCACCTGGGAGAGCTCCGCCTCCTTGGCCCTGATCTTCTCCTCCTGGGAGAGCCGCTCCCTGTCCAGGTCGACCTGCTTCTTCTGCTCCTCCGACAGCCTGGCCCGCAGAGACTCTACCTCCGCTTGGGTTTGGGGGTCTTCCTGGAGCTGGAGGATCTCCTGGACCACCTCCTTGGTCTGCACCTGGGGCTGGGTGTCCTTCAGGGACTGGATCTCCTGCTTGAGCTGGTAGACTTCCAGGTCGCACCTCTCGATGAGCCTGGTCTTGTCCACGATCTCCTCCCTCAGCCGCTGCAGCTCCTCCTCCAGCTCGGGGTCGGTCTTGTACTTGATGACTTCCTTGGTCACCTCTTTGACTTCCACCTGGGGACCCCGCCGCCGAAGCGCCTCCAGTTCGCTCTGGTAGCTCCTGAGCTGCTCCTCGGCGCCCCGGAACTTGCGCTCCTGCTCCACCAGCTCCAGGCGGAGGTCGGCCACCTCGCTCTCGGCCGTGGGGTCGGGCCGGACGATCTCCCGCACCTTCTCCTGCACCACCACCCTGGCGTTTTCCTCCTCCAGGGCCCGGATCTTGCGCAGCAGCTCGGCCTTCTCCCGCTGGTGGGCGCGCACCTTGGCGGCCTCGGCCTCGTGGAGGAGCTGCAGCTCGCCCACCTCCCGCCCGGCGGCGGGGTCTCGCTCCACCCTGAGCACCTCCTTGACGGTGACCTTGCCCTCGGCCATGGCCCGGGCCTTCTCCAGCCTCTCGAGCTCGCCCTGCAGGAAGCTCAGCTCCTCCTCGCGCTTCTCCCGTAGGCCGCCCTCCCGCCGCTGGTCCTCCTGCAGCTGCCGGTACTCCGCCTCCAGCTGCGGGTCGTTCTGGAGCTTCACCACCTCCTTCTCCGTGACCTTCTCCTGCGCCCGGCTCTTCTCCTCGGCCAGCGCCGCGATGCGCTGCTGCAGGAGCGCGGCCTCCGCCTCCCGGGTGCCCTTCTGCCGCCGCAGCGCCTCCAGCTCCTCCCGCAGCCTCAGGACCTGGCCTGCCTGGGCCCTGTCGGGCTCGATGCGCAGGACCTCCTTGACCACGTACTCCTGGCCCCCGGCCCCGCTCTCCTGCTCCAGGGCGCCCAGCCGCCGCTGCAGCGCCTCCAGCTCCTCCTGCAGCAGCTGGTTCTTGTGCTGCTCCTCCGCCAGGCTGCGCTGCATCTGCCGGAAGCTCTCCTCCAGCTCGGGGTCCGGCACCTTCTTCAGCACCTCCTTCTTCACCACTGACTCCTGCGGGCTCTGGCTCTGCAGCGCCTGGACCTCCTCCTGGGCGCTCTGGACCTCGCTCTCCAGCTGCTGCCTCCGCTCGGTCTCCTCGTCCAGCTCCTTCTGGATCCTCCAGGTCTCCTCCACTCCGGAGCCCGGCCCGCTCCCTTGCAGGGTCTCATGGGTCACGCCCACCTCCGACTGCTGAGGAGAAGACCGCGGCGGTGAGAGCCAGCCCCTGCGGGAGCACCTGGCCCCCATGGGCAGGGCGCTGGGCTGTCTGTGGCCCCTGGCCAGCTTTGGTGCTGGGCTCACACGAGCGACAGACCAGTGAGGAAAAGGACACAACTCAGAGGAGTTTGAAGAGGAACCGCAGCCCCGCTGGCCCTGGCTCTAGAGGATGGCGGCCACGCTGACTCGGGCCACCCTTGGGCCATCTGTTGGGGTTCCCTCGAGGGAACCCCACAGCGGCACAGGAGCAGCAACCGGGTGCCACCGTCCGGACAGGCTGGACTCCTGACGCCTCCACTGCGGGCCCTTGCCGTTTGCCAGCGGGCCGCCACCTCTAGCTCCGCTTCCCCTTTCTCACTGTTACAGTTTCCAGTTTCTTGCTGTTACAAGGTTCTTACAAACATTGTGTGCTTTTGAAAAAGTTACCTTGTCCCGAGTACTCAGCAGATGATGACTGGATGCAGTCAGCCTCCTGCAGGCAGAAGCCTGGCCAGCGTCTGCACCTGGCTGCCCCGCCCGGCTAGCCAGGGCCACGCCCGGCCCAGGCTGTTTCCTGGGGCAGGATGACGCTGCTCACCTGTCTCAGGAGATTCAGCGCGAACTCCAGATTCTGCAGCCTCTGTCTGTTGATGGCATTGACTTCGGTGAACTTGGCAGCAAGAGCCACTTCCTGCAGAAGAGCAGCCGGGACAGCTGTTGAGAAGTCTGGCGTTTGTGGCTAAAGAGATGGCTTCTCGCTCCCCTCCTTCCTACCTGGAGCACGCTCCGGTCTCAACGACACGAAGACCAGAACTCAAGCACGTGTCTTAAGATCCCCCGCCCCCCGCGACCTCGAGCGTCTTCCGCCTGGGCTTCGGTGTCCTTGTGTGTAGAAGCCGACGGCCCTGTACCGACTGCGGGGAGCCAGCGGGGGCCTCCCGGACCCGTGGCTTTGACTCGGATACCTGCAGCCTGGCGGCATCACCGCCCCAGAGCATCATTCCTTCTCACAGCCGGAGGGCCGGCCACCCTGAGCAGACCCGGCCGCAGAACTCACCTCCTCCTTCACCTTGGCGGCGGGGGACTGCAGCCTGGCTCTCTTGCTCACGTGGCTGGTCCTTCCACTCTCCAGGTCCAGGAGAGACCTTAGCTTCTCAGCTTCTAACTCGTAGTCCTGGGCGAAGGGGACACGCAGAGCTGTTGGCGCCTGCGTGGCTCTTACACGCTTCAGCGGCAGCCCCGCCCGGGCCACGTGCCGGCCCCGGGGCCACCCCGACAGAGGACACCCTGAACTGTGCCTACAGGCGGGCGTCGCTCTTCCTCACACCGCCACGGGCCTCCGTCCCTCCTGGCGGCCTGAAGGCCCGGTGGCCCGCCGCCCGCCACGTGGCCGCGTGCCCCCTGCGCAGCCGCTCCGGGCCGAGGTGCTTCTAGGCTGGCTGCTTGGCCAGGGTAAAGCGCTCGTGCCCCGGTAGCCGGCGTTCTGCTGCATGTTTTCCCTCAGGAGAAAGCCTGCCTTCCCCTAATGCCCCGAGCCTACTGCTTTCAGGGTAGAAAGCCCTTTTCAGGTGCCGGCCGCTGCACCGAGCTGCCGTCCTGGCAGCCTGCTGCGTCCCTCCCAGCCCACGGGGGCGAGGAAGCAGTGACGTCTCACCTTGACAGCCTGCTGGTACTGCTGGGAGGCAGCGTAGACCTTCTGTACCTCCTGCTCCCTCCTCGCTATTTCATCGAGCAGGTTCTGTGCAAGGAAGGACAGATTTCACAGGTCAGAGCTAAAAACAAAGCCCTGATAGAGTAGCTGGACTCCTTAGGATCTGGAGTCACCCTCCTGCGCAAGGATAGTGAGTCGCTTTCCTGTCTGCATCTGTCCCTTACAGAAGGCACATCCAAGGCCCCGTGGGGAAGGGCCAAGGAGACACTTGTCTTTGCCCGGAAATGAGCGTTTCTTGCGGGCTTCACAGTGCCAGGGCCATTCTGCTGTCTGAGATTGCCGATACCGTCTTCAGACAGCCCTGAGAGGTAAGCACCTTCCTTGTCTGCGGGCTCCGAGTGAGGCACGGCGGCCGCGCCGTCCGGTGGCTGTGGGCACACCGCTCGTGGGGTGGCGCTGGGCCCTGAGTCTGGGCCGCGGGGGCGGCTGTGGCCATGCCCCGCCCCATCAGGCGCCGCTGCCTCTGAGAAGGCGCGACCCTGATGTTTGGAAAGGGTTCCGGCCAGGGTCCCCACCCCCACCCCGTGTCCCTGGGGCCCTTCTCAGGCAGGCAGCTTGCCCGAGTGTCTGCGCTGGGCCAGGCCCTGTGTGGGCACCGAGGAGGGAGCAGGATGCACCCTCGTTCCCAGCGTGCCCGTGCCAGAGGGCTCACGAGGACAAAGCCGCAGGGGCCCCACCTCCGGGAGGGCCCCCCATCTGACCCTGGCCCCCAGTTGCCGTGGGTGCAGAGGCAGCTGCCTTAACCTTCTGGTTCCTCAGCTTGGTCTCCATCTGGCTGAGGCTGTCTGTCTCCTGCGGCGCGTAGCTGGGGACGCCGGACAGGAAGCGGAGCGCCTGGTCACAGCCGCGCCGGTATTCGGCGTAGGCGGCCTGCGCGCTCTGCAGGCTCCGGGCCCTGCGGGCAGAGGCGGGCGTTGGGCGGGAGACGGGAGGGGGTGGGGGCTGCGCCCAGCCCTTGGCAGGGGAGTCTGCCGTGCTGTCTTCAAGGGCCACACTGAGCGGAGCGGAGCTGGGAGGGACGCAGACGTTCAGGGCCAGGCGGACACGGCACTGTGGACGTCCACCGCCTGGGGGCAGGGAGGCCAGCGGCACAGCCCCACGCCCCCACCCTCGGAGGAGTCACGGGAGGTCAGGGAACCTGGGGGGGGGTGGCTCGCCGAGGAGGACAATGTCAGAGCGCGGGTCACGACAGACGCAGGCGAAGCGGGCTTTAGGAGGGGCTTCGGCGCCTCTGCAGTCGGCGGCAGCGGGGCACCAGCAGTGATGCCCGCGAAAGAGGAACCCGGAAAGCAAGAGGAGGCGCGCAGCGGCCAAAGCCGCTCTTCGAAACGGGCGGGGGCGGCCGAGGGGCCGCGGGTCACACGGAGCCAGGACGGGCGCCGGTGCTGCAGGCGCGCGGGGGGAGCACCCCGCAGCTGACGCGTGACGGACGGGGACAGTTCCGTGGGGACGCACAGGAGGCTCAGCCACACGGGACGGGTCAGCGCCTCCTGCCGGCGAGAACCTGGCGAGAAGCCTCGCGGCACGGGGTGTGCAAGACGCAGCCCCAGGCCCTCTCCGGCACATCAGGAAGAAGCACATTCTACAGAAGCTTCCAGAAACAGGAGCGGTGGGGGCGCTGGCGGTGCACAGGCCGAGCGAGGCCGCGGGCGAGGCCGTCGCTGCGGGCCTGGAGCGGGCCTGCCCGGGCGGGCAGCTTTGCCAGGAGCCGCTCTTCCCGCCAGGAAACGGTGTGGGGCTCACCTGCACTCCACCTGCTGGCCCAGGCTGTCGAAGCGCTGGCCCAGCTTGTGCACCTCGGCCTCCTGGCGCTCCAGGTCGGGGCAGTGCTCCTGGAAGCGGCTGGCCAGCAGGCCGCAGCACTGCTTGGCCACCTGCAGGTTCTTCTCCGCCTCGCCCACGAGGGCCTGCCGGGCCTGCAGCTGGGAGGCCATGGCCTGGCGGGGCGGAGAGGGCGTCGGGGCTCAGTTCACGCGCCCAGGCCCACCGCCAGCGGCCCCCGCAGCGTCGCGGCGCCCTCGGGGTCTCCACGCGGCCCCAGGAGCATCGGGGCTCACCACACGCGCCCAGGGCAGGTGGGTCAAGGGGCCCGAAGCGGCCCCTTGTTGGAAGCGGCCGAGTGGCCACGGGCCAAGAGCAGCTGCCGGCCAGGTCAGCACACCCCGAGCACCGGGTCACTCAGGTGGGTCCCGTAGGCAGGGCAACCCCCAGGGCAGCTGAGCGCGAGCCGTGGGCCTGCCCCTCCCCCACCCCACTCCGCCACCAGTGGGGCGTCCCGGCCTGGAGGGGCGCTGGGTGGGTGCCTGGGGCCCGGGTCAGAGGAAGGCGGCCGCCCCCACTCACCGCCAGCCCCTGCCTCTTGCTGTCCAGGGCGTGGCTGCTGTCGGGCACGGTGTCCTCCTGGGCCAGCTGGTTCTCGTAGGCAGCCAGCACCTCCCGGGCCTGCCGCAGGCTCTCCTCCAGGCGGTTGGCAGCGTCCACCCTAGGGCCGGGTCACAGGTGGGGTTGCCATCGGCCCCTCGCCTGGCTCCTCCCCCTGCCCGCCTGGCACCCACTTCTCGCAGGCCGAGTCCAGCAGCTGCAGCAGGTGCTCGTATCTGCGGTGGGTGTCGTCCACCCGGGCCCTCAGCAGGGGCGCGCTGCCGCTGCCCGGGAGCGCCTGCGCGAAGGCCTCGCACTCGGCGGTGCTGCGCATCTTCTC
>NW_004567133.1:18885150-18886956 GCF_000260355.1 Condylura cristata | reverse complement strand
GCCACCACGGGGGGGTGGGGGGCAGGGGGCCCCGGGAGCTGCCCTCCAGCACAGCAGACCGCGAGGGTCAGGAGCAGCCCTCCCCCGTGCTGCAGTTACCGGAGGGGGCGGGGGCCATCCCCCACACCCGCCCAGCCTCCGTGAGGGGCCTGCCCGTTTTACTGGAGAAACGCGGCTGGGGGGTTAAACGCTGGGCTCAGGCAGTGGTGAGCAGCCCTCCCTCGGTCCCCTTCTCCACGACTCGGGCCTGCTGGCTGGGCCCCGTCAGCGCCAAGAGCCCCTGGGGATGGGACCCTGAGGCCGGGGCCGGGAGCCTGCCCGCGCCCATCCGCAGGTACCTTGAGGGCCTTGGCTCGCTCGGCGCTGTCCTGTACTGCCCGCCCCTGCTCCAGCGGGGGCCGCAGGACACCTGTGATGGCCTTCTCCTGCCGGTCCAGGTCACTGGCCACCTTGTCCAGGCTGGCCAGCAGCTGTCGCCCCTGAAGGTCAGAGGCATCTGCCAGAGGGGAAACAGAGTTGCAGGCAGTGGGGCCAGAGGCCTGGGAAGGGCCCCCGGAGCCCGGCTGGCTCCCCCAGCCCCACCCCCGCCGTCCCATCGCAGCAGAGACCCCGCGGCAGGGCCGGCACCCACCTCCAGGGTTCTCGGTCCTCAGCACCTCGTGTCGCTGCTGGAGAACAGTCCTGCTCCCGGCCGCCTTCTGCCGCACGCTCCGGAACTGGCTGCCCAGGCTGAGAGAGAGAGCCCAGCTGACCCCCAGGGCCGCTGGCCGGGCAGAGGGCGGGCCAGTCTGGCCCGACGCGAGGGTGGGCCGGAGCACTCGTCTCCCTGTGGGGAGGCCCCTTCCTCCCTCCAGAGAGCTTTCTCCCTAAAGTTGTCATTTATCTTCTCCACCAGGGAGGGAGCAGTACACAGTAGGTGCTCAGTAAATGTTTGCTGAATAAACCCATGCAGGTGTGCCCTGAGCCTGTCTTGCCTTGGACCAGGGACTGACACACCAGCCCACCCGCGCCGCCGCACCCACTGACGCCCCAAGGGCGGCAGGTGCAGGGGTGTTGGCAGCCCAGGGCTGTCGGGATGCCCGGGCTGTGGCCTGAGCCCGAGGAGCCCACGCACCCCCCTTGCACCTGTCGGCCAGAGCCAGGGCCTCTGGGTCGGTGGGGGGGATCATGAAGCAGACGGCTGGGGCGGTCAGCTTGTTCCCGGCACTGTCCGTGAGGTCCCAGCTCTCCCCGTTGTTCTTCTGCAAGGTGTAGCTGTAGCCCCTCAAGATGGGGCCCTGACGGGAGAGGGCCGGTCAGAGCTGTGCAGGCCTGCCTGCCCTCCGGGCCTCCTGACGCCTGGCCCGACACAGCAGGGAGGTGTTGGGTGTGCAGGCCCAGTACCCACCTGGACTGCACTTTGGGGGAACGGCCCGCCCCGCGCGGGAGGGCTTCACGGGGCCTGTGCGTTGGCCTCCTGACCATTGTGCGCCTTGAGCCAGGCCAGCAAGAGCCCCCAGGACTGCTGGAATGTCCGGGCCTCTAGGCTGGCCGGTCAGGAGGCCAGAGCAGCGGGAGGTGGGCCAGAGCCGCCCCCGTGTCAGAGAGGCACAATCCTGAAATTCCGAGGCCTTGCGCCCGGCCTGTCTCCTCTCAGTCTTCTCACTGCCTGGAGCCTGGGCAGCTGGGGGGCGGCTCACCTGGTCCCCCTCGAAGTCACAGAGGGCCTCCACGGGGATGGGCTTGAGCGGCGTCTCCCGGCGGTACTTGAGGGGCACGACCTGCTGCCCCCGCTTCTGCAGGCCCTGCACCACCTGCTCGTACTTG
>NW_004567133.1:18881462-18882684 GCF_000260355.1 Condylura cristata | reverse complement strand
GGCGGCGTCGCCTCCCAGGGCTGCCGTAGGTCCCGTGCCGCCCTCACACCGGGCCTCAGGCGCCCGCAGTTCCCGCACACGGAGGCTCTGGAAAGGGCTTCGCGGTCCTGGGGCCGCGCCCCTGCCGGCAAGCACGTGGCCCACGCAGGGCGCCGGAGGCGCCTCCCGGAGGAAGGAGCCGCAAACCGAGAGCAGGGCCGCGGGTCTGTGCGGCGCCGCCCGCAGCATGGGGCCAAGTGGGGCGCCCCCGGGCGCCTCTCGGACAGCAGGGTGCTGTCGCTGCACCTGCGGCCACCCAGGCGGCCCGTCCCCGGGGTCTCACCAGCAGTTTCTGGTACTTGGCCTGGAGTTCGCTGTCCGGCTCCTGTGGACAGAGGCCTGGGTGAGGGCGGGCACGGGGCGCACCCGCCCTGCCACGCCACTCCTCTGCCTGGCACCCACCTTGCCCCCGTCCTTGGCCAGGTGGGGCCCAATGGCCTTGACCTCGTTGTGGAAGATGTTGTGCCGCTCCACCTGGTGGTCGACCAGCGGCAGGTCCGTGCCGAAGCCCTGACTGCTCAGCTGGTCCTGCAGAGACACGCAGCCACCGTGTCCCGCAGGGCAGCGGGGCCACGCGGCCCACGGGGACTCAGAGGGGCCCGCTCCCGGGTCCCACGCGGTTCCCCGGTGTGCACGGTGGAGACGGGCTGGCCAGGGCCCCAGCGGCCCGAGCCCGGTCCTCGGCTGTGTGGCACTGGGCGAGGGCCTGTGCCTCTCTGAGCCTCCCGCTGGTCACCAGCAGGCCAGCAGAGGGGCCGCGACCCCCCCCCCCCGGCAGAGCCGTGGCGCCCGCCGACCCGGGGCTGCCGCCCGGCCTACCAGCTTCTCCTCCACCAGCGCTGCCCAGTCGACCTGCGGGTCCACCTCCTTCACTGCCAGGCTGTAGACCTGCTTGTGCTTGCCGCGGAGGTTGGCCACACGCTCCTTCAGCTGGCGGATGCTGCGGGCGAGTGGCCGGCGGTGGGCTGGGTGGCCCGGCCCTGCCGCGCCCGGCCTGCTCGGTCTTCCACACAGTGACCGCTACTGTCCCTCTCCCATCAACACCCCCCGGAGCTCGGTGTGCCCAGAACCACAGGGCGGTCTAGGAGAGTCAGGAGGCCGCTGCCCCCTGCCCAGAGGGGGATGGGGCATGCCAGAGGCGAGCAGGTCAGATCCCGGCAGGGCAGGCCGGGAGGTGTCTCGG
>NW_004567133.1:18878969-18880857 GCF_000260355.1 Condylura cristata | reverse complement strand
GGAAGCGGGCGAGTTCCCAGCAGTGGGCGAGGGGTGTTGCCAAGGACACGCCCCGGGGGCCACGGCTGAGGATCCGGGAGGGGCGGGAGTGGGTGCTAGGCACGGGACATTCCGGGCGCGAAAGGGGGAGCCGTGGTGGACCCCACAACGCGGCTGCATGGCAGGATGGACGGGGACTGGGGTTCTGGGCAGGCCTGTGAGCACTGGAAGGGGTGAGGGTGTGCACTGGCGAGCGGCCAGAGGGCTGGCAGCCACGGGCAGCCGTGGTGACCGCAGGGGGCTGGGGGGTGACGACACTGGGGAGGCTCAGCCATAAGCCGCCATTTGCGGAAGGACCAGGAGCTGTGGCCAGGCCAGCGGGAACCTGAACACGGCCTGGCGGGCCACCTCGTCCCCCTCCCGGAAACCTGCGGGCGCCCTGGACACCCAGGGGGGACAGTGCCCTCCTCCGGCTGGGCCTCAGGACCCCATCCCTGCAGGCAGATAAGAGTCAGCGGGAGCCACAGCCTCTCCCTCGGGAGGAAAGTGGGGACCAGGGATGCGCCCCACCTGGAAAACCACAAAGCAAGACCAGCCGGACCCAGGGCCCGCGGGAGGGGCCGGCTCCGGGGCTGCCTGGCCCATCGCGGATCCAGATCGGGAGGCAGGTGCGGCTGGGTCTGGGCAGCAACCCCTCGGCCCAGGGGCCCGAGGGGGGTTAGTGCCCGAGACCCGCGGGATGGCGAGGCCACTGGGTGAAGTCCCTAAAAGTCACCTCAGCGCCTGAAAGGGGGCGTTTGTGACATGCAACTCGGCCCCCATCGCCAGGAAAAGAAGTAGAGGCAGCGAAGGAGGGGGGAGAGCAGAGGTGACGGCACACGGGACCCGGGCTGCGGAGGGGTGGGGGTCCCCGGGCACAGGGCGCGGCCAGGCCCGTGCCGCCAGGCATCCCCCCCGCCGCCCACCAGGCCGGTGGGGAAATTCAGGAGCACTTTGGGTGATGAAATTCCTAATGGCGGAAAAAACAGGAGAAGATCGTCTGGCCCACAGCCTTTACAGCTTGCTTTTTGCAGATTTTCTCGTTTGAGGTTAAGGGCTAGCTGAGGCTACCTACACTTGCCTGTGAGCTAGGCCACAGCGGCGGGCAGCGGCCCGGCCCCTCCCGCCCCTCCGTCCCTCAGGCACGCCCAGCAGGTGCACAGACTCCACCCGCAGCAGCGCTGTGGTGCTGGAGTCAGCGCGCCTGTCGGTCCTGCCCGAGTGAGGAACACGCGTCACGTTCTCTGGGAGAGAGCGCGGGCCGCCCAGCTGTTTCCGTTTAGGAGAGAACAGCAAGGAATGGGGGGTCTAGGAACCACAGGGGAGGGGCCTCGGGGGAGCAGGCTCCCACGGGGACCCCCACCCGGCTCCAGCCCGGGGTCCACCCCGCCGGTCTCCGTGCTGCCATGGACTGGCCCTTGGCTCGGGCCGCCTGGACATCTGGGCCACCCGCCCTCCTCCGCGCCACTCCCCCGGCCACGCCTCCCGGTCTCCTGGGGCGGAAGGCAGGAGGGACCCAGGCCACCAGGTAAAGTGGCCCTTCAGGCAGACGGCGGGCAGCGCCTCGCGCCACGCCCAGACGGCACGCGACGGGCACACACGCACTTCGTGGCGCTCTGACGCTCACATTCCGCCGGGATCACGGGGCTCCTGCTTCGCCCGGCGACCGCACCAGGCATGCTTCTGGGCAGCTGGGTCACAGCCCACCCCGGGGCCTGAGCCACAGGCTGGGCCCAGGCCGGGAGAAGCCCGGCAGCGGCCGCTGGGAGGGGGCACACTCACGCTCTGCATCTTGGCCTCCGTGTCCACGACGTTCTTCTCCACCTGGTCAGCATTCTTCTGCAGCCGCTCGATCAGCTCCGACAGCTCC
>NW_004567133.1:18877691-18878773 GCF_000260355.1 Condylura cristata | reverse complement strand
GCCGGCAAAGCCAGCCGGCAAAGCGCGCAGGCGCTGGTTTCCGCATCGTGCATGGCTGTGGGGCCATCACCGCCACCCGCCTCCACCGTGGGGCGGCCCCTCCCCGCGCTCCCGTCACCCCCCGCCCCCGACACTGGCCTGCCCTCTGCGTCATCTCTGGCGAGGGGTGTCGCGCACCAGGGGCCCTTCGTGTCTGGGTCTGTCGCCCCGGGGTGCACGGGCCAGGGCTCACCCCTCTTTACGGCTGAGTGCTATTCCGCACGTGTGGGCGGTGGCCGGCGTGGGGCCGTGACCTCCGTGCAGAGCAGACGTCACCCGCAGCCCCCTCCCGTGCAAGCCCGAGCCTTCGCTTCTAGCTGCGTGTGCGTTAATAATCTGGGAACCGTGGGGCGCTCCCCACTGTAAACAGGAAACCAGACGCCCCCCGCGAGGAGGCCGCCAGGGGAGCCCCACGGGAGAAGCCACGGCCTCTCGCGGGGGGCGGGGGCCCACACAGGGCAGGCCCTGCCCTGCCTGCTCTGGCCCGTCAGCGCCGCCACCCAGGCCGGGCCGAGCCCCCCGGGAGTGTTCTTTAGACGGGAGCAAGGAGCCGGGAGCAGCGTGGCCGGTGCCCAGCTGGTGAGCGAGGGCCCACGGGAGGCCCGTGAGGGCTCAGTGCTCCAGGCCCGGCAGGGACCCTTCTGCGCTGACGCCCTGGGGGCAGCTCTTCACTGCTGCACTCACTAGGCTCCCGCTGCACGCCAGGCCCAGCTGACGCAGACGCCTCGTTCTCAGAGAAGGCGCGCGAGGCCGGCTGGGGGCCGGGCCCGTCAGTGAAGACTCCTGGAGGAGTGGTGATGGCAGCTTCTGCTGCGCAAGGACAGTCTGGCCAGGGCAGGACTCTGCGGCCCCCACGGGGCCGCCAGCTCCTCAGCACGGACACTGAGGACTGGGCCCAGCTGCTGGGCACAAAGCATTCTGGTGCCCAGGCGCTGGCCCTGGCCCCCACAGCCAGAGCCGGGCGGGGCTTGCTGCCAGTGCCCTCATGTTCACAGGGCTGCCAGGCCGCCTGACACCTCCAGCCTGAGGCCGAGACAGGGGCC
>NW_004567133.1:18875290-18876846 GCF_000260355.1 Condylura cristata | reverse complement strand
CTTGCTCCGGAGCAAGCCCTGCGGGGCCGTGCACATGCCCCGCACGTCACGGGGCCGGGGCCCGGCTCCCGCCCGCCTCATCCTCATCACCACCGGGAGGCAGGCGTCGGCCGCGACTGATCCTTACCGGGCCCACTTCACGGATGTGGAAACTGAGCACCAGAGAGGCCCAGCAACATCCCCAAAGTCACACAGCAACGTCACAGCCAGAATTCCAACGCAGATTCCAGGCCTCTGGCCAACAGCCCCGAGGCGCTCCCGGCCCAGAGGAGGCCCGAGACAGAGGGAATTTAAACCCAAGTGCCCAAAACCCCAACACTGCCCTCACCCCAGGGGCGGCCCCCCTCAACAGGAATGGGAACCACAGGTGTCGGTGAGACCGGGGATCGCCCTCCAGCACACCATGGCCCCTGGCAGCCCCCCGGCCCCACCCCCACGCCCTGCCCAGAGGAGGCCCAGGCCCAGAGAGCCCAGAGGACTGCTTACAGCCCCTGATGGGGAGACTGCCCACAGGTGGACGGACAGACGGCGGCAGCAGGAGGAAACTCAGCCCGGCCAGAGGCCTCCCTCCGAGGAGCTGGCTCCGGCTAGGACCTGGGGGCACCCGGCCACGGGGCATGAGCCCACGTCCACACAACATCCAGACCAGGCAGGTCCGCAGGGACAGAGCAGAGGGGTGGGGGTGACGGCTGAGGGGTGCAGGGTCCTTTGTGAGGGCGGTGAAAATATTCTCAAACTGGTGACGTCTGCAGGAGTCTCACTCCGCCAAGATCTGTCAAGTTGGGTATTTTAGGTGAGTGAACGGTACAGCCTGCGAACTAGTCCTCAACAAAGCGGTGCCCCAAAAACCACAACGGCCCCTCCAAAGTGCTAGGGGCATATTTCTTCTTCCCTCGCCCCGGGTCCTGCCAGGGAGGGGCCTGGTCAGGTCTGAGGGACGCTGGCCACACAGGGTGACCACGTGCCTGGCTTAGCAAGTCACCTACAGATGCGCTCACTTAGCTCCCCGCCCCACAAGTGGCACCGTCTCCCCAGTTTACAGAAGGGGAAACTGAGGCCAGAGCAGAGGTCAGGGCAGCGCTGGGATGTGGGCCCAGGCTTCTGGACACTGTCCCCCTGGGGCGGGAGTCCGGGTGGGGCCCCAGCACGTCCCGCCCTCCTGCCTCGGGGCGCAGGAGCTGAGCTGACCGGAGCCGCGGGCCGGGGGTCAGGAGGCAGGTGGGAGCCTGGGGGCGGGCACGGAGCCCCCGGGCAGGCCAGTCCGGTTGCTCGGCCACCGCCAGGCCACGAGGGGCAGCCACGCAAGGCTCCGTGGCCGGGTGCAGCCGAGGCCAAGCCGCGCCTCTCCCCACCATCCTGTCCCGCCCCGCCGCCCACACAGCGCTGACCCTCGCGGGGAAACTGAGGTGCCCCGCCCGCGGGCAGGGGAGGGGCGTGAGGCGCAGGCCCCGTGGCCACGGGGTCCCCCCCACTGCTCACCATCCCAACGGGGGGCGGGGTCTGGGCCCAGGTGGGCTTCACCCCCACGGCCGGTGCGTGTGCCCCGGGGAGCAGCT
>NW_004567133.1:18873899-18875190 GCF_000260355.1 Condylura cristata | reverse complement strand
GGTGGGAGCCTGGGGGCGGGCACGGAGCCCCCGGGCAGGCCAGTCCGGTTGCTCGGCCACCGCCAGGCCACGAGGGGCAGCCACGCAAGGCTCCGCGGCCGGGTGCAGCCGAGGCCAAGCCGCGCCTCTCCCCACCATCCTGTCCCGCCCCGCCGCCCACACAGCACTGACCCTCGCGGGGAAACTGAGGTGCCCCGCCCGCGGGCAGGGGAGGG
Source organism: Condylura cristata (assembly GCF_000260355.1). Taxonomy (NCBI): domain Eukaryota; kingdom Metazoa; phylum Chordata; class Mammalia; order Eulipotyphla; family Talpidae; genus Condylura; species Condylura cristata. The sequence continues at coordinate 18,874,975 of NW_004567133.1, read as the reverse complement.
GCGTGAGGCGCAGGCCCCGTGGCCACGGGGTCCCCCCCACCGCTCACCATCCCAACGGGGGGCGGGGTCTGGGCCCAGGTGGGCTTCACCCCCACGGCCGGTGCATGTGCCCCGGGGAGCAGCTACGGGCCTGCTCGGCACACCCCCGGGGCGGGCGGGGCTGGAGCACGCGTGTCGGGGCCACTCTGGGGCCTCAGAGCAGCGTCTGGGACTGGCAGGGGAGGGGGGCCCGCCCCCACACTCCCCACAGGGAGCCCCATCGCGCGGGGCCTGGCAGGCCCCTCTGCACGCATGTTCTGTGCGCCTTCCCCAGCTCGGCCGGGCCCGCCAGCGGACCCCCTATCTCTCCCTGCGCCCCGAGGACGAGGTTCCCTCTCGGAGACAGTGACCCCACCATGGAGAGGACCGCGGGGCTGACATCCCGGGGCGGGGGCGTCAACATCGGCAGGCTGGGGAGCCCCAGCGCACAGGCCACTGGGGGAACCCTCCCGGGCAACACCCGCCCGGGCCAGGAGCCAGTGGGCGGGCCGCTGCCCAGGCGCTTCAAAGGTGTCGGGGTCACACACGCCCCAGGAGTGTCAGCGGAGGAGACTCGGTGCAAAGTGGGGCCCGGGTCATAAGAGGGCGCTGGGGGCCGGGCCGCGCCCCACAACAGCGGCGCTGCGGTGTGCTAGAAGGGCCCTGTCCTCCGCGGGGGCCCCGGCAAGTCCCGCAGGAGCAGAGCTGCCCCCAAGGAACAGCACCCAGCTCGCCTGCCAGCCACGGCACGGGGGGTCGGGGCGCCCGGGCTGGCCCAGCCCCCAGCTGGGCAGTCACACACAGCGGCGCGGGGCTGTTTCGCCAGGAAACAGCCGTTTTCTTCCCGTGGAAGGAAAGGAGTCGGGCGGAGTCCGGCGTCACCGGAGCCTGTGTGCGTGGCCTGGTCTGGGCTGAGGCTCCTGAGGAGCAGTGGGGGCCTGCGAGCGCCGGCTGGCTGCCTGGCGCCCCTGAGGGCCCCCGGGGCACGCAGGGCTGTCCGGCCTGAGCCTGTGGGCGCCAGCCGGCAGGCGCCTTCCCTGTCCAGCGCTGACCGGGGC
>NW_004567133.1:18865921-18872328 GCF_000260355.1 Condylura cristata | reverse complement strand
AGACTTGGTCCCCAGCCCACAGTCCGGTCACCTTGCCTGGCTCCCCCACCTCCTCTGTCTGGGCTCAGCCACCCCAGGAGGACCTGCTCCCCAGCGTGTAGCCGCCAGGAGCGACCCCAGCACACCTGAACAGCCCCTCCAGCGCTGTTGGTCCAAGTCCCAGCTGTCTGGGCCCTTCTGCCTGCAGGGAGGGCAGTGGGTCAGCTGGCACTGGGGGCTGCCCGCGGCTGGGGGCTGCCCACGGCTTCAGCCCTGCTAGTTCTCCGGACCAGTTTCCTGTGTGTGAGTCAGGACTAAGGATGGATTCCAGGGCCCCGGGAGGTCAGCAGGTGGCCTAGGGCTTGAGTCTCGCGCTACCACCACGATGGCCTGAGTTCGATCCCCGGCCCGGGAGTGACCCCCAGAGCACAGACCCCTCCTGTGTCCCTGCTGCTCCCCTCAGCCGTATATTTCTGTCTCTGGTGAATCCTCTCACCCCCTGCACCTCGGGCCTGTACCCCAGTTCCTCTATATAAAAACAAATTAAATCTCTAAAATAACAAACAGGATGGATCCACCCCAGAGGGTAGAGACCGTGAAGCTGGCAAGCTGGCCCCGGTGCTCTCTGGGCGAGGCCGCCCGGGCCCAGGCTCGGGGCACGGTGCCGTGTCCACTATGTGACAGCCTTGTCCACTGTGGCTGCACAGAGCCGGTCCCAGCAACAGCCAGGGGTGGCGTGAGCTCTCCTCGCCCGCTCCAGGGGGCCCCGGGGTGGTGTCCTGGCCGCAGGGCCCTGACCTGGGCCGGAGCTCCACATGCAGCCACACTCGAGAAAGTCAGAGCGGCTGGTGAACTTGACTCTGATGTTTCCCTCAACCCGAGGCATCGCAAGCGTCTCTCCCAAGCAGCCGTCACAGCGACCTTCACGAGAGTTTGTGCTTCCTCCCACCGTGTCCCGGAAGCCGGCCCCCCGTGCACACGCACACACCCCCGTCTGCACCAAGCACAGCTCCGGGGTGGTGTCAGGAGTGGGGTGATGTGGGCGAGGTGATTCTGGGCCCCTGGACTCCCGGCTCGGGGCTGACGCAGGGCGCCGGCCACCTGTCTGTTCACTGGGCGGCCAGACGCTCCATCAGCGGTCACCCCCACTCCCGTCGCTGTCCCCAGACGCGCAGGGTGGCCAGACACCTGCCTCAGGCCTGTCCACGGGCCCAGGTATGCCCAACCTTCCTCACCCCTCAGGGCTGAGCACCCCCACCCCCAGCGCGGGACTCCCTGCCCCTCCCTCCCGCCAAGATGACACCCAACCTGACGCCCTGGGGAACAGTCAGCACCCCAAGACCCCCGGCTGTCCCTGCCTGCAGGACAAGGGACTTGTCCCCTCTTGGCCACGTACAGAGATGAAAACTGGGGAGCACAGGGCATGTCTGGAGGGGACAGCCCGTGAGCCCGTGGTCGCCCGCCCGAGTGATGTACTCAAGGTCCGCCCAGATCCCAGGCTCCATCCCAGGCGATGCCTCCTTTTGGGGTAAGGCTGTCTCAGCGGGTGCAGTGGAATGTCTGGAATGCACAGCCCTCACACCTCTCCTGCAGGCCCGCCCTCCCCAGCCAGGAGGCTGCCCCGCCCACCTGCCCGCCTGCCAGGCCTCTGAGGTGCCAGTGACCCCAGACCGAACGTTGGCACCTGCCACAAACGCTCAGCAGGCACCAGATGGGGCCCGATGAGCAGCCAGCCCAAGACCACCACGGGGGGGGGGGGGGGGTTGGGGGGGTCGTGAGCTGGGGTCTCACGCCGGGAGGGCGCAGCCTCCGAGTCAGTGGGGGCTTCTCCTAACCCAGTCCTCAGGCCATGAACTTGGGCTGTATTCCCTGGGGCTCCTGTGACCTTGACTGGGGTCTTGCACAGGCTGGGCCCCGGCAAGGAGACACTGACTGGAGGGTGTGCCAGTCGGCCACAGCGCCCAGCTCCCCGTTTCCCACATGAAGACAACTGAGGCTCAGAGGGGCTAAGGAGCCTGTCCTTGGTCACACAGCTGGGCAGCGGCAGGGCCGGGTTTGACCCCACACAGCAGGCCAGAGTCGCCTCCTCAGAACAAGGGGACATCGCTACCCAACCACAACGTGACCAGGAGACATCGGGGGCCAGGCGCCGGGGCCAGGGCGCACCCCGGGGAGGCACGGTGCTGTATATCTCGTTGGCATCTCTGCTGGGACCATTAATCCCAGGGCAGGGTGTCACCAGTGGGGTGACTGGGGCTGAGTCATCACGCTGGCAGTCACCGTGAGGACTCGCAGACTGTCCTGATGAGCCGGCCTCTGGCAGGCAGCAAACACCCGGGGCAGCGCCTTTGGGGGTGCCCAACACCTGCTCCCTCCGCCCTGGCCACTGTCCCACACCCACCACAGACAGGCTGGCCTCGGGGTGGGGCAGGGCAACCGGTCAGGACAGGGCGAGTGTCCATCCGGGACCGCTGCCACCCAGACGCCTTCCTGGGTTCCAGCATTTTTAGGGAGTCAGTGAATTGCTGAATCCGTTTCACCTCCACCCCCGCCACCTGGTCATCTCTCTGCCCCTCTTGCTGGCCCGGGGCAGGCCTAGAGACAGGAGTTGTCCGTGTGCTATACGCCTGTTCACTGAGCCCCACGCCTACGCAAGGCCTGGGCTCAAGGGCGACAGGAGGGCCCCCCAAAAGATGAGTAAGTTTGTTGTCCCAAAGTTTATAGCCCCGTGGGCAGGACTAAGGGAAGCGCCCAGCCACTGTAATCACGAAGACCGGCCGTCTGGGTTGGGGGTTTCACCCTCGGCCCACTCGGCCTTGCAGCCGGGGAAGCTGCAGCCATGACCGCTTGCAGTGACGCTCGGCTGGTAAGCGTCAGCCCGCCAGCACACGGCCGCTCACCCGGCGGGCGGGCGGGCAGCGCTGAGCCTGCGTCCCCGAGGGCGAGCCCCGGGCGGCATCGCACGGCCACGACGCCGGAGCCACGCTAGGCCACGCGCCGACATGCGGCTGCACTGAGACGCGCCGGGGTCCTCCGGCCAGGCCCGGCTCGTCAAGCGCCTCCTCTGGGCAGCCAGGGCCCGGCCCGGCCCGGGTGCGGCCACGGCGTGGGGGCGGCCGAGGGCCCCACACCTCGAGGCAGGAAGTCCCGGGAGGATCAGCACACCGGAAGCACCCCGGGAATACCGGACGGACGGCCGTGACTGATACTCTCTGCCAGAAACTTCCCCGTAATTAGAGTCAGTTCCTCCACACCCAGCCATTAACCGGGGAAGTGAGCCCTCTGAGGGAGGCCCCGTTCATGACCTCAGAGTTTCACCCCAAGGCCACCCACCCCCAGGCCCGGTCAGGCCTGTGCGTTCAGGCTCGGGCTGCAGACACACCCCACGCAGCGGGAGGATCCCCAGGTGCCCGGGGCGGGTCTGGAGACCGGGCTGGACCAGATGGGTGCCCGGGGCGCCAAGGCCAGGTCGGGTCCAGCCAGGACAGGGAGCAGCCTCTGCTGAAGCCCTGCACAGGCCAGAGGCGTCCACCCGTCCTGTCCACCCCCAACCCTGGCCACGGGGCCCGGCCCCGGGGGCTCACAAGTGACCGCCCGCCCAGCAGTCTATGCCCTGCCTCCATGAGGCCTCCACTCCAGCGACCAGACACAAAGCCCAGCGAGGGGCAGGAATGCGGCCAGGAGCCCGGCGACAGCCGCGCTGGGCAGGGCCACAGCGGGCCTGGAGGGGTCCGCCTAGGCTCCAGCCCTACCTGCCGAGTCCTCCGTCCCCGCCGAGGGCCTCAGTTCTCCTGCTCATCTTCTGCTGGGCAGGGGTCAGTCCCTCAGCTGGGCAGCAGGACAGGACCTTGGGCCCTGGAGGCGCAGGCTGGCCGCCCTCCCTCCACTTCCATCTGCAACCGAAACGCCCATGTCCGGGACAGACAGCCAAGGCCCAGAGGGTCTGCGTGCGAGCGGGGGCAGCGGCGGGCGGCCAGGGCTCTGCGGTGGGTCTCCCGGCTTGGCGGGCCGCGGGTTTCTCATGCACGATCTGATAAAACCCCTCTGCCGGCAGGGGGGCGCTGGGGGGCCGCCCCCGGCCGGTCCCCTGCTCCTGGCTCAGGGGACCAGGGCAGAGCAGCTGGGAGCCCTGCGTGTGGGCTGAACCTGAGCCCAGGAGAGAGGTGGGCGCTGCCCGAGAAAGGATGGGCGCAGGTGGGCTCGCCCTGCCCCTCCCGCCTCCCCGCCTCTCTCCTCCTGTCCCTCCGGAAGCTTCCTGCTGGCTGCCCACCCCTGCTCCTGGCCTTGTGCCCAGCCCTGCCGCGCCCCCAGCCTGGGCTCAGAGGTGGGACCTGGGGTCCTCACCGGGGCAGCCCCCCACCTCCCTCAGACACGCAGAGGGCAAACTGTCGCCCCTGCAACTCCAGCACGGTCCCAGTGCACAGCTGCTCCAGGCTTTATTTAGAGAGAAGGACAGGTAGAGACCCACAAACAAGCAGTGACCTCTGCGCCCCTGGGGGAGCCGGCGGGGGCTGGGCCGGGGCTGCCCTTGTGTCTTCAGCGGCTTCTGTCTACACCTGGTGAACATCGAGGCGGGTGCCCAAGAGGCCCTGCGCGGGGCTCCAGCCTGGCTCCGGGGCCGGGCGCTGCCGAGGCCTCACCGTACCCCACCGCGCCGCCTGGCTCTGTGGGTGCGTCCCCTCGGGGCCCCCAGGATGTCCTGGGGTTCGGTCTGTGGCCTCTCGGCCCTTTGACAGAGGGCTGTCTCTTTCCTTTGTTCGCTTTTTAAAATTGAGGTTACCCTGGCTTAGGACAACACGGGTATAAGCCACAGGCGCAGGGCCACCCCCACACCCCCCGCTGTCCTGAGCCCTCCTCTCACCCCCCACACCCCAGCCTCAGTTCCGCAGTCAGGGGTTGGGGTTTGCTACTGGTTTGGACTCTCTGAACTTTTGGCTGCCCCCGGCCCCCTGAATACCCCTAAACCCCACCGTCTCGGCCTCTGCTCCGTCCCGGCTGGCCTGTCCCTCCTGCGGCTGCCCAGAGGCGCCCGCCGGGGCCGCCGAGCTCTCCAGGACGCCTAAGCCAGCTTGGAACTGCCACCACCGGCACGCGAGGGCGGGGGTCGGCCGGACTGCGGGGGGCTCCCTTCCCTCTCGGGGAGACAGACGCTGCCCTCTCGCCCCGCGGGGGGGGGCGCGGTGAGTGGACACACGGTGTGACCCCTGGGACATTTAAGGGAGGAGTCTCGCAGCCTCCAGCAGGCCGTAGCTGGCCACCTCATTCATCCAGCAGTCTGGGGGGGTGGACATCTGGCCAGGCAGGGTCAAAAGGCCCTGGAGATAAGAGGGACAAAGGACCAAAAGGAGGGGCCAGGGACAGCTTGGGGGAGGAAGGGGGCGGGGCAGCCTGGAGGGGCGAAGCGTCCAGAGGAGGAACAGCAGGCAGGGGCGGGAGGCTGGCACACAGGGGCAGGGGCAGGGGCAGGTTTGTGCCAGGTGCCCCTGGCTGGAAGGGGCCGCAGAGCAGGGCTGCAGGAGGCCCCAGGAGGCTGCTGCTTTGCAGGCAACAGGGCACTGGGCAGCGGGCTGGGGAGCAAAGTGCGGGGCCCCCCAGAGGCAGGAACCGGGGCTCCCTCACCCTGGGCAAGAGGCTGTGACCAGAGACCCCACCACAAGCAGGGAGGACAGAGGCCATTTCCTGCTTCCAGCTCCCAAGCCCGGGGAGCCTGCTGCTGGCAGGGGGTCCCCCCCTCCCCGCTTGGAGCGCCTGGGGCAGCTGTCCTAGACCTGGGGCCAGGTACCCCGCCCTCCTTGCCCAAGTGACCTGAGCTAGGCCCCGCTGCCCCCGCAAGGCTGCGATGCCACAGCAGCCACTCAGCCAGGCCTGGGCACCTCGCTCTGCAGCTCTGCTCCCTCTGCCGAGCGGAGGGCTGGCCAGTGGGGGCGGAGGGGCGGGGGGGCCGGGTGGCAGGCCAAGGACTCCACCCCGCAGGCCCCCGGGCAGCCGGAGGCTGCCAACCCGCCAGGTGGGGCGGGCCCAGGTCCTCCCCAGGGCCCGAGACCCTAACTGGCCACCTGGGGGGGTGCGGGGGAGCTGTCTTTACTCGTGGCCTCAGTGTCCCCCAGTGCCGGCCTGGCAGCACAGGCGGGCCCGGGCCCGCGCCGGGCACACAGCGGGCGCCTGGGAAACAGCGGGCCGACCACTCAGGTCCATGTCCGACTGGCGGTGGAGGTGGTCCTGCGAACAGGGCCCTCTGGGGCGGGGTGTCTGCAGGCTCTGCAGGGGCGGGGTCACCTCCGTGCCAGGGAGAAAGATCAGAGCCAGCTGGCCTCCTGCCCCCAGGGCCGCAGGCCGGACAGGCCAGACCTGCGCAGAGTCCCTCTCCCCTGGCGACCAGGTGGTCGCTGTGATCCGCCCTAACCCTGCGTGTTGCCCCTCGGGCCGCC